>NC_089007.1:875000-1175000 GCF_963932015.1 Anas acuta | reverse complement strand
AAAATGGAAACGGAAGTCAGCTCGTTTAGTAAGGGAAGAAGGCTCTCCTAAGGAGGAGGAAGAAGGGGAAATGGCAGGCACCTCTAAAGCAGGGCCATCACAAAAACAGCAGGAAGACGAGACAGAAATCATAAAGGAATCAGAAATCACTCGATCCTTATCCCTGAGTGAGATGCGAGAAATACGAAAGGATTATGGTCGACGCCCAGGTGAACACATCCTCACTTGGCTGCTTCGATGCTGGGATGCTGGGGCCAATAGCCTACAATTAGAAGGCAATGAAGCCAAGCAGCTGGGATCCCTCTCTAGAGAAAGGGTAATCGACAAAGTAATCGGGAGAGGAGCACAGGCCCTCAGCCTCTGGAGACGACTCCTGGCGGCTGTGAGAGAAAGATATCCCCATAAGGAAGATATTGTATATCAAATAGGCAAGTGGACCACTATAGATAAAGGTCTCCAGCATCTGCGGGAATTAGCTGTGCGGGAGATGATTTATAGTGATTTGGACAATGCCCAGACACCTCAAGACCCCGATGAAGTCCAGTGCACAACATCCATGTGGCGTAGATTTGTGCGGAGTGCACCACCAGCACATGCCAGTACCCTGGCATCAATTAACTGGGATGAGGGGATGGGACCAACATTGTATGATATGTCCTGCCAGCTTCAAAAATATGAAGACAATCTCTCTGCTCCGCTACAGTCCAGTGTCTCAGCTGTGGAGAAACTGTCTAAAGGACTTGACAAGCTCGTGGAACGAGTATATTCCCCCTCATTTGGACAGAGTGATACTTCAGCCACTAAGAATCAGCATTCGCGCGCTCAAGAGAGAGAGTACCCAAGACGTACACCACGTGGCACCTTGTGGTTTTTTCTGCGTGACCATGGGGAAGATATGAGGAAATGGGATGGTGTACCTACTTCAACCCTAGCTGCTCGGGTACGTGAACTGAAAGGAAATACAGCAGCAAGAAGAGGGGTTCCTAAGAGAAATGCTGCTCCAGTTTCCATGGGGCAGTACCCCAGAGGCAGTAGAAGAGCTGATGTTATTCTTGACCCTGATGAAGAGACCTCTACCTCTCATTTGCAAGAATTAAGTGGCAGACGCTCCAGCCAGGACTAGAGGGGCCCTGCCTCTGGCCAGGTAGAGGAGAGGGATAACCGGATTTATTGGACTGTGTGGATCCGATGGCCTGGAACATCAGAACCACAAGAATACAAAGCTTTAGTGGACACTGGCGCACAATGTACCATAATGCCATCAGGCTACCAAGGGACAGAACTCACCTGTATCTCCAGAGTGACAGGGGGATCCCAACAGCTATCTGTACTGGAAGCTGAAGTGAGTCTAACTGGGAATGAGTGGCAAAAGCATCCCATTGTGACTGGCCCAGAGGCTCCATGTATCCTTGGCATAGACTATCTCAAGAGAGGGTACTTCAAGGATCCAAAAGGATACCGGTGGGCTTTTGGCATAGCTGCTTTGAGCACAGAAAAGATTAGGCAGCTGTCTACCTTGCCTGGCCTTTCAGAAGACCCTTCTGTTGTAGGATTGCTGAAGGTTGAAGAACAACAGGTACCAATTGCTACTACAACGGTGCACCGACGGCAATATCGCACCAACCGAGACTCCCTGATTCCCATCCATGAGTTGATTCACCGACTGGAGAGTCAGGGAGTAATCAGCAAGACTCGCTCACCCTTTAATAGTCCTATATGGCCAGTACGAAAGTCTAATGGCGAGTGGAGGCTAACAGTGGACTACCGCGGCCTGAATGAAGTCACGCCACCACTGAGTGCTGCAGTGCCGGACATGCTGGAACTTCAGTACGAACTAGAGTCAAAGGCAGCCAAGTGGTATGCCACAATTGATATTGCTAATGCATTTTTCTCCATCCCTTTGGCAGCAGCATGCAGGCCGCAGTTTGCTTTCACTTGGAGGGGCATCCAATACACCTGGAATCGGCTGCCCCAGGGGTGGAAACACAGCCCTACCATTTGCCATGGACTGATCCAGTCTGCACTGGAGCAAGGGGGAGCCCCTGAGCACCTTCAGTACATTGACGACATCCTCGTGTGGGGCAACACAGCAGAAGAAGTTTTCGAGAAAGGGAAGAAAATAATCCAAATTCTCCTGAAAGCTGGTTTTGCCATTAAACAGAGCAAGGTCAAGGGGCCTGCACAGGAAATCCAGTTCTTGGGGGTAAAATGGCAGGATGGACGTCGCCATATTCCAATGGATGTGATCAATAAAATAACAGCAATGTCTCCGCCAACTAGCAAAAAAGAAACGCAAGCTTTCCTAGGCCTCGTGGGATTCTGGAGAATGCATGTGCCAGGCTATAGTCAGCTTGTGAATCCTCTATATCGAGTGACTCGAAAGAGAAACTATTTCGAGTGGGGCCCTGAGCAACAACAGGCATTTGAACAAATCAAACAAGAAATAGCTCGTGCAGTAGCCCTTGGGCCTGTCCGTACTGGACCAGCTGTGCAAAATATACTGTACACTGCAGCTGGGGAGCATGGCCTCACCTGGAGCCTTTGGCAGAAAACCCCAGAAGAAACTCGAGGCCGACCTCTGGGCTTCTGGAGTCGGGGCTATCGAGGATCAGAAGCCAATTACACCCCAACTGAAAAAGAAATACTCACAGCATATGAGGGTGTTCGAGCTGCTTCAGAAGTTGTGGGTACAGAGGCACAGCTCCTCTTGGCACCACGGTTACCTGTGTTACATTGGATGTTCAAAGAGAAAATTCCCACTACACACCATGCAACTGATGCTACATGGAGTAAGTGGATAGCACTAATTACACAGCGGGCTCGAATGGGAAAACCCAATCGCCCAGGAATCCTGGAAGAGATTATGGACTGGCCGGAAGGTAGAGATTTCGGAGTACCAACAGAAGAGGTAACCCGTGCTGAAGAGGCACCACCATACAATGAGTTGCCAGAGGACAGAAAGCAGTATGCGTTGTTTACTGACGGATCCTGCCGTGTGATAGGGAGTCATCGGAAATGGAAAGCTGCTGTGTGGAATCCCATACGACGAGTTGCGGAGGCCATGGAAGGGGAAGGTGAGTCGAGTCAGTATGCAGAAGTAAAAGCCATACAACTAGCCCTAGATATCGCCGAAAGAGAAAATTGGCCAGTATTGTATCTTTATACTGACTCATGGATGGTGGCAAATGCTCTGTGGGGGTGGCTGCAGCAATGGAAAGAGAGCAACTGGCAGCGCAGAGGTAAACCTATCTGGGCTGCTACCCTGTGGCAAGATATTGCTGCCCGGGTAGGAAACCTGGATGTTAAAGTACGTCATGTAGATGCCCACATGCCCAAGAGTCGCGCTACTGTAGAACATCGGAACAACGAAGAAGTGGATCGAGCTTCGAAAATTGAAGTGGCTCAGGTGGACCTAGACTGGGAACGTAAGGGTGAGCTGTTTGTAGCTCGATGGGCCCATGAAACATCAGGACATCTGGGGAGGGATGCCACTTACAGATGGGCTCGTGATCGAGGGGTGGACTTGACCATTGAAGCCATCACACAGGTTACCCATGAGTGTGAGACCTGTGCTGCAATCAAGAAAGCCATGAAGGTAAAATCTCCCTGGAACAGGGGGAGATGGCTAGGGTTTCAATATGGTGAGGCCTGGCAAATTGACTATATTGGACCACTTCCAAAAACCCGCCAAGGCAAACGGTACATACTTACCATGGTAGAAGCAACTACTGGGTGGTTGGAAACATACCCTGTAAACCATGCCACGGCCCGAAATACTATCTTGGGCCTGGAAAGACAAGTATTGTGGCGTCATGGTACACCAGAGAGAATTGAGTCTGACAATGGGACTCATTTCCGAAACAATCTTGTTACCTCCTGGGCAAAGAGGCATGGTATTGAGTGGGTATACCACATCCCTTATCACCCACAAGCCTCTGGGAAGGTTGAGAGGTACAATGGACTGTTAAAGACTATGTTACGAGCATTAGGTGCTGGGACATGGAAACAATGGGACACAAATCTACCAGAAGCCACTTGGCTAGTTAACAATAGGGGGTCTGACAGCCGTGCTGGTCCTGCCGAAACAAAACCCCTACACACTGTGAAAGGAGCTAAAGTTCCCGTAGTGCATGTAGGAAGGTGGATGGGGAAGGCAGTGTGGGTTGCTCCTGCCTCGGGAAAAGGCAAACCCACTCGTGGGATTGTCTTCGCCCAAGGACCAGGGTATACCTGGTGGGTCATGCAAAGGAATGGGGATATCAAGTGTGTGCCTCAAGGAGATTTGACACTGAGAGAAAACTAATCTGTAATCTAAGTTATATGTTGTAGGAAGATGCTGTAGGATCAACGACAGGTCAACGTTGCAAGGAGCCGGGCAGTGCAACAAGAACTTGAGCTAAGCTGGTGCTCGCGTCCAGACATCCAACTCCACCTGCCTTGAGTGGCCACTTTGGCAGATGAAGACCTAATCATCAACAGTTCTTATGAACGTTTTCCAAGAAAGACCTATGGAATGAGAAGATACACCTGCCTATTAATCTTGTCCTATTAAATCCTTGTCCTGTTAAAGGACAAGGAATAATGATGAGGATGCTTGTATGCTAAAGTATGGGGATCTGAGTGTGACACAAATGTTATGGAATAAGGGGTGGAGGTTGTATTGGGTCTGGCTGGAATGTTAACTTTCCCAGCAGCAGCCCATACAGTGCCGTACTCTGTACTTGTGGCTGGAACAGCAGTGTTATCACACCAGTGTTGTGTCTGCTGCTGAGCAGCAGTGGCACAGTATTAGGCCTTTCTCTAACCCTCCTAGGGGGTGGGCAAAAGGTGAGGAGAGAAACATCACTAGGGCAGCTGGCCTAAACCAATCAAAGGGATATTCCATACCATGTGATGTCACACTCAGCAATAAAAGGTGGAAACAGGAAGAAGAGGGGAGGGGTGGGCTCTCGTTTGGAAGACGTCGGTCCTCCTCTCGAACACCGGCTGCGTGCGTTGAGGCCTTGCTTCAAGGACGTGGTCAATCATCGCTCATTTGTGGGAAGTAGAGAGTAATTTCTTTCCTCTGCACTTCCATATAGCCTTCATTTATTTTGTTTGTTTGTTTTCCTCCCTTCTTTTTATTTTCCTTTTTTTCCCCTCCCTTTCCCCTTTCCCTTTTTATTTTCCCCTTAGTTAAATTGTTAGTTCATGGTAGTCTTTATTTAACTATTATAATTATTTCCCTTTAATTAAATTATCCTTATCTCAACCCGTGAGTTGTTCTTCGCTTTACTTCTCCCCCTCCTCATCTAAAGGAGGGGGAGTGAGAGAGCGGTTGTGGGGTTTAGCTGCCCAGTACGGTAAAACCACCACAATGATCAAAAGGAGAGCTGCGGAACCACACTGCTAAGCCCTATTCTCTGAACCCCCTCGGCTCCCACATTGCTCCCCTTAACAATACCTCCTTGGGAGCTCGACTTTTTGATCCACAGGAACGATGGGAGCAGGTGCACCGGGAAGCATTAAGAGATGGGGACCCAATAGGTACGGTTTGCCAGCTACAAGTGCGTGCCAATGAGTATATGGAATCTAATTAAAGAATTAAGAAAGATTGTGACTACGTAGGGGTTGCATGCACCATTTACTCAGTTGTTGTTAGAGAATGTCATGACTGGTCAATTGTTGGTGCCTTACGACTGTCGCCAGATTGCTGCAATGATTCTAACCCCAACGCAGAAGTTGCTATGGGAACAAAAATGGAGAGAGGACTGAGAAACGGCTGCCTTACAAAATCTGGAGAGACTGTCTGGCGACCCTCTTATGGGAGCCAGGATCCCACAACTCATAGGGACTGAGCCGTTTCTGGACCTGAGATTGCAGGCTAGGCTCAATGATGCCATCTTGTGGCAGTCTGCGTCTCTGGCTCTCCAGGCATTGTTGAAATTACCTGAAGTAGGAAAACCTGAACCCTCATTTATGAGTATTAGACAACAAGTAAGCGAACTGTACATGCAATTTATTGATAGATTGTGGGATGCTGTAGATAAACGGATCGACAATTGTGAGGCAAAAGAGGCATTGATGTTAAAATTAGCTGTAGAAAACGGGAACATGGATTGTGAAAAGATACTCCAAGCATTACCAATTAATACTACGTTAGTGCAGATGATAGAAGCATGTAACTGAGTTGTATCAGTGGAGTACCACACTGCCGCCTTAGCTGGAGCCTTTGCCGCAGCGCTCCAAATCGGAGGAAAATGTTGTTTTCGCTGCCAAGCTACAGGACATATTGCTGTCGAATGTCCCCAGCGGGGCATGGGGGGAGGCTGCGGTAACCCTGCTCCCCCCTCTGCTTGTCCCTGGTGTGGAAAAGAGTGGCACTGGGCTAGCCAGTGCTGTTCAAAATATAACACAGAAGGTCGACCCCTGCATCCACGGCAGGGAAATGGGAGGTGAAGTGTGGGGTGAGGCCACGCAACTACACAAGTGCCCCGGTCCTCAGCTGTGGTTGGGCTGTCCTCACAGGACCTGCCTCATGTAATGATGACAGCCAGACCACAATCACAGCAAAGCACTGCTCCAATGGCCCCCTGAAATACATCACCATGAACTCCCTCACTGCCAAAACCTGAGAAAGTGCCTGCTTGGATGTCTCCACAGTAGAGGACTGCACCCTTTGGAATACTTGGGTATGCAAAATAATGCTGAACATTAAGGAACCAATAGGTAAAGGATATAGCGCGCTCCTGTTGGGATGGTCAAGTACCACCTTAACAGGACTTTTTGTACTGCCTGGAGTTATTGATGCTGATTATGAAGGGATTATACAAGCCATGGCATAGACTCCCTCACTACTGGTACTCATGCCAAAGCGTACCAGAATTGCCAGGTTGATATTATTTAAAGCAACAGTTCCCCAAGCAGAACAGTGAAAGCAACATGACGGGGGCTTTGCATCAACAGGACGCCTGTCAGTCTTCTGGGCCTCGACCATTAACACCAAAAAACCTATATTGACCCTGACACTACATCACCCAACCGCCAACCATCTGAATGCCCCAGTTATGGTGTTAATGGACACGGGGCGGATGTAACAGTAATAGCCCTAAAGGACTGGCCCAGCGGATGGCCGTTGGATTCAACTGCAAAACACTTTATGGGAGTAGGTGGAGTTTCCAATACTTACCAGAGTAAATATATGCTTACCATTAAGACTCACAAAGGTTCGGCATACCATGTTCGGCCATATGCTGCCCCAATACCTGCAGCATTGATAATCAAACCTTAGCACCATTGTTTGAACTTTTGAAGGGGGACATAGACATTAATGCACCCCAAAAGATGACTAATGTGGCCAGAATGGCTTTAAGCAAAGTTGAGGAAAAAATTTAAGTCCGACAATGACAACAACGCGCAGAAGACTTACACATTCAACTCTATATATGCAACCAGGACCCGCAACCCTTAGCGATCATCGCAGAATGGGATTCTGCCGCAGCAAATCCTCTATTGTTACTAGAACGGGTGTTCTTACCACATCAACCTACTAAGACATTCACGACCTGCACTGAAATGTTTGCAGCCTTAATTAAGAAGGGCAGAGAACTTATTGTAGAGATAGCCGGGGAGGAACCAAAAAGCACTGTTATTCCGATAGTTAAGGACTACCTTGGCTGGTGCTTGTAGCATTGAGCTACAAGCAGCCCTTTTGGGCTTTGATGGTCAACTAGATATACACCTCCCATCTCATAAAATGTTCACCTTTTATAATAATGTGCAACTCGGGGTTAAACCCTTATATAGATGGCACCCTGTCCAAGGATAAACTGTATTCATTGATGGGTCAGGGCAAACAGGAAAAGCTGTAGTTACATGGGAACAAGGAGGCCAATGGCACCATATAATAGTGGAGCATTCAAGGCTCCCCCCAAATAGTGGAATTACATGCAATAATAACGGCATTTAAACAATGGCATCAGGTGCAAGTGAATATTGTGTCAGATTCACAATATGTGGTGGCAGTGGTACAACGAATTGAACGATCTTGCTGAGGCAATCATCTTCAGGGCAGACGCGTTCCGCAGTGCAGTGGGGATTGGACGGGCAGGGCTGTCTTTTCCGGCATCGAGCCCACGTGAGGGAGCTGCCAGGACCCGGCAGCCCTCGCAAGGGAGGCTGATGAGGCCTCCCTTGTAGAGCGTAGGAATATGGTTTAGTGGGGACTGTTAGTGTTAGGTCAGAGGTTGGACTCGATGATCTTGAGGTCTCTTCCAACCTAGAAATTCTTTGATTCTGTGATTCTGTGTGAGGTGTAGCTAGAGCCAGCAGCACCCCTTCCCTGGCCGTTCAAAAGCTGCCCCTAGGGAGTGTGAGTGACCAGGAGCATGGCAACGAGGATGGGCAAACAGGGCGTGGTGCGTCAGTAGGGAGTAGCGCGGCCGTTCGCATAGGCAGGGCAAGCAGGCAGGGCGGAGCGTTCCCCCCTGTCCATACGAGCAACTCCTCTAACAGAGGTCTACCGCTAGCTCAGCTGCAATGGTCTCCACCAGGCACAGTGCCCTCTCTAGGAAGTCTGTACATACCCAGACTGACTACCTGCTCAAAACTGTAGCAGTTCAGGTCTCCGGATGCAGGGAGTGCCTGAGCCTGTTGCTACCACCTGCGGGGGAGGGGGGGGGGGGGGTGCAGAGAGACTGTGTGTGTGAGGTGCGAGCAGGTGGATGACCTGGTCTGCCTGGTGGCAGAGCTCAAGGAGGAGGAGGAGGAGGAGGAGAGGTTGAGGGATATCAGGGAGTGTGAGCAGGAGATAGACTTGGGGAGCAACTCCCCGCAGGGCCTGAAGGACAGGTACTGGGGTGAGACACCACAAATGGGAGTGAAGCCCTTGCTCTGTTGCTGTCGGGCAGAGGGAGGGGACCTAGGAGTTGAGGAGGAATGGAAACAGGTCCCTGCTCGACATTGCAGGTGATGCCTCCCCCCCCCCCCACCGGCCCCACCTTCCCAGGTGCCCTTACAGAACAGATTTGAGGCCCTGGAGCTTGAGATTGGTCTATTCTCCCACATGCCTGGTGACAGGATGAGTACAGACTAAAGTTGTGCCAGGGGTGTTTTAGGTTGGATATTAGGAAGAACTTCTTTACTGAGAGGGTTGTTAGGCATTGGAATGGGCTGCTCAGGGAAGTGGTGGAGTCACTATCCCTGGAGGTCTTTAAAAGACATTTAGATGTTGAACTTAGTGATATGGCTTAGTGGAGGACTTGTTAGTGTTAGGTCAGAGGTTGGACTCAATGATCTTGAGGTCTCTTTCAACCTAGACAATTCTGTGATTCTGTGGTCTCAAATCAGGCACATTCAAAATGAGGCACTATTCGAAAAATTCAAGGAATTGCTATTCCTTGTCAAGCAACATACCCATCCATACTGCATAATTCGTATTAGGAGTTATACCACCTTACTGTTTTTTTTTTTTTTTTTTTTTTTTTTTTTTTTTTTTTTTTTTACAGAAGGGAATGCCCAAGCCGATCTGCTAGCTAATGTGGCATTGCAAGTCCTGGTACCAAATACACTATCTCAGGCTCGTTTGTCACACCAATTCTTTCACCAGGCAGCAAAAGTATTATCCAACCAATTTGCCATCCCTATAGCAGAGGCAAAACTTATAGTTCAAACCTACCCAGATTGTCAACAGCCATCAGGCCCACTGACTACCGTCAGTTCCAGGGGCCTCTCCTCCCTGCAGATTTGGCAAACCAATGTTACTCACATTCCCAAATTTGGAAGGTTAAAATATGTTAATGTATCCATAGACATCTTTTCACATGCAATCTGGGCCACGGCAATGGCAGGCGAGACTAGCCCCCACATCCAAGCATGTTTTCGTGCAGCCTTTGCCGCCCTTGGTATCCCAAAAGAAATAAAAACAGATAATGGCCCTGCATATGTCAGCCACTCTACAATGGTGTTTGTTCACACTTGGGGTATCATGCACAAGACAGGCATCCCACACTCACTCCCAGGACAAGCCATAGTAGAACAAGTCCACTGCACAATAAAGAACCTGCTAGCAAAACAGAAACAGGGGGAGACTCAAGAGACACCACAGAATAGGTTAGCTAAAGTAATCTATGTTGTTGAGGGATTTTTGAAACAGCAAAAATCCCATGGCCTGCTGTAGCTGAGCAAACCAAGCTACCAGAGTAACTGTGAGAAGCTCCCACGGCAATGACTCCCACATCGCCCAATTAAGGAACTCAGAAAAATATTGTTACCAGCAGCTGGCCTCAAGGACAAGGTCTACGTGACTGCTAATCACAAGGGGGGTTCTTTTCTTGCAGGTGGGGTTGTTTTCTTATAGTTGTTTGTCTGAGTGCTTTTGACCAATGATCTTGTGTGAAACACTGTCCGCCCCTGTTAAGTTCACTATAAAAGTTAGGCTATTCGGGCAATAAAGGGGAGCATGATCTGACTCTGCTGGTGTCTGTCGTGCTTTCGGCCGTGCTTCCTGCAACACTATGTTATGAATCATTTAACACTACCTTTTCAACATGAAGAGATATCACCCATTATTAATCATTTTAAGACAATGGAATCAGGACTAACGTCAGTTAAAACAGGACAAGCGATGGTGATGATGCGAAACTTGGATACCGGGGGGTGGGAAGGACTGTACCAGTTGATAACATGGTGGTGAGGGTATGCTTGTATCTCCACAGGACAAGGACCACGATGGGTACCAGCCCGTGGCGTGTGGCCTTGGTTAGGATCACCACCCTCCTCCACTTCTGCAATTTTGGTGCTGCATGGGTCTCAATCTAGACCAGATGAAACATTTGGGTCACCCTCGCCAACATGATGGGACAGGACCACATGTGCCTCTTGATGGCCAGTGCGGACAACCTGTTCATGACCTGCTTGGTTGGGATTCCACTATCAGATAACGAGCTTACAGTTTTGGTCAACAGTATGGGAATAGGGGCATTCCTTAGGGCAAGGTGGAATGTCTCTGATACAGGAAACGCCTCTACGGAGGCAATGAACAACTGGGATGGTTGGGCTGCCAACTTGCAGATAGCCCCATTATCCTAATCCTCAAGCTCTCCTAGTCAGAATCCTACCTATGGGAAATTCCAATTACTACTGCTAGTGCTTTTCTACTGTGTGGATGTTTTGTTTTGATTGTTCTATCCTATGGGCAGATCTTCAGGGCCATGCTGAGGATTCCCTCGCAGCAGGGACAGCACAAAGCCTTTTCCACATGCGTCCCTCCCTTGACTGTGGTCTCTCTGAATGTCAGCACAGTCATGTTTTCCCACCTGAAGCCCTTCTACAACTCTTTCCCTTCCTTGGACCTGGTGGTGGCAGTTCTGTACTTGGTGCTGCCTCCAGCAGTGAACCCCCTCATCTACAGCATGAAGAACCAGGATCTCAAGGATGCTGTGCAGAAACTGATAACTGGCTATATTTCATAAGCAACAAACTGCCTGCCTTGCAAATCCCTCTTAAGAGTTCTCATGATAAGCAAAGCCTGTCTTATGTTCTTTTGATGTTGTCACATCAGAATGCACGCAAGGAAGAGAGTCCAAAGAGGCTCCTCGCTCTGCCAGGCCAGGCACCTCTGAGCACCCCATGGCCACAGAAGAGCTGTGGGAGGCAGTCATTGGCAGGGCCCCCACCAGCTGTCTCTGCCCCCCCAGCCTGACCAGCACGGCTCTGCAGAGTGCCCGTGGGGCACCAGAGCCCCCTTGCTCTGTAGAGCAGCACCACCAGCTGGGGCTGTGGGCAGCATGGTGAGGTGCTGCAGCAGTGGCTGGCCAGGCCAACACAGATGTGCTCATCTGGGAGAGGCTCCCTGGGAGATGGAATGTCCTGAGAGAAGAGCAAGGCCTTGTCTGTGTCCAGGGGAGACATGGGAACAGAAACCCTTTGCTACTGCTGCTGCCAACAGGCACATTGTATGCACGTGGAGAAAGGAACATGAGTGAGCACAAACACCATCAGCTACCCCTAGGGGTGTCATGAAGTCCAGTGGAACAGACAGCATCTTGAGCTCCCTTCATCCTGAGAGTAACAACCACAGAGATCTGCCTGAATAGTACAGAATAGTTCAGTTGGAAGGCACCTTCAGAGACCATCTAGTCCAAAGTGCAAGACCTGAATACAACTCTGGGATGTGCTTCCTTGAACCCCCGAGGTCTCTGTGCCCATTCCTCATGCTGTGGGGCATCTCAGAGGAGGGCAGTGCAGAGCAATGCACTGGCAGTGCAGAGGGACTCTGAAAATGCTGCAACGAACTGTGTGTATTCAAGGCAGGGACTTGTGTCTCTGAACAGCCCTGTGTGTATGAGCAGTGCACGAGGCCAGCTCAGATGTGGGCACTTCACAGAGCCCTGACATTTCTCTGGGTGCAACTCCAGTAATTACCCCCAGTGTTCCCATGAGATTTCTGTCACCCTCCTTGCACAGGTTCATTGCAAATGCCCCACTCTGCTATGTCACACTACCCTGCCTTTCTGGACTGGTGGTGACAGGCAACTGCTTTCTGAGAAGCGCCAGCTCCCCTATTCTGAATTTAAAACAGCAATCTGTCCTCCTTCTTCCACTCTGGATACTCCTATTTGAAGTGACTGGCTTGGCCACACTTAAAACGTCTTCTCAAAGCCTATGCCTGCTAGGATTTAAGCTGCAACACAGGTAACCTTCCTTGCTTGTTATTCCCCTCCTAAACATTATCCAGTGAATAACATACTCAAAATTGACATTTCCCCCACAGGAACACAAATTAGGCCTTAGAAACAGATTTGACTGTTCTGCTTGTTCTGGAGGGTCCTCAGTTAAAGATTTTGTTTCTTAAAAAAAACAACAACTTATTAAAACTTCTAAACTCTGCTGGTAGGGAGGGGGGAAGAGAGTGAAGAGAGAGTTCACATAACATATTTATGCTTGTCCCACTGGAACCTCCCTAAGAGGATCCACAATTAGTGTTAGTACTGTGACTGTCAGGGAAGGCAAAATTCTCAATATGTCTTCTACTTTGTTCTAATTCTTGACAGAGCCTAGAGTGTGGTCCTTCTCCAGGGACAGCATCAATTGCTGTCTCCCCTCCTGGAGCAGCTGCTGCTGCCTCTGGTGCAATATTAGGATTATAGGGAGCATAACTTGATTCCTCCTCTGAAAAAGGAGTCTTATTATTTACCTATAAATTTAAAGCCTGAATTTTCATCAGACCTGCATTTTGGCCAAAATACTGAAGTTCTTTTACTGGCTTTTTAATCCAGACAATTACACAATATCTGACTTTTTTTTTTTTCTTTTTTTTTTTTTTTTAAATCTTTTTCCCTAGTTTTCAGGTTGTTTTGCCAAATCCTTGGCAAACCCTAACAAAGTCTTTTTCTTCCCCCAAACTCAAGGAGCTACAAATGAAGATCAGCAGCCTTCACAGACTGCTGAGGCAGTCTGTTTGTGCCGCCTCCCAAAAAGGAGGAATAAAGCTGTGCCTAGCACTGCTTTGCGTCACACAGGGCGAATGGCGGGCCTTTGTGGGCCTTTCTACCTTTTCCTCACCTACTGGTCTCAAGCTCCAGGGCCTCAAATCTGTTCTGTAAGGGCACCTGGGAAGGTGGGGCCGGTGGGGGGGGGGGGAGGCATCACCTGCAATGTCGAGCAGGGACCTGTTTCCATTCCTTCTCAACTCCTAGGTCCCCTCCCTCTGCCCGACAGCAACAGAGCAAGGGCTTCACTCCCATTTGTGGTGTCTCACCCCAGTACCTGTCCTTCAGGCCCTGCGGGGAGTTGCTCCCCAAGTCTATCTCCTGCTCACACTCCCTGATATCCCTCAACCTCTCCTCCTCCTCCTCCTCCTCCTTGAGCTCTGCCACCAGGCAGACCAGGTCATCCACCTGCTCGCACCTCACACACACAGTCTCTCTGCACCCCCTCCCCCCCCCCTCTCCCGCAGGTGGTAGCAACAGGCTCAGGCACTCCCTGCATCCGGAGACCTGAACTGCTACAGTTTTGAGCAGGTAGTCAGTCTGGGTATGTACAGACTTCCTAGAGAGGGCACTGTGCCTGGTGGAGACCATTGCAGCTGAGCTAGCGGTAGACCTCTGTTAGAGGAGTTGCTCGTATGGACAGGGGGGAACGCTCCGCCCTGCCTGCTTGCCCTGCCTATGCGAACGGCCGCGCCACTCCCTACTGACGCACCACGCCCTGTTTGCCCATGCTTGTTGCCGTGCTCCTGGTCACTCACACTCCCTAGGGGCAGCTTTTGAACGGCTGGGGAGGGGGCGCTCCTGACTCTGCCTATGCCTCGTCAGCCTCCCTTGTGAGGGCGGTTCCCTCATGTGGGCTTGATGCCAGAGAAAATAGCCCTGCCTGTCCGATCCCCTGCTCCGCTACAGAACTCGTCTGCCCGGGAGCCGATCGCCTCAGCAAGTGGCTGCCTCTTGAGATGACCTGGCCCATTTCCTGACCCATGGGGTGCCTTAGGCTATAAAGAGAATCAAAACCAAGCCTCTGATTGGGGTAATTTCACTTTCTATGCCACAAGACAGTGCAGATGGAGGTTGCTGAGAGCTTCCAAGCTCTCTACAGCAAGGTTAGTGTTATAAGCTCCCTCTTAATTAATTTTCAGAGAGCATTGCATTAATAATAGAAAGGAATTTATTGAGTAAGCAACAGCAAGCAAAACAGCGCTGGGCGGCCGGGGAGTCTCGGCTCCGCCAACGGCTCGCACCTTACCCCCCCCACGGTCCCTTTTTATATCTTGGTGATTTCAGGATTACGCAGCACATCTTGGTGTACTCTGCGACTGCGCGCACTGTTGCTAGGGGGTCGTCTCTGTCCCTCTGGTGGTCGTGAAGATGAAGGCCGTAGTCTTCCTCGGCGTTGTGGTTCAACTTCTTTCTTTATTTGGTCATGTTGGCCCAGCCTGAGACAGGAAGGCAGGGTGTTGATACACTAGTTTAACAACTTATCAGGAGATGGTTACATGAACTTTGCAGCTGTGTTTTCTGAACAAAAGAGGCTACTGAGATGCAGAAGGAGGGAAGGGGAGAGGATTCTCTTTTTTTGTTACATTAAGCAATGGAATTTTCATAGTGTCTAGCTAAGCATTATACAGCTCCTTACTTCAGCAGGAAACCTTTGCAACTCCCGCTCCTCAAACAAAACTCTTTGTTTTATAATACAAAAGACAATGAACAAACATCTATGGTGTATGTATTACAGTTAGGACCTCAGAAATTGAAACTGTTGATAAAGGTATTGTGTTAGTGCACATCACAGACAAACTTGGCCTGCTTTGTGTGATTTAACCAGTCTGGCATGTGTCTTTTGGCATTTCTGGGTTTAAAAAAAAAACAAAAATGTAGAACTCTCAAACACACATAAGCACACAGACAGGAAAGTGGGATATGAGGTACAACTTGGATCTCAGGGCAGTACTGTCTCAGAGCTCTGTCATTAAATGACAGCAAAGACACGAAAGGCTGAGATCAAGAAGGAGGGAGGGGGGAATGTTTGGAATGATGGCATTTGTCTTCTCAAGACACCATTATGTGTGATGAGTCCCGCTTTCCTGAATGTGGCTGAACAGCTGTCTGCTGATGGAAAAAAGCAGATGATGTTAAGCAATGTAGTGGCTAAACCACAGCAAAAGCCAAGTGCATGGTCCTACAGCTGGGTCAGGGCAATCCCAAACATTAATTTGATCTGGTTAATGAGTGGATTGAGAGCTGCCCTGCAGAGAAGGATTTGGAGGTATTGCTGGAGAAAAATCTCAACATGAACCAGAAATGTGAGCTTGCAGCCCAGAAAGCCAGTAGGATACTGGTCTGCATCAAAAGAATCATGGTCAGCAGGTCAAGGGAGGTGATTCTGGAGTAGTGTGTTTAGCTCTGGCCCCCAGAGCAAAAGAATTACATGGGCCTGTTTGAGTGGGTCCAGAGTAGGACCACAAGTATGAAGAGAGGGTGACAGAGCTGGGGTTGTTCAGCTTGGAGAAGAGAAGGCTCCAGGAAGACCTTAGAGTAGCCTTCCAGTACTTAAACGGAGCTACAGAAAAGCTGGGGAAGGAGTCTATCAGGGAATGTACTGATAGGACAGGGGGTAAAGGTCTTAAACAGAAAAGAAGTAGATTTTGCTTAGGCATTAGGAAAACATTATTTACCACCCTCTTTACCATCCTTATGAATAAATGCAGATAGTATAAAATGTTCACTGAAATCATTCATTCCATGTCATAGGCTCCATCTGTCCATTCCATGTCCATTCCATGGTGGTTGGTCAGGACAGGAGAGGCGGCATGTTGTGTTGAATTTTGGGGCATGAAAGCCAGCTTGGGTCACTTATGTACTTGCATGGTTTCTTGTGAGGCTCATCTTCTTTTGGTTTGTGTGCTTCCTGCTATACAATTTTCTATAGTGTGCAACTCCAATTGTGGGTTGCAGCAGTTTAAAGGTCTATCTGTTACAATCTCAAACCCTTATTCTTTTGGACTACGGCATTGAGTTTAACATTGCCTTAAACTCTCCCATTTCCCCTTCTCCAGCGTGAACATCCTCACAAGAGACAGACCTATCAGGTATACCCACTCCTGTGTGTCCTTATCTGAGGACAACAGTCAGGTCAGGGTTCAGAATTCTCCAGTATTCCACAGCCACGGAGTCTTCAGGATGTACCTCCCCCAGCACGGGCTTATCCAGAGGTCACAGTGCCTTACACTTAAGCTCACCCTGGGATTTCAACGTGGCCAGTACAACAGCATAGGAACAGAACCAGTGCCTTGGCCATCTGCCACCTCAGGCTCATGGTCATTGCTCTTGTCCAGTTGTTCCCAAGCACAGCAGAATAAGCCGATGAGGAGGGCAGTAAATGGTAAAAGCAAAAAGAGGCCACAAACAAGCACTCAATTCTAATATATAGTAACATATAGTCTTTGTACACTAATATACAGTAATAGCATAGGAGACTGCCAATTAATAGGCAAAGAGATATAAGAGCTAGAAATTCAGTCTAGCACATTCCTGTCAAATCTGTCTTATCTTCATCCCTTGAGCCCCAACTAGGAAGCCAAAAATAACATCAGTGGTTTAACACTGCTAGGCAGCTAGGCACTAGAAATCTGCTTTCTCCCTCCCCTGCAGTAGAATAGTGAAGAGAATCACAAAGGTGAAAGTGAGAAAACTCAAGGTTTGAGATAAATACGGCTTAATAGGTAAAGCATGAACTGTATGTGCAAGCAAAGCAAATTATATCATTCATTGATTCCTTCCTATCAGCAGGTCAGCTGTGTCCAGGAAAGAAGGGCTTCAACATGTGTAATGGTTACTTCGGAAGATAAATGCCATAAATCCCAAACTCTCCCCCTTCACCCCTCCTTCTTTCCACCGACCTTTAATGCTGAGCATGATGCCGTACAGTGGGGAATATCTCATTGGTCAGTCTGGGTCAGCTATCCCGGCTGTGCCGCCTCCCAGCTTCCTGTGCAATCCCAAACTACTCACTGACAGGGCAGCATGAGAAGACCTTGACTCTGTGTAAGCACTGCTCAGCAACCAAAGACTCTGTGTGTTATCAATGTGAGTTTCATCCAAAAAGTATGTGCAGGCAACGCAAATTAAATAATTCACTGACTCCTTCCTTGCACCCAAGGGTGCGGAGGGAGTTGGTGGATGTGATTGCTACATGGCTTACAATCATCTATCTGCAGTCATGGTCAACCAGAGAGGTCCCAGATGACTGGAGACTTCCTAATGTGACACCCATCTATAAGAAGGGTCGTAAGGAGGACCTGGGGAACTACAGATCTGTCAGCTGGACCTCAGTGCCAGGAAAGGTGATGGAATAGGTCATCTTGAATGCAATCACACAGCACATGCGGGACAACTGGGGGATCAGGCAAAGTCAGCATGGGTTCATGAAAGGCAAGTGCTGCCTGACCAACCTCATCTCCTTCTATGACAAGCTAACCCTCCTGGTGGATGAGGGAAAGGCTGTTGATGTAGTCTACCTAGACTTCAGCAAGGCCTTTGACACAGTCTCCCATAGTGTTCTCCTGGAGGAGCCAGAGGCCCATGGCTAGGACAGGTACACTCTTTGCTGGGCTAAAAACTTGCTGGATGGCTGGGCCCAGAGAGTAGTGGTGAATGGAGTGAAATCCAGCTGGTGACTGGTCACCAGTGGTGTTCCCCCGGGGTCAGTGTTGGGCCCATCCTCTTTAATATCTTTATTGATGATTTGGATGAAGGAATTGAGTGCACCCTCAGAACATTTGCAGATGACACTATGCGATGAGTTTCAACATCACTAAGTGCTGGGTCCTGCACTTTGACCACAACAACCTCATGCAATGCTACAGGCTTGGGGCAGAGTGGCTCGAAAGCTGTACAGAGGAAAGGAATCTGGGGACTCTCATCCACAAAGAATATTCTGATCTGCTGCCAATTCTATAGAGGAGCTCCATGCATCTTGGCAGATACTTCACATGGAGGGCAGCCCCCTGTTTGTGAGCCGAAGGACATAAATGGAAACTCCAGTGTGAGATGCCTCATTTTCAGGCACTGCCTGCTTCTACTGGATAGAGATGAGACAATCCTTGGTTCGCTGTAGCCCTGAGAAGTGGTCACTTCCTCATAAGCACTAGGTCTGTCGGAGATGCCATCAGGGGTGCCTGTTAAGTACCAGCTACGAATGGCCAGAGCTGTCCTGTGGGTCCTGTACTGCCCGTGTCAGCTGCATGCTCCAGTGGTACTGGGCATTGCTGGCATCTCAGGTAGCACTGCAGGTGTGGAATTGGCTATTAGATGGAGCAGCTGCCCTGAATTTGGTTAGGCAATGTAGGGATGTCCATGAGACAACTGTACTTACAGTCATTGGAGATGGAGGGAAAACTAGATGGAAAGGAGGGAGAAAGAAAATTAGGTTTCCTTGTGGCACAGGACTCAAATTGGTCAGGCAGATACCTCTACTTGAACTGAGGACAGAGGAATCCCAGATCCTGTTGGGCTAGGGCAGGCATGAGAGGGATCTGAACCCCCTTCTACACCCAGGACAACAAACCCAGCATGAATTGCTTTGATTGAGTCAGCTGAATCAATTCTTTCAGCACAGAGTTAAAGGAGATTGTTCCCTATCCCTGTCTGGGTGTCCCATCTAAAAGCAGAACAGAGAATAGTGATTCTTGTGCTGATTTGTTTTTCTCCTTATATGAGAAATGAGCCTGCTGTGAAGAAGTGTGTGTGCCCAGGTGAGGAAGGGAATCCCAGGGGAGCCACCTCAGCTGTGTTGTTACAGGGCAAGCTGTGAAGTGGCCCTGACCACAAGATCCCTGCCCATGGAGCAGTTGGTGCTGTGCTGTACTGTGCTGCAGGGCTGGTGTAGCCTTCCTGGCTGTGCTGGGCTGCCCAGACCCCTTGGCCACAGGACAACCTTAGCAGATGCTTTTAGCAGAGGGGTTCTCAGGGGAACATTGTTTGTGCCTGACTGCAGAACAGAGTGGTTTTCCCATAAGGAAATCCTATAAAGCTAAAATGACCAAAATTAGAGAATCCCTTCTGTGCATGTTGCATATGAGTCAGAGGCCCATTCAATGCTCCACCAGCATTCCTGGGCTTCCCAGCACCTAAAGGGATGTGAGATGGTCTACACTACTTTCTCCTTATAGTCTTAGGTCTAAGAGCATTTAAATGATACATTAGAGAGTCTGAATGCCTTTTTTTCCTAGGATCATAAGGAAGCAGCACTCTCTGGCCAAAAAACATTCATTGCAGTCTTACATGCAGGTCCTAAGGTCCCATGGACTCTTGAGGGTGCAGTTTGCAACATAACCACTGACTTTATCCCCACCACCACCTGTTGTACCCCTGCAGAGTCCTGCCTTAAGGCACAAAGTGCAGAAACACTTTGCTGTTGAGAGCTGCGGCCATGTGGGAATGTCCATGACACAGCAGCGATTACAGTCAAGCCACCACAAATTTCACCAGATGTTTGCATCTGAACAGCTCCTGCCTGTCCTCTGTCTCCACTAAGGAGCATTAGTAGCTCACTAATTAGCATTAGTGAGGTACCTCACATGCAGGTACCCATGTGGTGGATACATGAATTGAGGCCAGGGGAATCCCAGCTGCTGTGAGTCTGGGGCAGACATGGGAGGGGGCTGAGTCCCCTTCTAGCCCCTGGACCCAGCATGAGATGCCTCGACTGACTCTGCTGAATCAGTAAAACCGCTGTATTGGACTTCCGGAGGGCTGACTTTGAGCTGCTCAGGACACTGGTTGGTAGAGTCCCTTGGGAGGTGGTTCTGAAGGGCAGAGGAGTCCAGGAAGGCTGGGTGCTCTTCAAGAGGGAGATCTCAATGGCGCAGGAATGGTCTGTCCCCACGTGCCCAAAGACGAGCTGGCGGGGAAGAAGACCGGCCTGGCTGAACAGAGAATTGTGGCTTGAGCTTAGGAGAAAAAAGAGGGTTTATAATCTTTGGAAAAGTGGGCAGGCCACTAGGGAGGACTATAAGGATGTTGCAAGGCTGTGCAGGGACAAAATTAGAAAGGCCAAAGCTCATCTGGAGCTCAGTCTGCTACTGCCGTTAAAGACAACAAAAATGTTTTTATAAATACATCAACACAAAAAGGAGGACTAAGGAGAATCTCCATCCTTTACTGGATGCGGGGGGAAACTTAGTTACAAGAAATGAGGAAAAGGTGGAGGTGCTTAATGCCTTCTTTGCCTCAGTCTTTAGCGTCAATACCGGTTGTTCTCTGGATACCCAGTACCCTGAGCTGGTGGAAGGGGATGGGGAGCAGGATGTGGCTCACTATCCACGAAGAAATGGTTGGTGACCTGCTACGGCACTTGGATGTGCACAAGTCGATGGGGTCGGATGGGATCCACCCAAGGGTACTGAGAGAACTGGTGGAGGAGCTGGCCAAGCCCCTATCCATCATTTATCAGCAGTCCTGGCTATCGGGGGAGGTCCCAGTCGACTGGTGGCTAGCAAACGTGACGCCCACCTACAAGAAGGGCCGGAGGGCAGACCCAGGAAACTACAGGCCTGTCAGTTTGACCTCAGTGCCAGGGAAGCTCATGGAGCAGATCCTCTTGAGAGTCATCATGCAGCACTTGCAGGGCAAGCAGGTGATCAGGCCCAGTCAGCATGGATTTATGAAAGGCAGATCCTGCTTGACGAACCTGATCTCCTTCTATGACAAAGTGACGCGCTGGGTGGATGAGGGAAAGGCTGTGGATGTGGTCTACCTTGACTTCAGCAAGGCTTTTGACACCGTCTCCCACAGCATTCTCCTCAAGAAACTGGCTGCTCTTGGCTTGGACTGGCGCACGCTTCGTTGGGTTAGAAACTGGTTGGATAGCCGGGCCCAAAGAGTTGTGGTGAATGGAGTCAAGTCCAGTTGGAGGCCAGTCACTAGTGGCGTCCCCCAGGGCTCGGTGCTGGGGCCGGTCCTCTTTAATACCTTCATCAATGATCTGGATGACGGCATTGAGTGCACCCTCAGTAAGTTTGCAGATGACACCAAGTTAGGTGCGTGTGTCGATCTGCTCGAGGGTAGGAAGGCTCTGCAGGAGGATCTGGATAGGCTGCACCGATGGGCTGAGGTCAACTGTATGAAGTTCAACAAGGCCAAGTGCCGGGTCCTGCACCTGGGGCACAATAACCCCAAGCAGAGCTACAGGCTGGGAGATGAGTGGTTGGAGAGCTGCCAGGCAGAGAAGGACCTGGGAGTGATGGTGGACAGTCGGCTGAATATGAGCCAGCAGTGTGCTCTGGTGGCCAAGAAGGCCAATGGCATCCTGGCTTGCATAGGATACAGTGTGACCAGCAGGGCTAGGGAGGTGATCGTCCCCCTGTACTCGGCTCTGGTGAGGCTGCACCTCGAGTACTGTGTTCAGTTTTGGGCCCCTCGCTACAAGAAGGACATCGAGGTGCTTGAGCGGGTCCAGAGAAGGGCGACGAAGCTGGTGAGGGGCCTGGAGAACAAGTCCTCTGAGGAGCGGCTGAGGGAGCTGGGCTTGTTCAGCCTGGAGAAAAGGAGGCTCAGGGGCGACCTTATCGCTCTTTACAGATACCTTAAAGGAGGCTGTAGCGAGGTGGGGGTTGGTCTGTTCTCCCATGTGCCTGGTGACAGGACGAGGGGGAATGGGCTTAAGTTGTGCCAGGGGAGTTTTAGGTTGGATCTTAGGAAGAACTTCTTTACCGAAAGGGTTGTTAGACATTGGAACAGGCTGCCCAGGGAAGTGGTGGAGTCACCATCCCTGGAAGTCTTTAAAAGACGTTTAGATGTAGAGCTTAGGGATATGGTTTAGTGGGTACTGTTAGTGTTAGGTTAGAGGTTGGACTCGATGATCTTGAGGTCTCTTCCAACCTAGAAATTCTGTGATTCTGTGGTTCTGTGAATCCCTTCCTTAAGCAGGGGATAAAGGAGTTCCTTTTGTGACCCTTTCTGGGTATCCTATCTGAGACCCGAGAAGAAGTGATAGCTCCAGCTAATTATTTTTTCTGTCAGGACACTGCTGCGAAGAAGTGTGTGTGCTCAGAGGACGGAAGGAACCCCAGGGATTCCTTCAGGCTGTTTCCCAGCAGGTTCCCCTGCAGCCCCAGGGCCATGTGCAGGGAGCCTGGTGGGGGGCAGAGCAAGGGAGGCCTTGGGCTGGGCCTCTGCTGATGAGCTGGGCCGGGCTCCTGGGCCCAAGGGGAGCTCCTGGCAAGTGGGCAGCGCTGCAGAGAGACAGCTCTGCCCAGGAGCAGCTCTTCTGCATAGCGCAGCAGGGCTGGGGGCACTGCCTGCAGAGACACAGTGCTTAAAGGCAGGCAGAAGTGGCAGGATGCACAGAGCTCACTGGGGGAGAACACTTCCCAGCCTTGAACCCGGTAAGTCTCTGGCTGGAGGGCAATGCAGCCGCAGTTCCTGGAGGAAGGAGAAGCTGGGGGTACAGGCAGGGGTGCCCAGGGCTGTGGTGCAGAGCAGGGTCCCTGCTGTGTCCCAGGGGCTGTGTGCTGGGGCAGTGCCTCTGCTGCCTGCCAGTCTCAGCACTCAGCCTGCCCGGGGAGCTGCCCAGGGCACTGTAGGGAATGTACTCGTTTCTGCTCGCATAATTTTCTTCCTAGTATCTGGCTTGGGGCTGATGTTTTGTGGGTTTAGGATGAGAACAATGCTGATAACACATTGATATTTTAGTTGTTGCAGACCAGTTGCTACGCCAAACCAATGAACTTTGAGCTTCTCATACCACCCTGGCAGCAAGGAGGCAGGGGGTGCACAAGAAGCTGGGAGGGGACAGCTCCAGGACAATTGACTCTAACTGGCCAAAGGGATATTCACATGGCGTCATGCTGAACTGTGAAACTGTGGAAGTTGTCTGGAGTTTTGGGAGGGGTGCTGCTGCTGCTCAGGGTCCGACTGTACATCGAACAGCAGGTGGTGAGCAATTGAATAACTGTAATTTTCCATGCATATTATTGTTGTTATTATCACTTCATTTTCTGTCCTATTAAAATCTTTCTCTCCAGATTTTTACCCTTCTTTCGATTCTCTCCCCCATGCCAGTGTGGGGGTTGAGGGGAGTGTGTGAAGGCAGTACGGTGCTTGGCTGCCTGTTGGGTTAAACCAAAGCAGGGGAAAAGCTGCAGGTGGAAGGAGCCACCTCTGGCAGAGCCAAGTCCTTCTGCTGTCAGGAAGGTGCAGCATGCGGCAGGGCTGCTCACGGCCCCACATCTTAACCAGGGCAGCGGCAGGGGAAGTTTTTCACGAGGCAGAGATTTCCTGAGCTGTTTTCATTTTCCACGTCTGAGGGTGGGAGGAGGGAGAAGGGATGGAGCAAGAAATAGAAAAGCATCTGTCAAGTTTGAGCACATCTCTCAGACTCCTGAACTGTACACTTGGTAGTTCATGAACTGAATGAAAATTTTGGGAGTACGGCAGGGAGAGGGTCTTTTCCTGTCTCTGCAGATCTCCATACACACAGGCAGCAGATGTCCAACAGCAGCTCCATCACAGAGTTCCTCCTGCTGGCATTCGCAGACACACGGGAGCTGCAGCTCCTGCACTTTGGGCTCTTCTTGGGCATCTACCTGGCTGCCCTCCTGGGCAACGGCCTCATCCTCACCGCTGTAGCCTGCGACCACCGCCTCCACACCCCCATGTACTTCTTCCTCCTCAACCTCGCTCTCCTTGACCTGGGCTGCATCTCCACCACTCTCCCCAAAGCCATGGCCAATGCCCTCTGGGACACCAGGGCCATTTCCTACTCAGGATGTGCTGCACAGTTCTTTTTTTTCCTGTTCTTGTTTTCAGGAGAATATTCTTTTCTAACCATCATGGCTTATGACCGTTACATTGCCATCTGCAGGCCCCTGCACTATTGGACCCTCCTGGACAGCAGAGCTTGTGCCCAGATGGCAGCAGCTGCCTGGGGCAGTGGGGTTCTCAATGCTTTGCTGCTCACTGCCAATACATTTTCACTGCCCCTCTGTGAAGGCAATGCTGTGGACCAGTTTTTCTGTGAAGTTCCTGAGATCCTCAAGCTCTCCTGCTCACACTTCTACTTCAGGGAAGTTTGGGTTGTCATGGTTGGTATCTCTTTAGCATCTGGCTGTTTTGTTTTCATTCTTTTTTCTTATGTTCAGATCTTCAGGGCTGTGCTGAGGATGCCCTCTGAGCAGGGACGGCACAAAGCCTTTTCTATGTGCCTCCCTCACTTGGTTGTAGTCTCCCTGTTTGTCATCACTGGAATTTTTGCCTATCTGAAGCCCCCCATCATTTCCTACCCAGACCTGGATCTGGTGGTGGCAGTTCTGTACTCAGTGATGCCTCCAGCTCTGAACCCCCTCATCTATAGCATGAGGAACAGGGAGCTTAAGTATGCTGTTAGGAAAGTGATTTCATGGATGTTTGTGAATATTGGTAAATTTCCCCTATTTTTCCAAAAGTGATTTCCTGGATACTTGTTTCATTATCATTGGGTTTTGTTTGTTTGTTTGTTTTTAATCTTGAGCGTCATTCCCACTCTTTCATTTCTTAGAAAAATGATTTTTATTTATCACCATATCCACTGAGGAATAAAACTGCTCTGTTTAATCTGAACATCATTTGCCTCCCTGTATTTCACCACTTACTGTCTCTTAGTATCTGTGTAATAAAAAGGTATCTCCTCAGTATACTGCCTGAAATCCTGCCTCTTCTTTCAAAGCTAATGCCAACAACATGGCTGAGCATGGCGGTGGTTTCAAACTCATGGGCAGCTGAACTCCACCACACCACTCTTTCACCCCTCCTCCTCCAAGGAAAAGATGGAGAAAATAGAATAAAAAATGCTTTCAGGGTTCATTCGAGGGACAGGCAGAGCACTCACCTATGGCAGTCATGGGTGAATCAGACTCAGCGTAGGGTGATTAAGACAATTTATTGTGTTACTACAAGACTCCTCCATGGGCTGCAGTGTGGAGATCTGCTCTGCCATGGGACCCACAGGCTGCAGGGGAACAGCCTGCTCCACCATGGGCCTCAGGGGATCTGCCCTGCTCCATGTGGGACAGCCATGGCTATGTACCTCAGGGGATCTTCCGCTCCAGCACCTGGAACACCTCCAGCCTTCCTTCTGCAGTGAACTTGGTGTCTGTAAGATTCTTTCTCACTCTTCACTTCTAGCTGCTGCTGTGCAGCATTTTTTTTTTCCCTTTCTTCTGTGTGTGCTCAGGCAGGTTCAACCAGCATTGCTAATTGGCTCGGCTCTGGCCAGCTGTTGTTCCCTTCTGGAGTTAGCTGGAACTAGCTCTTATTTATCATGGGGAAGCTTCTGAACTCTTCTTGCAGAACAGTGAGTTTGGCCTCTGCTACCCAAACATAAGCCCAGTGCAAGCAGCTGCAACCCAAAAGACCTTTGGCTCCATGGATCTGGGAGAAAAAAATCTCATTACCATGCTGTGAGTTATGAGAGACAGTGGATAGGATTTAGGAGTTGCGTATTGGTGTCTGGTGGTTTTACAGATGGTGAATGGTCATTGAAGTACATACCCATGGATGTCCCACATTGAGCAAGACAGAGGACATCCTCCAGGACACAAATGTGGAGCTGTATGTGTTGCCTCTCTCCGTGCTACCCAGCCCAAGAGACAACATTGATTGGCTGCCTGGACGTCTGCTCCCTGAGCAGGGACACCAGAGATGGACACGACGTGTCTAGCTCAAGTGCCAATTTATTGCTGTGTAGCATAGCTTCTTATACCCGTACACATGACTGCCCTAGATCCCCGTGATCCTTTGCTCCACCCACAGTCCCTCCCAATTCTCCTCTCACAGTATGGAGAGCTTAAGGGTTTTCCATGGGCAGCATGTACCCAGAGTGGGCAGTGACTGGCACCCCACAAAGTGAGAGATCGCCCAAGGTAGAGCCATCCATAGAGATACTGCCAAATTAAGATACCACAGGGAAACAAGGAATCCAAAATTCCTGTGGGATTATGTGGGGAACTAGCATGAACAAGAGAGGGAGGATGGAGAGGGATTAATGTCACCCTCAAGGAAATATCATCAGCTGGATCGAAAAAAAGACACCTGGAAACCCCTCAAGTCCTTGGAAATGTTCCCTAGTCTTTCTGAGCATCTGTCACAGCCACTGACCCCAGTGCAGGACATTAGCAGCAGGGATCCCAGCCCAGCTGGGTCTACTTCCCACCCTGTGCAGCACAGCCAGTGTGCAGTTACCTCTTGGGCACCACAGCCTGCTTGGTCTGCTCATAACACCACTAGCTCAGGGCCCTATGCATAGCATGGGAATGGGGCTGGAAACATCTGGAGAGGTGAAATGAGGGATGAGGAGAGATCAGATGGGAGCTGACCTTGTCTGGAAGTTGTCTCAAATACTGGTGTTCACCTAAAACAAGACAAGGTCTTGCCTGTGGGTACCCTAAAGCATACTCATCAGGCAGAGCCACAAGTCCACAGTTTCCTGGTGCTGCAATAGGCTGCACTAGGGAAGTGGCTGAAGAAGGACTGGTGCCCTCTACTCCGCATCTCTTATCTACATAATTCTTCCTCAAGGGTGGCATTGATAGCAAGTCTGGAGTCCTGTATCAGGGCTTCCACTGATGGAAGCATGGCCTTGCAGCCGTATCAGTTTGCTACTGTTCCTCAGTCTGAGTCCAGCACATGTGCATGAGAAAGTCTCCCCCAATCTGTGTGCTGAACATTAGCCCAAAAGCCATCAGCAAGTCCTCAGCTTGGGTCCACCCCAAGGACTGGAGTGCATCTGTACCCACAGGAAGGATGAGCCCTCTCCTTGGGCCTGTCCATGGCTGGATGCTTTTGCATGTGCCACAGGAAAACGGAGCATATTGATAACAGACTAATGCCCCTTTCACCACCTCTGTGTCTGTGGGAATGTCAGAAAATATCCCTCAGTCCTGAGATCCAGCCCAGCTTCTTCTTGCATCAGGAACCTGGAGAAATTCTCTCAGAATTTCTAACACTCTTGTGCATACAGGTAAATACACACGTACATGCACAAACACATACTCTCATAAATACACAGATGTGTACACAGGGCATGGACACAGCTGACCACACACAGAGCAACTCCAACAGGGAACAGCACCTTCACAGCCACTACACCACCACTACCAGCACACACAGAGCCATGAGCAACACACCTGGCCCCCATCCCATTCCCCACCTCAGCCTGATCTGCTCTGAAGGTCACCAGTGCTCCACACATGACTTGAAGCACTTACCCATGGACACAGATGCACTTACGGCTATGTGGTTCCATGATTGTATGATTCACCCCCAACATGCCCTGGGGCTTACCACACTCAGACAGCAAATAGCTAGCAACAGAGCTGAATAAGAAGGCAGGACAGTGATCAGGCACAGGGCCTGACCAGACCAGCCCTGACCAGCCCCATATCTACATGTAGCTGGCCCCTTGCATCCCTCTCCCCTCCTCTTCCACAGGATTCTTCCTCCTCAAGACACTTTAATCCCTTCCTTTCTTACATGCAGTCCCATGCTCAATTATTAGTTCCCACCAATTACATTTTCCCCCATTGATTCCTTGTTTGCTATACCTGTGCCCTCATTTGGTAATTCAGATACCATTGCCTACATCATCTGGGCCTCTAACAGGAAAGAGAGCGTGACATGTCACAGATTTCCTCTGTGCCAGGGTGAGGAGTGGCATGAACAGTCCAGGAAGGTAGTGTTTTGTGGTTAATGGGCTCCCTGCAGGACAGAAAAACATCATTTTATGGCTATAGGCCTGAGTATTGCCTATGATTTTTTTAAGCATTTCAAACATTTCACTTCAATTGGCACACTTCAATCAGATGAAATGATTGAACATTTCTAATACAATGTTTGAGTTGTCCCATAACATCAATTTTTTTTTTTTTTTTCCTGGATGCATATTACAGCAAGAGAAAAAATGCCAATCTTTTCTTGTACTTGCATTGCCAGAACTCTGTCTCTTATGCACTTCACTTCATCTCCCTAGTCTTTCTGGTATTTCCACCTGTCCTTATGAAACAAACCATGTTGGAAGTAACCTTTCCAGCAGACTGTCTGGAAATGTGCATTTTCCATCCTTCTCCAGCCTCCCTTCCCCTTACTCTTAGATCATTCAGATACCTTTCACCAACCCAGTTGGTTCTCAGAACTTGAGGGAGCTTCAAGCTTGCCCATATTTCAGTTTTCTTTCTCATCATCCCTACAGCCAACTCTGTAATTGCATTTCTATTCATCTTTCCCTACCTATGTCAAACATTTCTTGTATTGTCATCACTTGTGGACAGTGCACCTCATTGGAGGCAATTTGGATTTGGCTCACTGCTGAGGACCGTGGAGTTTGTTTGTTGTTAAACAGTTGGAGGCCAGTCACTAGTGGCGTCCCCCAGGGCTCGGTGCTGGGGCCGGTCCTCTTTAACATCTTCATCAATGATCTGGATGACGGCATTGAGTGCACCCTCAGTAAGTTTGCAGATGACACCAAGCTAGGTGCGTGTGTCGATCTGCTCGAGGGCAGGAAGGCTCTGCAGGAGGATCTGGATAGGCTGCACCGATGGGCTGAGGTCAACTGTATGAAGTTCAACAAGGCCAAGTGCCGGGTCCTGCACCTGGGGCGCAATAACCCCAAGCAGAACTACAGGCTGGGAGAGGAATGGTTGGAGAGCTGCCAGGCAGAGAAGGACCTGGGAGTGATGGTTGACAGTCGGCTGAATATGAGCCAGCAGTGTGCTCTGGTGGCCAAGAAGGCCAACGGCATCCTGGCTTGTATCAGAAACACTGTGACCAGCAGGGCTAGGGAGGTGATTGTCCCCCTGTACTCGGCTCTGGTGAGGCCGCACCTCGAGTACTGTGTTCAGTTTTGGGCCCCTCACTACAAGAAGGACATCGAGGTGCTTGAGCGGGTCCAAAGAAGGGCGACGAAGCTGGTGAGGGGCCTGGAGAACAAGCCCTCTGAGGAGCGGCTGAGGGAGCTGGGCTTGTTCAGCCTAGAGAAGAGGAGGCTCAGGGGTGACCTTATTGCTCTGTATAAGTACATTAAAGGAGGCTGTAGCGAGGTGGGGGTTGGCCTGTTCTCCCATGTGCCTGGTGACAGGACAAGGGGGAATGGGTTAAAGTTACGCCAGGGGAGTTTTAGGTTAGTTGTTAGGAAGAATTTCTTTACTGAAAGGGTTGTTAGGCACTGGAATGGGCTGCCCAGGGAGGTGGTGGAGTCACCATCCCTGGAAGTCTTCAAAAGACGTTTAGATGTAGAACTTAGGGATATGGTTTAGTGGGTACTGTTAGTGTTAGGTTAGAGGTTGGACTCGATGATCTTGAGGTCTCTTCCAACCTAGAGGTTCTGTGATTCTGTGATTCTGTAAATGTTAACAACAACAACATAAACTGTGCCTGTGTGCAGCCAGTTTTCTGAGGAAAGGAGGTGGGAGTTGGTGCAAAGGAGCTGTAACATCCAGTTACAGACTTTAGTGTAGAAGTCTGGTGTAAGGAAAAGTGATGTAAGTAAGTCCCAGCTGGTTGATGAGAGAAGTGGGGATGGAGAAGTTAGCACCTAGGTTGTCTATACAGATTGGGACTTCAGGGCACTGCTTTTGCTATCCATCCAGTCCTCCTTATGAGACACATTTTATCAATGGCAACAGGTGAATGCTGCTATCACTTCTCAAACCTGAAGAATAATGGAAAAAAAATGGTTACATGTGGAAAATGTTATTTTGGGAGGTGCTCATTGAAAACTTCCTCTTTAAGTGCACTCTTTAAACCTCACTAATTAACTGCACAAGTCTGAAAGACTAGATGAAAATGGCTGAATGGTAATGAGCCCCATGGTGCGTTTAGTGCTAAGTCCATGAATCTCAGGTAGCAAGAGAAGAATGATGTAACTGCTGGAGAAGTTAAAGTCAGACGGAAACTTTGAAGTGTCTGGGAGTATTAATGGGCCCCAGCGAGGGTCATTACTGACAAAGCCTCCCTATGGACTTGATACAGCAGACAATTGGAGGCCACGATTGCAGGTAGGCAAAGGCATTGTGCAGGAGACTCAGATGCTGAGTAAAGGCCTTGGTTTGTTTGGTGAAGCAGAAAGGCCAAGCCCTGTCCCCCAGCCCCTAGGAAGAGAGGTCCTGTCCATCATAGTTGGCTCAGGGCTCTTCCTCGGGCGGTGGGATGTGGGGGTGTGTGATGCTTTGTCAAGGACAATGCTATGACACCTCCTGGACTCTCCACTGGGTTGCAAAGAGTCAACAAGGCCCCATTGTCATGAGCACAGCATGTCTCCTCGTGAGCCTCAGTAGCAGAGACAACGTCCATAGCCAAGGGGACAAAGACCTCGGTTCTGCTGGGGTCTTCCAGCTTTCCCAGTGCTCTTGATCTCCACCGCAGGCTGTCCAATGCTGTCCTTCTCCTGCCAGCTTTTCCTTGCAGGCTGCATGCACCCACTTCACTTCTTGCTCTCATCCAGGCATTTCCTTACTTTCACTGATGTCTGCCCACCCTCCCTGACTGTTCCTTGAAACAAAAAGGCATGGGCTGATCACAGACTCCTTCTGGGTGACCTCTGGCACCACGGCACTACCCTTTCAGTGACATTTCCTCCTTCTCATGCCCACTCTTCACATTCCAAGCAGGACTTTGTGGCTGTTTTGGCTCTTTCCTGCTGTTTCCCAAGACCATAGAAAGCTCCATGATCCCCAAACCACCCTTCAAGCAGGTTTCCCAACCCATCAGCCTTCTGGAGCCCTATGAGCCGACAGGACAGAAGAAACCTCACCAGGATCTTCAAAGCAACATGCCTGCAGCTTCTCAGGGAGATGTGACCAAGTTGTGTGCCTGTTACTGTCCCACCATGTGCTCTGGCAAAAGGGACGTGAAAACCCACAACCAAGGCCTCTTTCTGCATGGGGCCTATCAGGCTCTCAGACAGAGGGCATCTTACAATCAGTGTGCCAAGCAGGTGCCTTCTGCTGCCTGTTTCAGGAAGAGGTCACCTCACAGGCCCTGTGCCCAGCCATGTTACTGCTGCTGGCCTGTCAGCTCTAGAGGCAGAGGTGACCAGATGCTTCGTACTGGAGTTTCTGAGGCACAACAGACCTCTAATAACATACCCACTTAGCAACTTGGTTGTGGGCCAGGACCAGACCAGATAAAAATTAAGCTTCTTACATGAAATTTATCAAGTTTCTACTTTCTACTGCTGCTTCAAATATGGAAACATTCTTCACAGCATCTACTGTGTTCATAGTAACAACAGATGCATGTGAGAAATACCTCAATATCTTTCTCAGACAGGGTCTTCTGTGAAGCTATTTAACTTGTGATTGCCATGGTGGGCGGCCTACAAGCAAGAGCCCCCAGTGAATGTATATCATTACATTATATTCCCTATTATCCAATGCTTAATTCCTCATAGGCTGCATACTACAGGTTAACAAGTGACTCAATGCTTATTACTATACCATATATATACAAATTTATTTGATCAACCATTAATTTCTCCTTTTTTTTTTTTTTTTTTTTTTTTTTTTTTCATTACCAGAGGTCCTATGATTCTTTGTTTTTATTGATTTTGCACTACTTTTTTGTTTTGAATTGAGGTAACTCATTCCCTTTGAGGTAACTCATTCCCTTTGCCCAGATATTGCAATACAAATAATATTTCATATGGTGAAACTCCCACATCTTTTTTTGGTGCAGTTTGAATTTGGAGAAGTGCCAAAAGTAAGCACTTGGTTCAGGTGAGCCAAGTTTCCAGAACTTAGTAAATTTCTTCTTTGCTGTCTGATCCGCTCTATCCTTCCAGAAGAGGAAAGATGCCAAGGAGTGTGAAATTCCCATTTAATTCCTAGAACTCACATTAGCCCTTGCAATATTTGTGCTGTAAAGGGACTTCCTTGATCGGAGTCAATATTTTCAATGATTCCATACCAGGGAATTATCTGTTGTAGAATTACCTTAGCTACCATGCTCCCAGTAGCAGATACTGAAGGGAAAGCTTCCACCCAACTTGACAAATGACCAACCAAGACTAATAAGTATTTAAATCTACCTACTCTAGGAAGTTCTGTAAAATCTACCTGTATACTTTGGAAGGATTGAATTCCTTGTTCTTGCCCCCCACTTTGGGCTGACTGCAGATAATTTTCCTATTTACCTTTTGACATACTACACAACTCCTGCATACTTGTTTAGCCAGAGTATATACACGTATATGGTATAGTAACAAGCATTGAGTCGTTTGAACCTGTAGTACTCAGCCAAAGAGGAAAGGGGAGGAAACAAGCATCGGGTAATTGCGAATATAAGATTATGATATACTTTTGTTGGGCACTCCTGCTTGCAGGACACTTGCCATTACAATCACAAATAAAATAGGTTCACAGAAGACCCTGTCTGAGAAAATTATTGAGGTAAGCAGAGATTATTGAGGTAAGCAGAGAGCAAAATTAATGATATTCACAGTGTACCAGGTAGTGAGGCAGACGGTTGGAGATAGAGAAAGAAAACTTTCAGGGGGAGTCGGGCCTAGGATGGAAGGCAGAGAAAGAGAGACAAAGGTATGGCAGGCAAGGAAAGCTACCTGTGTTGCAGCCTAAATCCTAGCAGGGACAGGCTTTGAAAAGATGTTTTAAATGTGTCCAGGACGGCCATTTCAAATAGGAGTATCTGGGGTGGAAGAAGGAGGAGAGATTGCTGTTACAAATTCAGAATAGGGGAGTAGTGGCTTCTCAGGAAGCTAGTCCCACTGAGAGCCCCTGATAAATGAAAAAGGGCTCAAGGGTTGAGATGAGGACAGGGAGATCACTCTACTATTATTGCCACGGGCAAAACAGACAACATAGGGAGATTAATAAAATTTATTACCCATTGCTGAGGGGCTGGAGCAGTGAGAAACAAAGAAACAAGCTGGGGGCACTTTCCCCCATCCACCTCCTCCCCACCCTTAGTGGATTAGGAGTGGGGGCTGCGGTCTGTCTGTGGTGCTTCATTTCTACCACTCCTTCATGGTTGCTCTCTCTCCTGCTCCAGCATGGGGTCCCTCCTGTGGGGTGCTGACCTTCCTGGGATGGTCCTGTGGGGATTTCTCCATGGGCAGCAATTCTTTGGGAGCTGCTCCAGGTGTAGGTCTGTGCTGCGGGGTCCATCTGTCAGGAGTGGTTTCCTTCAGCTTGGGACCCCCATGGGCAGCAGAACTCCCTTGCTCACCTGATCCTGCATGGGCTCCTCTCCACGGGCTGCAGTGTGTAGATCTGCTCCACCATGGTACACCATGGGCTGTAGGAGGGACAGCCTGCTCCACCATGGGCATCTCCTCAGGCCACAGGGCAGGTTTTGGCTGTGGCACCTGGAACACCTCCTCTCATTCCTTCTTCACTGACCTTGGTTTCACTGACCTTGGTGTCTGCAGGAAGGCTTCTCACTCCTTGCTCTCCCAGCTGCTCTCGTGCAGCGGTGTTTTGTTTGTTTGTTTGTTTTCTTGGATGTGCTCTCGCAGAGGCACAAACTGCATTGCTCAAGGCTTGGCTATGGGCAGCAGTGGGCCCCTTTGGAGCTGGCTGAAACTAGACCTTATCTAACATGGGGCAGCTCCTGGATTTTTCTCACAGATGCCACCACTGCAGCTTCCCTCCCCCATCGCCCCCCTATCCCCCCAGAATGTTGCCACGAAAACCCAGTACACTGAGGCAGCTAGGTCATTGCTGGCCTGTAAAGTATCAAGGCTTAAATTAACTAATGAATCCCTAAAGGTGATGGCGGTAGAAGGGACTGGAGTAACAGTGCTACTTTTGGGGGATGCCAAGCTGAGACTAGGGATTAGATGATCACTGGACAATTATTGTACATGTATGTACCCGAGGCAGGGACTAACTTGTTGGGAAGGGGGTTGATGATGAAGTTGGGCATTCAAATAGTAAATTGTTAGACTGGAATAACGGTGTTATTAATGGGGTGTTCTCAGGCCCTGGAAGCAAAGATTTATTCGCCTTTGAGTGGGAAGACCCTGAAACAGGGCAGAAGCAACAATACAGATGGACAGTTTTAACTCAGTTGTTTACAGCGCCACCAAATTTATTTGGGCAAGTTCTAGAAAAAAATTTTGGAGCAAATCCAACATCTGGAGGAGGTGTTGCTGTTATAATATGTGGATGATGTTTTATTGTGAGGACAGGAGAAAACCGTTGTGAAGAAAGTCACTAACAAGCTACTAACTTTCTGGGAACAGAGGGCTTGAGAGTATCGAAAAATAAATCACAACATGTGGAAAGAGAAGTCAAGTGTTTAGGGCATCTAGTGAAAAAGAGAAAGAGGTTTTTAAGGAATTAGGAGCTATGGAGTCTGAAGGAAAATGGATACTTCCTGATGGGAAGGAAATGATGGGTAAAGTGCTAATGAGGCAAATATTAACTGTTGTACATCAAGGAAGTCATTGGAGAATTTAAGCAATATGTGATGCTTTCCTATATAAATAGAAATGTGCAGGAACATACATGTATATTTGATCAACCATTACTTTCTCTCTCTCTTTTTTTTTTTTTTTTTTTTTCTTCTACTTCTTCTCTCATTACTAGAGGTCTCATGATTTTTTGTTTTTACTGATTTTGCACTGCTTGTTCTGATCTGCAGTTCAGGAATTTGGCAGCAGAGGGCAAATCAACCCGCAAAATGCCCTCACAAACCAAGGTTCTGGGCATAATTCTCCTGTAGTCTTCAATTGTTATGGGGATAATTAAGGAGATGGCAGGAGTCTCCTTAAAGTGAAAGAATTCAATAATAATAATAAACCTTCAAGGAAAGTATTTCTTCTTTCTGCTATATTTGCTTTCTTCTTCTTCTATATTTGTTTGCCTACAGATTAAGTGATATCAGCAATCTCCAACTGATATTGATCCTGAATGTCTTCTAAGGGACTCTGAGCATTTAGGGAAATCAAGACACTTTCTTCCAGGCACTCCATGCAGTCTTAATCCCTACTCTCCAGCCCCACCCTTTCATTCATCAGCCACCCGGAACTGACAGCTGCTGTGACAAGCTCTGATATTTTTTTCCACTAGCATTGCATTGGAATGTTTTTAATCCCCTTGGCAATTCCCACCTGATTTCCTTGGAGAATGAGCTGCATGCAGACATAGAAGGTAGTCATAACTGACAGCAATAAAAAACAAAAGGCATAGTTCAGTAAAAAAATAAAGACACTCTTTAGTGTATATTAAGATCATGTTACTTCCAATTATTCCACAGTGAAGAATGTGAGAGGAATAGAAAACATATTTTTTTTGTGTGTGTGTCAAAAAAAAATGTTAAGACCCCTCCCAAAACACTCCCTGCCCAGGACTGCATTTCCTGATATTCATTGTTTGTACAAAGAATCACAGAACTGAAGGGGTTGGAAGGGACCTTGAAAGATCACACACAGAATTTCTAGGTTGGAAGAGATTATTGAGTCCAACCTCTGACCTAACGCTAACAGTCCCCACTAAACCATATCCCTAAGCTCTACATCTAAATGCATTTTAAAGACTTCCAGGGATGGTAACTCCACCACTTCCCTGGGCAGCCTGTTCCAATGTCTAACAACCCTTTCGGTAAAGAAGTTCTTCCTAAGATCCAGCCTAAAACTCCCCTGGAGCAATTTAAGCCCATTCCCCCTCGTCCTGTCACCAGGCACGTGGGAGAATAGACCAACCCCCACCTCGCTACAGCCTCCTTTAAGGTATCTGTAAAGAGCAATAAGGTCACCCCTGAGCCTCCTTTTCTCCAGGCTGAACAAGCCCAGCTCCCTCAGCCGCTCCTCATAGGACTTGTTCTCCAGGCCCCTCACCAGCTTCGTCGCCCTTCTCTGGACCCGCTCAAGCACCTCGATGTCCTTCTTGTAGCGAGGGGCCCAAAACTGAACACAGTACTCGAGGTGCGGCCTCACCAGAGCTGAGTACAGGGGGACAATCACCTCCCTAGCCCTGCTGGTCACACTGTATCCTATGCAAGCCAGGATGCTGTTGGCCTTTTTGGCCACCAGAGCACACTGCTGGCTCATATTCAGCCGACTATCAACCATCACTCCCAGGTCCTTCTCCACCAGGGAGCTCTCCAACCACTCATCTCCCAGCCTGTAGCTCTGCTTGGGGTTATTGCGCCCCAGGTGCAGGACCCGGCACTTGGCCTTGTTGAACTTCATGCAGTTGACCTCAGCCCATTGGTGCAGCCTATCCAGATCCTCCTGCAGAGCCTTCCTACCCTCAAGCAGATCAACACACGCACCTAACTTGGTGTCATCTGCAAACTTACTGAGGGTGCACTCAATGCCCTCGTCCAGATCATCGATGAAGGTATTAAAGAGGACCGGCCCCAGCACTGAGCCCTGGGGAACGCCACTAGTGACTGGCCTCCAACTGGACTTGACTCCATTTACCACGACTCTTTGGGCCCGGCTATCCAGCCAGTTTCTAACCCAATGAAGTGTGTGCCAGTCCAAGCCAAGAGCAGCCAGTTTCTTGAGGAGAATGCTGTGGGAGACGGTGTCAAAAGCCTTGCTGAAGTCAAGGTAGACCACATCCACAGCCTTTCCCTCGTCCACCCAGCGTGTCACTTTGTCATAGAAGGAGATCAGGTTCGTCAAGCAGGATCTGCCTTTCATAAACCCATGCTGACTGGGCCTGATCACCTGCTTGCCCTGCAAGTGCTGCATGATGACTCTCAAGAGGATCTGCTCCATGAGCTTCCCTGGCACTGAGGTCAAACTGACAGGCCTGTAGTTTCCCGGGTCTGCCCTCCGGCCCTTCTTGTAGATGGGCGTCACGTTTGCTAGCCGCCAGTCGACTGGGACCTCCCCCGATAGCCAGGACTGCTGATAAATGATGGATAGGGGCTTGGCCAGCTCCTCCACCAGTTCTCTCAGTACCCTTGGGTGGATCCCATCCGGCCCCATCGACTTGTGCACATTCAAAAAGATCCTCAGGTCCAACCCCCCTGCCAAAGCAGGTTCTGGAGAGCAGGCTGCCCAGGTAGGCATCCAGACAGGCCTTGAATATCTCCAGAGAAGGAGACCCCACAACCTCCCTGGGCAGCCTGTTCCAGTGCTCCATCACCCTCACCGTGAAGAAGTTCTTTTGCATGTTGGTGCGGAACTTCCTGTGCTCTGTCTTGTGACCATTACTCCTTGTCCTGTCCCCGCAAACCACTGAAAAGAGGTCGGCCAAATCCCTCTGTCTCCCACACCTCGGGTATTTATACACATTGATGAGATTCCCCTCTCAGTCTTCTTTTCTCCAGGCTGAATAGACCCAGGTCTCTCAGCCTTTTCTCATAAGGAAGATGCTCCAGGCCCTGTATCATCTTTGTGGCCCTCTGCTGACTCTTTCCAGGAGATCACTGTCTTTTTTTTACTGGGGAGCCCAGAACTGGACACAGTACTCCACGTGAGGCCTGACAAGGGCAGAGTAGAGGGGGAATGTCACCTCCCTTGACACTCCTTTTAATGCACTCCAGGATCCCATTGGTCCTCTTGGCCACGAGGGCACACTGCTGGCTCAAGGTCAACCTGTCATCCACCAGGATCTCCAGGACCTTCTCCACAGAGCTCCTCTCCAGCAGGTCATCCCCCAGCCTGTACTGATACATGTCGGTGTTCCTTCCAAGGTGCAGGACTCTACACTTGCACTTATTAAACGTCATTTGGGTTCTCCCTGCCCATCTCTCCAGCTGGTCCAGGTCTCGCTGAATGGCAGCACAGACTTCTGGCATGTCAGCCACTCCTCCCAGCTTTGTGTCATTGGCATATTTGCTGAGGGTGGACACTATTCCCTCATCAAGGTCATTGATGAAGATGTTGAACAAGAGTGGACCCAGCACCCACCCCTGGGGAACACTGCTAGTCACAGATCTCCAGCCAGACTCTGCGCTGCCGATCACCACCCTCTGAGCTTGGCCAGTCAGCCAGTTCTCAACCCACCTTACCGTCCAGTCCTCTATCCCACACTCTCTCAGCTTTGCTAACAGCATCCACTGCTCTCCCCCCATCTACCCAGCTGGTGATGCCATCACAGAAGGCAACGAAGTGGTCAAGCACGACTTGCCCTTGGTAAATCCATGCTGACTACTCCTCATAACCTTCTTGTCTTCCAATTGCTTGGGGATGGCATCCAGAACAAGCTGTTCCAACACCTTTCCAGGGACAGAGGTGAGACTGACTGGCCTGTAGTTTCCCGGATCCTCCTTCTTGTCCTTCTTGAAGACCGGAACGACATTGGCTATCCTCTGATCTTCAGGCACCTCTGCTGTTCTCCAGGACCTTTCAAAGATGATAGAGTGGTTCGGCAATCAACTCCCTTAGCACACATGGATGTATCCCATTGGGACCCATGGATTTGTGTGCATTGAGCCCACTCAGATGCTCCCGAACCACTCCCTTGTCAACAAGGGAGGAGATCTCCACTTCCCAGACTCTTTCTCCTCCCTCCAGGGTCAAGGAGTCCTGGAGGGGGAGTCCTTGAAGCAAAGACTGAAGCAAAAAAAGCATTCAGTATCTCCGCCTTCTCAGCGTCTCCCGTTACCAGGACACTCCCCTTGTTCAGCAAGGGACCCACATTATCCCTAGTCTTCCTTTTACTGTTTACATACTTAAAAAAAAGCCTTCTTATTATCTTTTATCTCTTTTGCAAGCCTCATCTCTAGGCGGGCTTTAGCCTTCCTTGTCGCATCCCTGCAGGCCCTGGCAACACTTCTATACACCTCCTAAGAGGACAGGTCTTTTTTCCACATTTCATAAATCTTCCTCTTCCTTTTGATCTTATCGATGAGCTCCTTGCTCATCCATGCAGGTTTCCTGCCCCCCTTCCCCGATTTCCTACTCTTAGGGATGCACTGATCCTGAGCATGGAAGAAGTGCTGTTTAAATGTAGCCCAGCTCTCACATGCACCCTTGCCCTCTAGCAACCTAGCCCATGAGATACTCCCAAGCAGGTCCCGGTAGAGGTCGAAGTTGGCTCTCCGAAAATGTGAGTCACATGCTGAAATCCTGAGCTCTATTGATTTAGGAAGGGAAGACAAGAGACAAAATGAATGAAATGCTCTAATTTTCAAAATTTTTAGTCTTTATTAATACTCATCCAAATTTGCAGCCATTCCCACAAACATATTACTTCCCAACACTTTAAGTAGAGAAGCTGTGTTCCCAGGTGTTGCAGGAAGAATGGCCGAAAACACGACAGACACCAGTATGGTCAGATCATGCTCTCCCTTTATTACCCAAATAGCCTGACTTTTATAGCAAATGTAACAGGGGCGGATAGTGTCTCACACAAGATTATTGGTTAAAAGCACTCAGACAAACAACTGCAAGAAAACACTGTCATGGGAAGTTCTCAGAGTTGTCCTGGTAGCTTGGTTTGCTCAGCTGCAGCAAGTCATGGCCTCCTTGCAGCTCCTCAAAAATCCCTCAACACCCAGGACATGTATGTTTGGCACATTACACATCTACATCTCAGATCTAGATGGAGTAATGAAGGTATAGAGTAATGAGTAATGAAGGTTAAGGAGGTTAGATAGATCCTTCTTTTTTTCTCTTTTATTTCAAATAATGACCATACCTGCTAGGACTTCCCTTATGTTCCTTCCTGTTTATGAGCCAGCCAAATCACTATAGAGTGAAGAATTGTATATCAATTTGCTCTCCAAGTGCCAGACTCCAAGCAATATCCAAAAAGATTCAGAGCACAGCCTAAACAAGAGGCCTAGAGCAGAGCTGAGAAAGGCAAATGTGAATCCTATCTTGCAAGAAGGCAAGAAGGAAGACATGGGTGTCGTGGTTTAACCCGGCCCGCAGCTAAACACCATGCAGCTGTTCACTCACCCTCCCCCTCCCTCTCTGGGACGGGGGAGAGAAATGGAAAGTGAAGCCCATGAGTTGAGATAAAGACAGTTTAATAAGACAGGAAAATAATAATAATAATAATAATAATAATAATAATAATAATAATAATAATAATAATAATAATAATAATAATAATAATAATAACAATAATAATAATACAATGGTGATAATAGTACTACTAATAATAATACGTACAAACAAGTGATGCACAATGCAATTGCTCACCACCCGCTGACCAATGCCCAGCCTAACCCCGAGCAGTCTGGCCCCCTCCCCCCGGCTAGCCACCCCTATATATTGTTTAGCATGACGTCAGATGGTATGGAATACCCCTTTGGCTAGTTTGGGTCACCTGTCCTGGGTCTGTCCCTTCCCAGCTCTTACTGCACCCCCAGCCTGCCCGTTGGCAGGACAGAGCAAAAGGCTGAGATGTCCTTGGCTTGGTATAAGCACTGCTCTGCAACAATTAAAGCATCGGGGTGTTATCAGCACTCTTCTCATCCTAAGCCAAAACACAGCATTCCACCAGCTACTAGGAAGAAAATTAATTCTGTTCTAACTGAAACCAGGACAATGGGAAACTGGAGGCCAGATGGCCTCTTGTCAGTTCCTGGGAAGGTGATGGAGCAGCTAATCCTGCAAAACATTTCCAAGCACATTGAGGACAACAAAGTGATCAGGAGTGGTCAATATGGTTTCACCAAGGTTTTCTTATGACTTACCAACTTGATAGCTTTCTCCAGTGAAAAGAGTGCCTTAGTAAATGAGGGGAGAGAAGGTGATATTGTCTGCCTTGTCTTCAGAAAGGCTCTTGACATTTCTCTTATAAGATCCTGATAGAGAAGCTGATGATGTCTGGGCAGAATGAGGAGGCAGTGAGGTAAACTGAAAAATGCCTGGACAGCTGGGCTCACAGCCCTGTGTCACATAGTCTAGGTGGAAGTCAGTCATGAGCAGAGCAATGTGGGGTCAATATTGCATCCTTTCAGACCTCAACCATTTTGTAATTTTGTGATCCTGTGATATCCTTTCTGGCAAATCAGAATTCCTGGACATCTCCCTAAAGTGCCAGGGCACTGATGTGTGTGCAGTGTGTAGAAGAGAAGGAATAACTGGAGTTCTGTGTGTGGTTACAGAGGTGTCATTTTGGATAGCAGAGATGGTGTGACAGCCCATAACAGGAGTGCAGCCAGGGCTGGACAGACTTGTGAGGCACGGAGTGGGAAGAGACAATTCTATAGGAGAGCAGCGGCAATGCAAGGAGCTCTTCCCTGGTGTTGTTGATGAGAGTTCATGGGTCTGAATGAGCAGGCACACCAACATGGGTGACCTTGTAGTTGCTGTCACCTAGAGACCTCCTGTGAGGAAGAAGCAGCAGGTATGGCCTTCCTCAGAAAACTGAAAAATGCCTCATGTTTGCAGATGCCATTCCTCTCAGGGGAAATTGAAACAACCAGATTTCTGCTAGAATACCAGCACAGCAGGGAACAAGCCACCTAACAGGTTTCTCTAGGTCATCAATGTTAAATTTATGAGCATTGTTATTCTTAGGCCAGCCAAAGCCCTCCTGGAGTTGAATCTGGCAAGGGACATGAAGAACAACAAGAAAGACTTCTGCAAGAAGTGAATCAGTACATCAGCAGTGAAAGGAAGGCTAGGGAAAATGCAGACCCACTGCTAAATGAAGGGAGGGCACTGGTGGCAAACGACGTAGAGAGAGTTAAGGCATTGCTCATTGCCCTCCTTGCCACACTCTTTCCAGCCTTGCCATCTGGAATGGCAAGTCTGTGACATCCATGAAAGGGGTTGTATCCATATTAGACAAAGACAAGGCAGCCCAAGACTTTTCTCTAGTACTCAGTGAGACAGTGGGCATCAAATGAAACATTGGTAATACCATCTGAACACAGGAAAGCACTTCTGTACTGTGACTTTGGTTGATGCGTGGTACGGGTTGCTCAGAGAAGTTGTGGAAGCTACATCCCTGGAGGTAGTCAGAGCCCATTTGGATATGGAGCTGCTCAGGCTGATCCTGCTTGGGGTTGGCCTAGGCAACCTCCAGAGCTCCCTTCCAACCTCAAACGTTCTGTAGTTTTGCGATACCTGCCAGTATTTCTGAGAACTTTTATGTGGTACCTTAAATCAGTCTGAGCCCATGGAACAGAGCCTGCTTTTAGGATGACTTCACTCACTAGGTAACCCTGATGAGCAGAGATTACAAAAGCAGGCAATGTCTCAAACCACAGCAGTTTTCCCAGCCACTGGGTCCACTGGGCAGCACCTTAGTCCTTGAGGATTATGAGATGGAAGGAACCTTTGGAGGTCTTGTCCTGCCCTCAGATGGAGTAACTTGACAGATCACATTGGACTGTGCTTGGTTCAGCTATCACGTTCAGAGATGATTTTTTTTTTCCTTAACCTCATTTGAAATTTAAAATTTCCAGTGGTGAGCAGAGAAGCCCTCCAGAAGCTCCTTTCCACACCAAGAAAGGGAATAATGCACCCAGGAGTGCTCCTGAGAGAGGTTGGGACACAGGATGTGAGGCACTGTGAGCTGCGGTTCCAGACGCAGATGCTCAGCCCTGGCTTTGGGGTCTCCCAGCAGATGCAGCCAGTGCCTGCAACACCCAGAGCCCCTCAGCCTTGTGAGCAGCACTGAGTTCTGTCCTGACCTTTGGGAGCTGCTCTGGCTGCAGAGGGGCTGCCAGGAGCACTGGGACTGGTGCTGCCCACCCTCACATCTTGTCCCAGGTGTCTCTTGGTCCCTGGGGCCATTGCTGTGACTGAGAGGAGAAACCGGCCTGGCTGGGACCTGGGGCCTGGCAGTAGTTTGGGGGTGGTGGCCTTGTGGGAACTTGCTGCAGTGTTGTGGCTCCTGTCCACAGGCTTGTCTCTGGGCTGGCCCAGCATCACTGCCCCCCACACAGCCACTGATTCCAACAGGGGGAAGGAGCCAGACATTTCCAAGACCAGCTCCCACCTGGGATTTTGTACTTTCCCTTTGGTTGATGCCACCAACACTGAGCTTTAAACGAAAAGCTCAGCCTTCAGGAAGTTAAAAAGCCCCATTTAATTTATATACAGCTATTACTTTGCTATGAGAAAATCCACATTGATACACACTTTTAAACAGGCTTGGAGGGGCTTCATCTGACACAATGCATGTTCATTCCTCAATAGCTGTGGTAGGAGTGAAAATATTGGGGGGAATGAAAAGCAGAAGCACAAACAGTTAAAAATAATGAAATATGAAAACAAGACAAAATGTAATTGATAATGGAAAAGAAAGAAACACAAAGTTTGAATGGGATATACAGGGGGTCACCTGTGGAGAGATATGGGATATTTATGATTCCTGAAAAATATCCATAAAAGCACTTTCACAATAGCATCCTTTAGTGCTTGCATCCTCATGCTGTAGATGAGGGGATTCAGTGCTGGGGGAACCACAGAATAAAAACTGCCACCACCAGGTCCAGGGCTGGGGAAAAGATAGAAAGGGGCTTCAGGTAGACAAACATGCCAGTGATGATTAACAAAGAGACCATGACAAAATGAGGGACACATGTGGAAAAGGCTTTGTGCTGTCCCTGTTCAGCAGGCATCCTCAGCACAGCCCTGAATATCTGAACATAGGAAAGAACAATGAAAACAAAACAACCTAAACCCAGAAAACTACTAAATGTGAGAAGTCCAAGATCCCTATGGTAGGAATGTGAGTAGGAGAGCTTGTGGATCTGGGGGATTTCACAGAAGAACTCGTCCACAGCATTGCCTCGGCAGAAGGGCAGTGAAAATGATTGGTTGTGTGGAGCAGAGCACTGAGAATCCCACTACCTTGTGCCATTTTGACACAAGCTCTGCTGTCAAGGAGGATCCTGCAGTGCAGGGGCTTGCAGATGGCAATGTAGAGGTCATAGGCCATGATGGTGAGAAAAGAATAGTCTGATGACATCAAAAATACAAACAGAAATTCATGTGCAACACATCCTGAGTAGGAAATGGCCCTGGTGTCCCAGAGGGAATTGGCCATGGCTTTGGGGAGAGTGGTGGAGATCCAGCTCAGGTCGAGGAGGGTGAGGTTGAGGAGGAAGAAGTACATGAGGGTGTGGAGGCAGTGGTCACAGGCTATGGCTGTGAGGATGAAGCCATTGCTGAGGAGGGCAGCCAGGTAGATTCCCAGGAAGAGGGAGAAGTGCAAGAGCTGCAGCTTCCATGTGTCTGCAAATGCGAGGAGGCAGAACTCTGTGATGGAGCTGCTGTTGAACACATGCTGCCTGTTGGATATGGAGATCTGTACATGTAGTAAAAGACAATGACATGTTAGGACAGGTTTCTCTGAGTGAACCCAATGCCATTCCTTTTAGACCTCCCCCTGCCATACTCAAATGCTTTTTGTTTCTCTGCTGGAATCTTTCATTTAGCTCCATGACATGAGCTTCATTTTCAAGGTTCAGTCTGGAATGAGGAGCAAGGGACTCTGCTGCTGGTCTCATGATGGAATCAGTCCTGACCCAGTGCAGGGAGTACACAGGAACATAGCAGGAGGGCAAGGTTTTATTTTCAGATTTTGTCATATGAAATCCCTTCTTACACAAAAGGGAATACAATCACAGAATGGCTCGGGTTGGAAGATACCTTACAGATAATTTAGTTCCAAACACCTTGCCATGGGCAGGGTGTGGGTAGTTAGGGTCTGGCGGCCGGAAGATGTCACGCTGTACGGAAAGGTGGAGCCCCTCCCTTGATGGACAGTAGCGTGTGGCCTGTGCTGTAAGCAAGCGGAAGTGACGCTATGGGCCTCGGGTATATAACACCATGTGACTCGACAATAAACACCATTTGCCATCCACCACATTGGTGTCTGTGAGCCGATGGACTGAGCGGCGTGGGGTTGGTCGCCGTGCCGTTCCTGAACCGGGTCGCCACTGCCCCCTGAAGGCAACAAGTGGTGCCAAAACCCGGGAAAACTCCTGGATTCGGGAAAACGGCGGCTGGAATGGAGGGACCAGCCCGGCGGGGAGGACGCTCCCGGACCAACAAGGAAGATGGAAACCCTTGTGAAGGTCATATCAAAATTATGGAAGCTCTGGGGTGGCTCAGCTGAGGAAGCCAGGGGTGCCAGTGGGGAACCAGAGCCTGAGGAAATCTGGGAGAGACCACCGCCATCTGCGCCCCAGTACGGCGCCGAACTAGAAGACGAAGAGTTGGGCGAAGAAGCCTCCGGTGGGAATGGGGATGAAGTGTTAGGTTTTACTAACACGTGCAAATGGGAAAAAGAGGACGGCTGTGGGGGCGACCGGGGAGGAGGTAGAAGCGCAAGAGAGGGGCAGAGAGCCAATTGGAACGTCCATCCGAAAAAACGCTCTTGTGGGGCAAACACCTCGCTGAGAAGGTGGCGGGGCGAGCCACGAGGGAGAGAGCGGCCTGCCTGCAGGGGAAGTGGGTGGGGCCAGAACTCAATAGGAGGGTACCGGAACTCGGAGGTGACCAGTCAGTCGAGCTCCAACTCCGGATTAGATACTGATTCAAATTCAGAGGAGGAGGAGGAAATGGGGACAGATAGCAAAAATATCCCCATCCGAAATAAAGCTGCACCGCGAGGGGGAGAAATTCCTCTCACGGATTGGAGGAAAATTAAGATTGCGTGTGCTGTCTGGGCTCTATGGGCCATGCTAGCGTTCCCGATCTGGGTGACAGACAGGGGGCAGAGGGTTCACTCACCAATAAACCCTAAGGATGTACAAGCGATTGTTAAAGCCATTGCGGATAAAGGGCTTCATTCTGCAATGGTCTCCACCCTCATAGATGGTGTTTTCAGGGGAGATGACATGCTCCCGTTTGATATAAAATGAACTTGTAGACTGATCTTTGAAGGGGGGGGGGGGGGGGATGATCATTTTTAAACAAGAATGGGTGGACAACTGTATGAGACAACTGGCCCAAGTAACTGGGGCGGATCACCCACTATATGGCTCTAGCCTGCAGCGGCTAATGGGTACGGACCCAACAGTGATCACCCCCCAGGCGCAAGTCCAGGGCCTGAGGGCCCATGAAGTTATGGCAACTCATGCGGCCAGAGAAGCTCCAAACAGCTGACGCCCCAACTTCCAGTGGAAAATGCTGCCTCAAGGAATGATCAACTCGCCTAGTATCTGCCAGATCACGGTGGTTCAGGCACTGGTGCCAGTTCGGCGCAGTGACCCGACCGTGACTCAGAATAAAACTAATGAAAACTGAGTTTCTATTCACAGGAACGGATCATCGGACACCCCCGTAATCTGTATACCACAGTGACAAAAAAAGCCAATAAGTCGTCAAGCGTCCTGTCTATGCCTGAGAGTTCAACACTGGCAGAATCCAGACAACAGCGAAGCGGCCTCCGTGGGTGGGGGGCTGCGATGCCTTTGTGTGATCTTATCTTTGGACCTTGTACACTAAATAAGCTTGTGTTGTTTGTTAAAAGTTGGTTAGAGAAAGTTAACATTATGTTGGTAGAACACCAACAACTACTTTAAGAGTGTATTTACTCAGCGTTACCAGTTACCTCCTAGTTTTCTCCTGGTTATTGTGCCTTATGATTTTATTTAAGTTATGATGTCTACGTCTTAAGATTGTTATATTTTAGCTAATTTGGTTGTGCATAGAGAGGGGGGAAATGTGGGTAGTTAGGGTCTGGCGGCCGGAAGATGTCACGCTGTACGGAAAGGTGGAGCCCCTCCCTTGATGGACAGTAGCGTGTGGCCTGTGATGTAAGCAAGCGGAAGTGACGCTATGGGCCTCGGGTATATAACACCATGTGACTCGACAATAAACGCCATTTGCCATCCACCACATTGGTGTCTGTGAGCTGATCCAACCTGGTCCTGAACACCTCTAGGAATAAGACATTCACAACCTATCTGGGCAGTATGTTTCAGTACCTCACCTCCCTCTGAGTGAAGAATTTCCTCCTAATCTCTAATATAAATCTTGCCTCTTTTAGTTTAAAACCATGCCCCGATCTTGTCATTATCTGATTGATCAAAAAGTAGCTCCCCATCTTTTTTATAAGACCCCTTTAAGAACAGAAAAGCTGCAGTGAGGTCACCCTGCTCAGCCCCAGCTCTCACAGCCTTTCTTCGAAGGAGAGGTGCTCCAGCATGCTGATCATCTTCATGTCAGCATGTTAACATCTGCATTCCGGTGCTACCTAATGTAGTTGGCAGAAAGGAGTTTTAGGGGCAATTTTTTATACACACTCTCTTCCCACTCTTCACACCCAAACAGTATTCTCTGAAGCCAGAAATCCTGAGCATTTCTGCTGCACTTACAGTGAATGGCTGTGAGACCTGAGAGGCAAAGGGATTCCCCCTGTGGCTCAGAGCAGAGTGAGGGAGCTGGCTGGACTTGTCCCCAGCTGCCTGAGTTTTTGTAGATGGACAGCAATTACACTTATATTACCCTGAAAAGAAATCAGATGCTGTTGAGAACAGATGAATCCCCTGCTGATCTGTCAATGCCCAGCCTTTCTCAAGGTACCTGAACAAGGTCTCAGCACCACACCTCTAGTCAAGGACACCAATCATTCATTTCACCAACCCAACAGTTGAATGTAGCATCTCTCTGCTTCTTCCCCAGGTTTCACATAACACAGAGATATTATGGAAAAGATTTGCATCATGCAGAACAGCTCACAGATCGAAAGGACACGATAAGGAGATAACTAAATGACCTGATGGTCTTTCATGAAGGGAAAGTCAGCTCTCTCCCCAGCCTCACAGACTGAATTGCCCACAACCCCAGGCAGCTGACCTCCTCTGCAGTTGTAGCACAGGTGGAAATGGGGAAGAGGCTGGAGAGATGCATCCCTGCTCTGCTGGAGCTCTGCCTGCAGAAGACATGCTCCATGCCTTGGACCCATGGCCATGAGGGCAGAGGCTCTTCTGGGTGGGAGAGGAGGCAAGGGGGCATGCTCAGAGGAAGGGGTCTGCACTGAAAGGAAAAAATATGGACTTTTCTGATGAATTCTCCCTCTGACGAGATTTCTTATAAACTTTTCCCCTCGTTCCTTGATCATATCCCTGATGCCTGAAGGTTTAACTTCTGGGAGCTGTTTCTGCTCACAGCCTCATCCAAATCTGTGCACAGAAATCTTTGCCCTTCATAAACCTGACAGTACGCAAGAGACTACCTAGGTGCTTGTGCATCTTTGCAGGTGGAAAACTGTCAGAAAGCCCAGATGGGTTCAGCAAAGTTGATGTTGTTTCTTTCAATATGAAGAGGAGAAGGTACAAAATATGTACCTAATATGTACCTAGTATGAAGATATGAAGGTACATTTGGGGTAGCTCACAAACATACCGATCATCAAAATTACAGTTCAGGATTCTCAGCAATGTGCTCATATTTACAGCTCCTATTCCATTTCTTCCTGCTTCGGCTCCCATCCAGTAGAGTAGGTAACTGAAAAGAGGGCAGAAAATCCCTATTTTGACCTTACTTGCTTAGAAAAATTGCTTAGGAAATGCCCTTGATGTACAATGGAGCTGTGAGCAGGCTGCCCCAGGCAGCAGCCTCCTGACAGCAGCAAGACCCTGCCCTGCCGGGGGGAGCTCCTTCCACCTGCAGCTTCTCCCCACAGTGCCCTGGGCAGCTCCCCCGGGCAGGCTGAGTGCTGAGACTGGCAGGCAGCAGAGGCACTGCCCCAGCACACAGCCCCTGGGACACAGCAGGGACCCTGCTCTGCACCACAGCCCTGGGCACCCCTGCCTGTACCCCCAGCTTCTCCTTCCTCCAGGAACTGCGGCTGCATTGCCCTCCAGCCAGAGACTTACCGGGTTCAAGGCTGGGAAGTGTTCTCCCCCAGTGAGCTCTGTGCATCCTGCCACTTCTGCCTGCCTTTAAGCACTGTGTCTCTGCAGGCAGTGCCCCCAGCCCTGCTGCGCTATGCAGAAGAGCTGCTCCTGGGCAGAGCTGTCTCCCTGCAGCGCTGCCCACTTGCCAGGAGCTCCCCTTGGGCCCAGGAGCCCGGTCCAGCTCATCAGCAGAGGCCCAGCCCAAGGCCTCCCTTGCTCTGCCCCCCACCAGACTCCCTGCACATGGCCCTGGGGCTGCAGGGGAACCTGCTGGGAAACAGCCTGAAGGAATCCCTGGGGTTCCTTCCGTCCTCTGGGCACACACACTTCTTCACAGCAGGCTCATTTCAATTAGTGAAAAAAATAATCATCTGTAACAATCACCTCTTCTCATCCCAGTTGATGATGGGACACACAGACATGGTCATAGAAGTAACTCCTTTAACCCCCTGCTTAAGGAAGGGATTCAGCAGAGTCACTCTAGGCATCTCATCCTGGGTTTTTGTCCTGGGGCTAGAATGGGACCCACCTCCCTCCCATGCCTGCCAGAAACCCACAGGACCTGGGATTCCTCTGCATGTAATTTAGGTGTGCATAACATGGGTGATGCATGGAAAAGACTCCACAACCATAGGGTTGTAAAGTAGGTATACTTTATCAGATCAAGCTATTCCAAAATATCAAAAGGCAGTCAGGTGGGACAGAAGGCTGGCCTGGCTGACCAGGGATCTTCTACTGGTGCTTAGACGTAAAAAGAAAGTGTACGACTGCTGGAAGGAGGGTCAGGCGATGAGGAAGGAATACAGGGATGCTCTTTGTGTTTGTAGGGAGAAAATTCGTGGGGCCAAAGCCCAACTAGAGTTGAAGCTGGCCATGTCTGTGGGAGACAATAAAAAAGTTTTTTTTTTTTTTTTTTAGATACGTTAACAGAAAATGGAGAACCAAAAAAACATAGGTCCACTACTTGACGGGGAAGGTCTCCTCACAGACAATGACATAGGCATAGCAAAGACGTTTAATGCCTTCTTCACCTCTGTCTTCAATGATGATGATGGGCTTCAGGACCCTGGGTGCCCATAGTGGGAGGACCATGATGGTAGGAATAACAAACTCCCAACTGACCCTGAACGTGTGTGGGATTTGCTTCTCCACCTGGATCCATACAAGTCCATGGATCCGGATGGGATCCATCCTAGGGTGCTTAAAGAGCTGGCTGATGTCACCTCTCTCAATTATTTTTCAATGATCTTGGGAATCTGGAGAGGTCCCAGTAGACTGGAAGCTGGCAAATATTGTCTCAGTTTTCAAGAAGGGTAAGAAAGACCCTAGCAATTACAGGCCTGTCAGTCTTATGTCAGTGCCTGGTAAAATTATGGAGAAGGTTATCCTTGAAGTTATTGATACACACCTGGGGGACAATGCAGTCATTGGTCTCAGTTCATGAGGGGTAGGGCCTGCCTAACAGATTTGATTTCCTTTTATGATAAGATCACCCATCTAGTTGACCAAGGGAAACCAGCTGATGTGATATTTTGGGACTTCAGCAAGGCTTTTGACACGGTTTCCCATAGGATCCTACTGGACAAAATGTCCAGCATACAACTTAACAAAAACATCATATGATGGGTGAGCAATTGGCTGACAGGTAGGGCTCAAAGGGTTGTGGTTAATGGGGCCACATCTGGCTGGCAGATGGTCACTAGTGGGGTCCCTCAAGGCTCCATTTTAGGGCCAGTCCTCTTCAATGTCTTTATAAATGATTTGGAGGTAGGACTAGAAGGTGTTTTGAGCAAATTTGCCGATGACACCAAACTTGGAGGAGTTGCGGACTCTGATGAGGGTGGAAAGGCTTTGCAGAGAGATCTAGACAGATTGGAGAGCTGGGTGATCACCAACCACATGAAGTTCAACAAAAGAAAGTGCCGGGTCGTGCACCTGGGATGGGGCAACCTTGGCTATACGTACAGACTTTTTGGTGACATGCTGGAGAGCAGCCCCGGAGAGAGGGATCTGGGGGTTGTGGTTGACAACAAGTTGAATATGAGCCAGCAGTGCGCCCTGGCAGCCAGGAAGGCCAACCGTATCCTGGGGTGCATCAAGCACAGCATTGCTAGTTGGTCGAGGGAGGTGATTGTCCTGCTCTACTCTGCGCTGGTGCAGCCTCACCTCGAGTACTGTGTGCAGTTCTGGGCACCACAGTACAAGAAGGACATTAAACTGTTGGAGAGTGTTCAGAGGAGGGCAACGAAGATGGTGAAGGGCCTAGAGGGGAAGATGTATGAGGAATGGCTGAGGGCACTGGGCCTGTTCAGCCTGGAGAAGAGGAGGCTGAGGGGGGACCTCATCGAGGTCTACAACTTCCTCATGATGGGGAGTGGAGAGGCAGGTGACCTATTCTCTGTAAACACCAGTGACAGGACCCGCAGGAATGGTGTTAAGCTGAGGCAGGGGAAGTTTAGATGGCCATCAGGAAGAGGTTCTTCACCAAGAGGGTGGCTGCACACTGGAACAGGCTCCCCAGGGACGTGGTCACTGCACCAAGCCTGTCTGAATTTAAAAAGCGATTGGACTGTGCACTTAGTCACATGTCTAAACTTTTGGGCAGACCTGTGCGGTGCCAGGAGTTGGACTTGATGATCCTTATGGGTCCCTTCCAATTCAGGATATTCTATGATTCCATGATTTATTGTGGTGCACTGGGTGCACTGGGAATAGGTTCCTTCAAAAAGTGCAGACCTGCCTGGTCATCTCTCACAATTTTATACATGTATACTGTTATATGTTACATGAGCTCTAATACATATTCATTAATTTCCCTGAAAAGGCAGACCTCTCTCAAGTACTCATTTCCATACTCCCTGCCCTTAGCTCTTTCCGGTTGTGCCTGCGCAGTGTATCCTGGTGGTCGTGGGCAGGGGTCTTTCAGGATGAAGGCACCGAGGAAGAGGAGGTTAAACCTTTTACCTTTCTGGACTTTGACCTTCTGTTGGACAGTATTCAGAAGTTTTTTGTTTATCTTTGCCTTGTTTCCTGCCAACAAGTTGTTCATTCTTCCCTGACAAGATGTTTGTTCTTCCCTCATCCATTGGCCTTGAGCGATATCTTCGTTTTTACATCTGCTTCTCGTAAGGTTCACATCTACATCCCTATAATTAGGATATTTGTAGGTTCTCATCCACATCCCCGATAATTAGGATATTTTACCATATATATGGCTAAATATTAATTTGGATCAGCTTTAGCACCTTCCCCATCTCCATTCCCCCCTTTTCTTCTAAATTAAGTAAATTCTTTTACTTACTACTTATTCTTGGCCTCCTCTCTATACCTATTTGTAAGCACATATTCCTCTGAAACATTGTAATATTAGGCAAATAAGTATTCCAAAAAATAACAGAACCACACATGTAGTAAGCAATTGTTTTAACCATGTCAAATTTGGTAACCAACGGGTTAGTTTTTCTGATAATTCAGTAAACGCAAGGGAGGTGTCATCCCGTGACACCTCATGCAATAAATGAGTATGTTTCTGCATCTCCTCTAAATCGGTTTCTACTCTTTGGAATTGATCAATATATGTACAGAAACTCTGATTTATTACAGTGCACACTCCCCCTTCCTTTGCTGTTAATAAATCTAATGCCATTCAGTTTTGTAAAACCACCTTATGGAGAGATGAGACTTCTACCTGTAGTGCTTTTATCGCATCTGTGGTGGAATTCTTTATCTGTTCTAATTCAGCTGAAATATTTACTATTGCCTTTTCCAATTCGCTTACTCCTAAACTAGGAATTAATCATCTAATGAAACTATGGTATCCTGTAGGCTTTTCTACCAAAGGATTCAGTGGGATTGCTTGAGTTATGCGTTTCCATGGGGACCTTAAGATTCCCATAGGTACTGCAGGCCCATTATAAAAAGAATTTGGAGATGCCAGATGTAAATATACGATGTGGAGGCGCTCTGGAAGATGGGGCAGAAGAAGAGTGAGCCTTCTGGTCCCATGGGTGGGATAACGCCTGAGATTACCCCAGGATCAATGGTAAACAATTGGCATAATATCCCTTTTGGCGGGGTAGGGATTAAAGTAAAGTATAATACATCAATGTGCTGGAGTTTGAAGTGGTAAACAGGTTTGAGGAAACCACATTTACTGGTCTGTATTTGGGTCTTTTGAGGGTTGGCTTGTCAGGATGATTGGTTCGGAAACTCGAGCCAGTTTATACCCTCAAAAAGAAAAAGGAGGGGATGGGAGGATAGGAGGTGCAACTCGGGAATTAGAGATCCCAGCCCCACTGCCTCCCTATATTCCACCACCCCCATTTGCAGCTCCTCCGACTCCTGGGTTTCCTAACCCGCAACCCCAGGGAGATGCCAATAGTGATTTTGACTCTAACACTCAGGGACCAGTATCTAGGATTCAGGCAAAGGCCAACGAACAGCAGCCTGAGAAACGAAAGAGGGGGTTGCATTTACTCATAGAGACAGCAAAGGGTGGACCACAACGGGAAGGGCAGAGAGGAGTCAACTATAGGAAAGGGTTGACCTGTTTTTACTGCAATAAGAGAGGTCATATGAAAAGAGAGTGTTGACGAAAAATAAAGGATGAAAAGAAGTGTCAGGAAGACTAGGGGAGTCTGGGGCCCTGTTTGCTGGGGACCTGGAAAAAGCCTGTTATATATGGAGTGGTAATTCGTGTTGAGAAAATGGTTGATATTAAAAAAGAAAGGGGAGATTTGGGAATGTGGCCATGGGGGTTGGAAAGCCCCGTGGTTGAGATAACATTAGACTCCTAATGATGAGGCCATCAGGAGTATAAAAGAGTTTAGAGGGAACAAAGAAGGGTGATTCAGGAGACTCCATGCAGTCTCCGGTTTCTTGTTCTCCGGATGGTTCTCTTGTTCTCCAGACATTAAGACATGGATGTTTCTGTGTGTTTGCTGTTGTTGTTACATTCAAAGTTGTCTGACCAATGAAAAGTTGTTTGGAAAAGAACTGCTGTGGAGAGAAGGGTATAAGAGGGGAGCCTGCCATTAAGATAAAAAACAAGGCAGCACGATGAAGTTACACCAATAAAGAAGCAGGAAAAAAGTGAAGAGGAACAGGCTGGCAGAATGGAGACCAGGACGGGAACAGGCACTTTGATTGCCTCATGAAGATAGGTTCGGCCAGACTCAGCAAACTGCTCAGAGAAGCTCGTACAGAAAGTCGCTGGAAACAGGCACACTGGAGCTGGAGAGAAGCTCGAGCTGAGAGAAGCGGACCCATGCACACAACTGCCTCTCACTGGTAAGCAGTTGTGCATTATGGGGAATCATACGTCCTTAGGAACAAAGACCGTCCTGGTAACCTTACAGCTTATTCTCCTTATTAACAATTGGACAGTTTATGAGCCTGAAATATGGGACCAAACTGAGGTCAAGGTGTGGGACTCTGCAACTAAAAATGACAAGGTTGCAGTGGGATTGCTCGGCACCTGGCGAGCAGTCTCTGAGGCCTTAAAGAGCCATGTGGAGCCACAATCACAAACGTGTGGCTTGCCAGATAGTGAGGGAGCTGTGGGCTCCTTTACTGATCCGACTGCTACACCATGGCCATGGGCCCCTCTGCTGCTACAGCCATCGAAGGCCTTTGCTGTTTTGCCCCCTGTTGACCTGAACGTGCCTTTTGACCCAGGCCTCTTGGCCTTCACAAGGAGATGGATATGCTTTTTTTCGATCCGGGAAGAACGGGATACATAAGGCCTGAAGACCGAGTTACTTGACAACTTAAAGCAAGACATATTGTTCAAAGGGAATGGAAAATGGAGACTTGTATGTAATCAAGAAAAGGAGTGGAAAATGGAGACTGTTGAGTCGTGGAACTTGGAGGATTGTTTGTTACCTTTTCTGAATGTACATACGTATAGGCATACTTGCATTTAGTATGTAAAGCAATGTTCTGTATATTTAGAATGTTTGATGTTTGTGTGTGTGTCTTGGTGGAGCGTAGACTCCCTGCACACCCAGCGCTGTTTACTTGCCTTTTATACCTTTTAGAAATACTAAAAAAAAAAAGGTTTCATAAATATTACAAAATTCAGATTGAGTTGAGACCTTATTTATAACACCAAGATATAAAAAGGGACCCTGGCGGAGGTGAGGTGTGTGCCGTTGGCGGAGCAGAAACTCCCCGGCCGCCCAGCACTGTTTTGCTTGCTGTTTGCTTACTCAATAAATTCCTTTATATGATTAATACAGTGCTCTCTGAAAATTAATAAAGGGGGCAACTTATAACACCAGATATCCCCCTATACAATGACCCTTCCAATTAGCTGGTAAATTCTTCCTTGCCCTCCCATCACCACATAGCCACCATACCCTATTCATTAATTTGCACCCACTTTCCGAAGATCCGTCCACTCCAGAGTCCTTATCTAGGTCTCATGCTTCTTAGATAGTAATATTACAAAATGACCTTAAATTGGCTAGATTATATTCACCTACATTTGCCGTTTTTGAACAGTCAGGTTCCTGACCAAAAGTAAGCCCCAGATCACGCAAGATCTTTTGTTCACTGCTATCATTGTCCCCATTACATCGACTTTTAACAGTAACATTTCCCCATGCTTGTAAAGTAAATTTTGGTCCCTCGGGGAGGGTATAATTTACCCTTTCCATTCCCCAACATTTAGAGGACCACATCTGATTATTATATAATGCATTAGTCCAATTTCCTGAGGGTATCCCATATATCGGAATTTCCATATTGCCCCTTGGGAGTGCAGTACGTATCCAACAGTCAGATAAATTTAAGGATCGGGCCACAATTTTGGTTATGTTTACATACAAGTTTTCCTTTCATGATTGAGCTGATACAATAATTGCAAAGAATGCCCCAAATCTATACATGTTGCCTTTTCAATTTCAACTTATTTGGTCCCGTCATCTCAAGTGTCCATGGACCTTGTATTGACTTCTTGATTCTCGTGTGGTGAATCCAAGCAGGTTGTTCTTTAATTTTTACTGAGGTGTATGACATAAGCAGCACCTGAAAGGGTCCTTCCCATTGGGGTTCTGGAGTCTTTTCTGCAAGATACTTTACATATATATAATCTTCAGGTTGTACGTTGTGTATAGATCTATCCAAACCCCTACTCTGGGTTCCAGATACATGTTTTCCTATTTTGTCTAGTTTCCCTAATGTCAGCATATGGGAGGTCATAATTTCGTCTCCTGCTTGTGCAGACATCCCCTTCTGTATTCTGTAGAGTCATCCATACAGGATTTCAAAAGGGCTTGTTCCCTCCTTTACTCTTGGCCTTGTTCATCTGCGTAAGAGAGCCAGAGGAAGAGACAGAGGCCAGGCCAGATTAGCTTCCTGTCTCAACTTTACAATCTGTTGTTTGATCAAGTGGTTCATCTTTTCTACCTGGCCACTTGACTGAGGTCGGTATGAGGTATGAAGTTGCCAATCTGTACCTAGACTGTGGCTGATTTGTTGCACTATTCTTGAAATTAAATGTGGTCCCCTGTCAGAGGATATAGTAGCTGGTACCCCAAAACCTGATATTATTTCCTGTATAAATATTATTACCACCTCCCTAGCCTTGGCTATTCTGGTAGGAAACGCCTCTGGCCAACCTGAAAGGGTGTCAGTTAATACCAACATATATTGGTACCTCCCTTTTCTTGGGAGTTCCAAAAAATCAAGCTGCCATTGTTGTCCAGGCCCATTACTCTTTCCAATTTAGCCTATCTCTAATTTTGGAGTATTTTTGGGATTAGTCTGGAGGCAAAGGTCACACTGCTGAGTCACTTGTCTCACAGTGGTATATAGATTCCTTGCTACAATTTCTCTGATCAAATGTTTATATAAGGCTTCTGCACCCCAATGCCTCTTTCTATGTTCCTCTCTTATCATATAAGAGGGAATAATTATTTTCCCTTGGGAGGTAAGAGCCCACCCTTCCTTATTATAGGAACCTTCTAGATCAGTAATTAATTTCTGATCTTCCTTTGTATATTTAGGCTTACCTTCTAGGGAGATTGCCCATCGGGGACCAGAGCCCCTTCTGTTCTTACCTGCTTTTAGCTGCCTGTTTTGCCTCTCTGTCTGCCAGCTCATTTCCTCTTTACAATTCTGAGTTTGCTTTCTGGTTTGCTTTGATGTGCATGATTGCCACTTTCTCAGGGAGCTGAACTGCTTCCAACATCTTTTGGAATCTCTTCTCTTTCCAAATCACTCCATGCTCTTGTACAACCCCAAAGGCATATTTAAAGTCTGTATAGATATTTTTGGTTTTGCCTTGGGCCAATGCCAACACGTGGGTCAGAGCAATTATTTCCACCTTTTGTGCAGAAGTGTTCACAGGTAAAGGCCTGGATTCTATTACCTCTTTGCAAGTGGTAACTGCATACCCAGCATGTCGTTTTCCGCTGATGACGTAGCTTCTCCCATCAGTGAACCACTTTTCTGTGTTTTCCATAGGACTTAGGTCCATTAGGTCCTTCATGTCTGGATGGCATGAATATATCGCTTTGATGCTTTCCAGGCAGTCATGATGCACTGTTTCCCCTGTGTTCCCACTGAAAAAGGAAGCTGGATTGACAATGTTACTGACTACAGTTTCCACATCATCCTGTTCTACCATTGTAGCCTGATATTTCAAAAATCTTTGTGGGGAGAGGCAATGTCCACCTTTTGCTTCCAGTACTGCAGATACCGTATGGGACACTAACATAGTCATTTTCTAGCCTAATGTGAATTTTCAGGCCTCCTAGACGTACTCCTTTAGTACTACGGCTGCAACCACTCACAAGCATCCAGGCCACCCTTTGCAGTTGTGTCCAATTGTTTGGAAAAATAGGCAACTGCTCTATGGTATGGGCCCATTTTACCATATATGCAGCTAAATATTAATTCAGATAAATTTTAGCATCTTCCCTATCTCATTAGCATCTTCCCTGTCGCAGGATGACTGTGTCATGGTGAGACGTGTTTCCAGTTGGCCGTCTACCATACACAGTAATGAATACTATGAGAAGGACTAGAGGGGTCCTGCTTCCAGCCAGGGGAAAGTGGGGAGGAAAGGGACAATCAGGTTTACTGGACTGTGTATATTTAATGGCCTGGCACATCAGACACACAAATGTATCAGGCTCTACTGGACATCGGTGCACAGTGTACCTAATGACATCAAACTAAAAAGAGGTAGAACCCACCTGTATTTCTGGAGTGACAGAGGGATCCCAAGAGTTGACTGTATTGGAGGCTGAAGTGAGTCTAACTGGGAAGGAATGGCAAAAGCACCCCACTGGGACTAGCCCGGAGGCTATGTGCATCCTTGGCATAGACTACTTCAGGAGAGGGTACTTCAAAGGTCCAAAAGGGCACCACCGGTGGGGCTTTGGCATAACTGCCTTGGAGACAGAGGACATTAAAGAGTTGTCTACCTTACCTTGCTTGGCCTTCCACAGAGTCCTTCTGTTGTGAGTTTGTTGAGGGCTGAAGAACAACAGGTGCCAGTGGCTACCATGGTGGCGTACCTGAGGCAGCGTCATGCTAACCGAGACTCCCTGATTGCCATCTATGAGCTGGTTCATTGACTGGAGACCCAGTGTGTAGATGTAGAACTTAGTAGCAAGGTTTAGTGATCGACTTGTCAGTACTAAGTTAAAGTTGCATGACCTGGGTTACACATCCTTGAGTAGTGTAAGGCACAATGCAATTCTTTTTGCCTTCTTCATCTATAGCACAGGAAGTATGACTTTGCCCTACTCTACTGACTGGACAGGTCTTTTCACATTACTCAATTTAGTTTTCCATAGCTGGAAGGGGATAATTTCCCAAAAGAGGCCAAGCTCATGGGTATACATGATGTACATACCCTACAGCCACTTGAAGACATATTTTCTTTAGTTTTCATCCTGAGTTTTCCACAGAAGACCCAAGATAGTCTACTAAGATTCAGGCTGAATTTCTCAGGTTCCAATGGTCATTCCAACTTTTTTATTTTTATTTTTTAATTTTATTTTGTTTTATTTTATTTTATTTTATTTTATTTTATTTTATTTTATTTTATTTTATTTTATTTTATTTTATTTTATTTTATTTTATTTTATTTTATTTTATTTTATTTTATTTTATTTTATTTTATTTCCCCCCCCCAGAGAATCCCTGACTTATCTAGGACTTTCTAGGACTATCCAGCCTTTCTAGGGCTTCATGTGCTGTGCTGTGCTGTGCTGTGGTTACAGGGATGAAGACCACTGCTGGCAGTGGAGTTGTCAGACCTCCAGAGTCTGATTTTCCTCCCAATGCAGGTCTCCAAAGAAGTCACCCTAGATCTATAGCAAAAGGGGAATGATGCTCAAAATTGAAATGCAGCAAAATTTACCCTTTAAAATGAGAAAAGATTTTTATTAAGTGTTTTTTGAAATGTCCTTCCTTAACTACACCATATAAGCTCTGAAGTTAGCTGTACCAGCCATGAAGGTGTGATGAAAACTATGGAAGAGATGTTAAGAGTTTCTTCATTTGAATGAGTTCTGCAGTGTATTTTGGTGCTGAGTATATGAAGATCAGGTATTGAGAGGATGTTGCTTGGGATGCAGTTGCTTGGAGGCCATGATTACAGACAGGCAAAGGCACTGTGCTGAGAAAGGTCTTGGTTGGTTTTAGTGAAGCAGAAGGACCAAGGCCTGGCTGCATATACTGGGAGGGCAGATCCTGCACCCCATGCCTGGCTTAGGGCTCTTCCTGGGGACTGTGGGATGTGGTGGGCAGTGTGATGCCATGAGAAAAACACAATTAAAACATGACTGTTTTAAGTCAGTTAGAGCAGAATCAAAATTGCCTGAACCTTCTAACCTCACAGAAATCATTAATTTCTGCTAGGCAAGCTCCTCTTCCCTCCCTCAAATCTCACATCTCTCCTGGCTAGGCTTCTCCTGACTACCCCATATCTGTTATCATCTTAGGGCAGTTTTCTGATGGCTTTCATGATCTCAAAGTATTTGTCTCATCTCTGTTGTCTACTCCATTCCTGAGACAGATGCAGCACCTAAGCCAGTGTCGTGGTTTAACCCGGCCGGCAGTTAAACACCACGCAGCCGTTCGTTCACCCTCCCCCTTCCCTCTCTGGGACGGGGGAGAGAAATGGAAAGTGAAGCCCGTGAGTTGAGATAAAGACAGTTTAATAAGACAGGAAAATAATAATAACAAAATAATAATAACAATAATAACAATAATAATACAATGGTGATAATAGGGAAATAATAATAATATGTACAAACAAGTGATGCACAATGCAATTGCTCACCACTCGCTGACCAATGCCCAGCCTCACCCCGAGCAGTCCGGCCCCCTCCCCCCGGCTAGCCACCCCTATATATTGTTTAGCACGACGTCAGATGGTATGGAATACCCCTTTGGCTAGTTTGGGTCACCTGTCCTGGGTCTGTCCCCTCCCAGCTCTTACTGCACCCCCAGCCTGCCCGTTGGCAGGACAGAGCAAAAGGCTGAGATGTCCTTGGCTTAGTATAAGCACTGCTCTGCAACAATTAAAGCATCGGGGTGTTATCAGCACTCTTCTCATCCTAAGCCAAAACACAGCATTCCACCAGCTACTAGGAAGAAAATTAATTCTGTTCTAACTGAAACCAGGACATCTATCCACCCCTTATTCCATACCATTTATGTCATGCTCAGGTTACACTCTTTTCCATACATTCTAATTAGTCACCTATAGTAATCATGGTAGTGGTAACATACAGTATAATATACTAATTAACATGGTACAATTCAGTTCATGGGCTATTCTCACCCAGTATTAAATCTCCTTGAGGTACACACCGGACCTCTCCGTTCTTTTGCATCACCCACCAAGTGTATCCAGGTCCCTGAGCGAAAACAATTCCACGAGTAGGTTTGCCTTTTCCTGAGGCAGGAGTAGCCCAGACTGTTTTACCCAGCATATTTTTTACATGCACTACAGGAACTTTATCCCCATCTACAGTACGTAACAGGTTTGATTGGGCAGGTCCAGCTCGGTTGGTAGATCCCCTAGTATTGACTAACCAGGTGGCCTTTGCCAAATGCGTATCCCAGTTTTTGAACGTCCCAGCGCCCATTGCTTTCAAGGTAGTCTTTAACAGGCCATTGTATCGTTCAACTTTCCCGGAGGCTGGTGCATGATAGGGGATGTGATACACCCATTCAATACCATGTTCTTTGGCCCAAGTGTCTATAAGGTTGTTTCGGAAGTGAGTCCCATTGTCTGATTCTATTCTTTCTGGGGTGCCATGGCGCCATAGGACTTGCTTTTCAAGGCCCAGGATGGTGTTCTGGGCGGTGGCATGAGGCACAGGATATGTTTCCAGCCATCCGGTGGTTGCTTCCACCATTGTAAGTACGTGGCACTTGCCATTGCGAGTTTGAGGGAGTGTGATGTAATCAATCTGCCAGGCCTCTCCATATTTATATTTCAGCCACCGTCCTCCATACCAAAGAGGCTTTGACCGTTTGGCTTGCTTGATTGCAGCACATGTTTCACAGTCATGAATAACCTGTGCTATAGCGTCCATGGTCAGGTCCACCCCTCGATCACGAGCCCATCTGTATGTTGCATCTCTACCTTGATGGCCTGAGGTGTCATGGGCCCATCGGGCTATAAATAATTCACCTTTATGCTGCCAATCCAGGTCCACCTGAGCTACTTCAGTCTTAGCAGCCTGATCCACCTGCTGGTTGTTTTGATGTTCTTCAGTAGCCCGATTCTTGGGCACATGAGCATCTACGTGGCGTACTTTCACAGCCAGGTTCTCTACCCGAGCAGCAATATCTTGCCACAATGCAGCAGCCCAGATGGGTTTGCCCCTACGCTGCCAGTTGTTTTGCTTCCATTGCTGTAACCATCCCCACAGGGCATTTGCTACCATCCATGAATCGGTGTAGAGATAGAGAACTGGCCATTTTTCTCGTTCAGCAATGTCTAAAGCCAGCTGAATGGCTTTCACTTCTGCAAACTGACTCGATTCACCTTCTCCCTCAGCAGCTTCTGCAACTCGTTGCGTAGGACTCCATACAGCAGCCTTCCATCTCTGATGCTTCCCCACAATACGACAGGACCCATCAGTGAACAGGGCATATTTCTTTTCATTCTCTGGCAACTGGTTGTACAGCGGGGCTTCTTCAGCATGACCCACCTCCTCCTCTGATGATATCCCAAAGTATTTGCCTTCTGGCCAGTCCATGATCACTTCCAATATTCCTGGGCGACTGGGGTTTCCTATTTGAGCCCGCTGAGTAATCAGTGCAACCCACTTGCTCCATGTAGCATCAGTTGCATGATGCGTAGAGGGGACCCTTCCCTTGAACATCCAGCCTAGTACTGGCAATCGGGGTGCTAGGAGGAGCTGCGCTTCAGTACCGACCACCTCTGAAGCAGATCAAACTCCTTCATATGCTGCCAATATCTCCTTTTCAGTTGGAGTATAGCGGGCCTCAGATCCTCTGTATCCCCGACTCCAAAACCCCAGAGGCCGACCTCGAGTTTCCCCAGGTTCTTTCTGCCAGAGGCTCCAGGTGGGGCCGTTCTCCCCGGCTGCAGTGTAGAGCACATTCTTTACATCTGGTCCTGTTCGAACTGGCCCGAGGGCTACTGCATGGACTATTTCCTGCTTGATTTGTTCAAAGGCTTGTCGTTGTTCAGGGCCCCATTCAAACTCATTCTTCTTACGGGTTACTTGGTAGAGCGGGTTTACAATCAGACTGTAATTTGGGATGTGCATTCTCCAAAACCCCACAACACCTAGGAAAGTCTGTGTTTCTTTTTTGTTAGTTGTTGGAGACATAGCTGTTATTTTGTTGATCACATCCATTGGGATTTGACGACGTCCCTCTTGCCATTTTATTCCTAAAAACTGGATCTCTCATGCAGGTCCTTTGACTTTATTTTGTTTTATGGCAAAACCGGCTTTCAGAAGGATTTGGACTATTTTCTTCCCTTTCTCGAAAACTTCCTCTGCTGTGTCACCCCACACAATAATGTCATCGATGTACTGCAGGTGTTCAGGAGCTTCCCCCTGCTCTAGCGCAGACTGGATCAGCCCATGGCAAATGGTAGGGCTGTGTTTCCACCCCTGGGGCAGCTGATTCCAAGTATATTGGACTCCCCTCCAAGTGAAGGCAAATTGTGGCCTGCACTCTGCTGCTAGAGGGATGGAGAAAAATGCATTAGCAATATCAATTGTGGCCTACCACTTGGCTGCCTTCGATTCAAGTTCGTACTGAAGTTCCAGCATGTCTGGCACTGCAGCACTCAGTGGTGGCGTGACTTCGTTCAGGCCACGATAGTCCACTGTTAGTCTCCACTCGCCATTAGACTTTCGCACTGGCCATATGGGACTATTGAAAGGTGAATGAGTCTTGCTGATCACTCCTTGGCTCTCCAATTGACGAATTAGCTTATGGATGGGAATCAGGGAGTCTCGGTTAGTGCGATATTGTCGCCGGTGCACAGTTGTGGTAGCGATTGGCACTTGCTGTTCTTCGACCCTCAGCAACCCCACAACAGAAGGGTCCTCTGAGAGACCAGGCAAGGTAGATAATTGTTTAATGCCCTCTGTCTCTAAGGCAGCTATACCAAAAGCCCACCGGAACCCTTTTGGGTCCTTGCAATATCCTCTTCTAAGATAGTCTATGCCAAGGATACATGGAGCCTCCGGGCCAGTCAGAATGCGGTGCTTTTCCCACTCATTCCCAGTCAGATTTACTTCAGCCTCCAATACAGTCAATTGCTGAGATCCCCCTGTCACTCCACAAATACAGATGGGCTCTGGTCCTTTATAGCTCGATGGCATTATAGTACATTGTGCACCGGTGTCTACTAAAGCCTTATACTTCTGTGTGTGTGATGTGCCAGGCCATCGAATCCACACAGTCCAATAAACTCGATTGTCCCTTTCCTCCCCCTGGCTGGAGGCAGGGCCCCCCTAATCCTGGTCAGAATCTTCTTCGTTTCTGTGTTTGAAGGATTGTCTGCTGGAAGTTGGAGCAGCAAACTTTTCAGAGAATCCTTTTTTCCTGATTGTTTTCTTTTGCAACTCACGTACCCGTGCCTCTAGGGTCGCGGTAGATTTTCCATCCCATTTTCTCATGTCCTCTCCATGGTCTCGTAAGTAAAACCACAGGGTGGCACGGGGTGAGTACCCACCATATCGTCTTCCTTGTGTAGATGAACGCCTACCCCTGATAGCTGAGACACTGCTCTGTACAGGTACAGAGGAGAATAATCTCTCTTCAAGTTGGTGAAACTTTTCAGAAAGTGTTTTCTCCCAGGTGTTCTCTTTCGGTCGTTGGACACTGGTTGGTTCAGGTGGGGAGGAAGATAGATTCTCTTCAAGTTGGTGAACCTTTTCAGAAAGTTTCTCCACAGCTGAGACGCAGGCCTGTAAGGAAGAGGAGAGACTTTCTTCGTACTGCCGGAGTTGTTTAGCCACTTCATCCACTGTGGGTTCCTCATCCTCTTTCCAGGCCATTATTGCCAATGAGCTGGCATATGATGATGGTGCACTCTGTACAAACTTCCGCCACATGGGTCGTGTACACTTGACTTCATCTGGGTCTTTGGATGTTTGTCTGAGGTCTGGATCCTCATAAATCACTTCCCGTACGGCTAATTCCCTCAGGTACTGGATTCCCTTCTCCATAGTGGTCCACTTGCCTGGTAGACATACAAGTTCTTCCTTGAAGGGATACCTTTCCCTCACAGCTGAGAGGAGACGCCTCCAGAGGCTGGTGGATTGTGCTCCATCTGCAATTGCTTTGTCAATGCCGGCGTCTCGAGCAAGGGATCCCAGCCGCTTGGCTTCCCTGCCGTCTAATTCCACACAATTGGCTCCAGAGTCCCAGCACCGGAGCAGCCAGGTGACAAGCTGCTCACCTATACAGCGACCAAAATCTTTTCGCACATCTCGTAGCTCACGTTCGTTTAGGCTTCGGGTAGTTACTGTTGATTTTTCGACATCCTCATCTTCCTCCTCCTGAATCCTTGATGGCCCAGCGTCGTCGTCATCTTCGTCATCTCTATACCTAGATTTGGCAGAAGCCTTACCTGGATTGGCAGAAGACTCTCTGAGTTCTAAACGACCTGAATCTCTATACCATTTTTTCACCTTCTCTACAGGGGCAGCTTGCACTGCTACTGCTCGTTTCTCTGACTTTGTTACAGGGTCTGCCACAGAGGTTGGAATACCCTCTGCAGGGTCAACTTGCACTGCTACAGCTCGTTTCTCTGACCCCGTTACAGGGATTGGAATACCCTCTGCAGGGTCAACTTGCACTGCTACAGCTCGTTTCTCTGACACGGCCACAGGAGCTGGAGCGGCTGCAGGAGCTGGAGCAGTTGCAGGAACCGGAGCTGTAGCGGCTTCAGGAGCTGGAGCTGGAGCAGTTGCAGGAGCTGGGACTGGAGCAGTGGTAGAAGCTGGAGCTGGAGCGGCTTCAGGAGCTGGATCTGGAGCGGCTGCAGGAGCTGGAGCTGGAGCGGCTGCAGGAGCTGGGACTGGAGCGGCTGCAGGAGCTGGAGCTGGAGCGGCTGCAGGAGCTGGGACTGGAGCGGCTGCAGGACCTGGGACTGGAGCGGCTGCAGGAACTGGGACTGGAGCGGCTGCAGGAGCTGGGACTGGAGCGGCTGCAGGAACTGGGACTGGAGCGGCTGCAGGAGCTGGGACTGGAGCAGCTGCAGAGTCCACCGTAGGGGCCACAGTGGCCGTTGGATCTGTCACAGGGCTTGGAGTGGCCGCAGGGTCTGTCACTAAGTTGATAGCAGTATCAATGGCAGCTCGATAGGCATGAGCCAGGCCCCAGCACGTTACAATGATTTGTGTTACTTTGGAACTGCCAGAATCATGACACCTTTTTTTCAAGCATTCTGCCAGTTTTTGAGGATTTTGCCATTGTTCAGGGGTGAATTTCCAACACACTGGGGGTGCCAACTGCTCTAGATGCCTGCCCATATCCACCCATACTCCCTGCCACCCACAACTATACTGCCTCCGGGCAGATCTCCAGATGAGCTTCCTAAGTAATTGTTTAACTTTAAGCAGAACCTGAAGTGCATTCAGGAGGCAGAACAACAAGACTATGGTGGTCTGAGTATCCCAAGAATATTCAATATCTTGGAGAGCTATTGTGACAAGCTCAGGGGATAAGAGGGTGGTGAAGGAGGAAGGCAGAGTGATCCAGGAGGATACAGGGGTGGTGAAGGATGTTATAAATGGCTCAGGATTCAAATTAGGATTAAATAAAAAAAAATAGGATTTATTAAAAGAATATAAAGGAATAGAGGTAAGCAAACAGCGCTGGGTGCACCGGGAGTCTCTGCTCCACCAGGACGCACACCAGTTACATCAAGCAGCTGATTTTTATGCACCTAGACTAATACATATTCATTACTACTTCTAAAAAAGTAGATTATTATAATTAGCTTCCGGGGTCCAGTTCCTCCTACTGGAGCATGCGCATCAGTCTCCTCTGGGGGTCTCTAGGGGTCTTTCATGCTGAAGGCTCGTAGTCTTCCTCTCACCCTTTGTACTTACTTGGCACTATTCCGAGTTTATGGAACACTCTCTGTACACTCTCCGCAGGTCTTGTCTCCCAACCGTCCTTCAGCTTCTTTTCTCTTCCTCTTAATCTCTTGGCCCCCCTGGCCAGATACCAAGGATCCCATAACAGTCACCAGCAGTCACCGGTTATTATCAGTTGTTCTGAAACTCCCAAACAGGTTGGCGACTCACGAGCAATTAAAACATTCTTTCCCAGCTATTCACAGTCATCTACATAACATCTATAGCAGTGTTAAATCAATCTCGAAGAAGACAGAAAAGAAAAACTGTAACTGTTAGAACTAGAAGTCAGGAATAACAAAAGCAAACAGGTTCATAAATTTAAGGAGTGTTTTCTGAAGACGTGATAAACTGACTGGAATGAGGGGGAGACTGGGGCACACTGCATCTGTGGTTCAAGAATTAAATTGCCAGTGCAGGGCCCAGGCAGACAGGATTCAAACAGAATTGTTCTTTATGGACACGAATTTATGGACACGAATTTATGGACACGAATTTATGGACACGAATTGGAATTGTTAAAACATTCCTCACAAGGAGAAAGGGAGAGTAAGCAAGTAAGGAAAAATATCCTCCCCTTTCCCCTCCACAGATTGACTCCCTAATGGAAAAAAAACAATAGGTATAATTGCTAATAGTTTCCAAGATACAGTTTCCAAAGTACAGAGTCGACGATGTTACTGAATACAAATAACAAGTTAGAGTCATGACCACATATTTCATCGTCTCATAAGCCATTGCTACAACACACAGTACCATAATGATCTGAAACCAGGGCCCGGAGAGGATAAACAACACAACAGAGAGCAAATACGGAAAATAATGTACTATAATACTCAATTTGGAAAACAGGCGCAGCAGAGTTGAGATTAAAGCAATCAGCATTATGACAAGTGACTATTAAGCAGGTCTAATCCTTACACCAATTTTAGTTTAACACACTCTGGTCAGATCTGCCGTTATCTCAACCTTTTGGGCCCCACGTTGGGTGCCAAAAAGACTGTCGTGGTTTAACCCAGCCGGCAGTTAAACACCACGCAGCCATTCGCTCACCCTCCCCCCTCCCTCTCTGGGACGGGGGAGAGAAATGGAAAGTGAAGCCCGTGAGTTGAGATAAAGACAGTTTAATAAGACAGGAAAATAATAATAACAAAATAATAATAACAATAATAACAATAATAATACAATGGTGATAATAGGGAAATAATAATAATATGTACAAACAAGTGATGCACAATGCAATTGCTCACCACTCGCTGACCAATGCCCAGCCTCACCCCGAGCAGTCCGGCCCCCTCCCCCCGGCTAGCCACCCCTATATATTGTTTAGCATGACGTCAGATGGTATGGAATACCCCTTTGGCTAGTTTGGGTCGCCTGTCCTGGGTCTGTCCCCTCCCAGCTCTTACTGCACCCCCAGCCTGCCCGTTGGCAGGACAGAGCAAAAGGCTGAGATGTCCTTGGCTTGGTATAAGCACTGCTCTGCAACAATTAAAGCATCGGGGTGTTATCAGCACTCTTCTCATCCTAAGCCAAAACACAGCATTCCACCAGCTACTAGGAAGAAAATTAATTCTGTTCTAACTGAAACCAGGACAGCCAGGATGGAAAAGGCTGTAGGAGCACCCTGTACAGCAGCTCTTGTACCACCCCAAAATTTTGTTTCCTGCCTCCAACTTTTGTATATAGAATGGATCTTGTGCACCCAGGGAATCTATTTTCAAACCCTCATGTAGGCTTCATTTTGCCTGGGCATCTTGGAGGCAGTGGCCACTTCTGTGTAGAAAACTGAAAGCAGTCCTGAAGGATGACTTCAGGCAGAAGCTGAAACCTCTGACATGACAACACCTATCCAAGACCTCTTTCTCTATGGGGCTTACCAGGTACTTAGAAAGAGCGGATGTCACAAACTACATGCACAGCAAGTTACTTCCGCTTGCCTTTCAGGCACATTCACAGATGTGAGCCTAAAGGCACAGATCCCAGACAGGAGTCAAGGGATGACCTGTTGGCTACTTCAGAAAGAAGTCACTTCAAAGGCCGTTTAACAGCCATTCACTTCCTACAGGACTTTAGAATTTCTGAGGCACCACTGAACTCATAATACCGCACCTAAAAATCACCCCCTTTTGGCCCAGGACCTGCCCAGATAGAAGTAAGCTGGTTGTGATCCTTGAAACCCATGGCACTGCTGCTGAACTCCCAGCCTCTCTGCTGCATGGGAGCCAGTTCCATGCCAGTCCAGTGAGGTGCTAGGGCAGGAGGGACCTTGCAGTCAGTGTTCCAGCCCCGTGCCTGTTGGCGGTCTCTCAGCTCCTTGCGCGCAGAGAGGATCACGCTCACATCCAGAAGCCATGTAGTGTGCCCTGGCAGCCAGGAGGGCCAACCGTGTCCTGGGGTGCATCAAGCACGGCATCGCTAGTAGGTCAAGGGAGGTGATTGTCCCACTCTACTCTGCGCTGGTGCGGCCTCACCTCGAGTACTGTGTGCAGTTCTGGGCAACACAGTATAAAAAGGACATGAAACTGTTGGAGAGTGTCCAGAGGAGGGCTACGAAGATGGTGAAAGGCCTGGAGGGGAAGACCTACGAGGAACGGCTGAGGGCACTGGGCCTGTTCAGCCTGGAGAAGAGGAGGCTGAGGGGAGACCTCATCGCAGTCTACAACTTCCTCGTAAGGGGGTATCGAGAGGCAGGAGACCTTTTCTCCATTAACACCAGTGACAGGACCCGCGGGAACGGGGTTAAGCTGAGGCAGGGGAAATTTAGGCTTGACATCAGGAGGAAGTTCTTCACAGAGAGGGTGGTTGCACACTGGAACAGGCTCCCCAGGGAACTGGTCACTGCACCGAGCCTGTCTGAATTTAAGAAGAGATTGGACTGTGCACTTAGTCACATTGACTGAACTTTTTGGGTAGACCTGTGCGGTGTCAAGAGTTGGACTTGATGATCCTTAAGGGTCCCTTCCAACTCAGGATATTCTATGATTCTATGATTCTATACTGAAGCTGTCCTAGAAGACACTCGGGGAAGTGCCCTCCCAGCCCCAGCCCCAGCCCCAGCTGGTGGTGCTGCTCTGCAGAGAGAGGGGGCTGTGGTACCCGGGGCAGGGGGGCACTCTGCAGGGCTGTGTTGGTTAGGCTGGGAGGCAGAACCAGCTCATGGGGTCACTGCCATTGCCCCAGGGCTGCAATGAATCACTCACCAGACTCCTTTGCTGGGGCTGCTGCATGCTCTGGGGCAGCAGAGCTCTCCTCTGCCTGCTCACACCAGATTAAGCAATTGAACTCTGGTCAGTCCACCTTGGATGGGCTCATGCTCTTTAGGCTCCATTCACTGTTGTCTCCTGGGCTCATGCTGACCCTGCAGATGTCCCCACATGCTCTGCGCACACCACTCTTGCTCACAGGTCCCACATGTCTCTCCAATCCTTCCCTCTTCCCCCGCAGTAGTGGCACCTCACCACAGCAGGTTGGTGCATCTCCAGGCTCAGGGGTCTTTCCAGAGGGCCTGCCCCGTGGGGGGAGTGGTGGGGAGGAAGAGAGCAGGATCAGCTCCTGGGGCATGTCTGAGCACAGCCTAGCCATCCCTCACTGTGGGCAAGCCCCTTCTCCCAGGCTGAGGCACACATGCAAGATGGACACTTCTCCATCAGCCCTGCTTCATGCAGGGCTCTTCAGCCCAGTCCCAGTCCTCGTCCTCCTACTCCACCCCCAGACATCTGCTAAAGCCCTGAAATTCCTTGTTTCTCACAGCCAACACACAAGTCTTTCTCCTGGCCCTCCCCACCGCACAGCATTGCCTCAGCTCGTACTCAGTAGCATGGTCCTCAGCAATAAATATTGGGATTATCTTTTGAAGACAGGGTAGAAATTTCTCTGAGGCTGTCTGCAGAGACTATTAAGTAATGCATATTCATTATTTTGGGGGGTTGATTTATTTTTGAAAATAAGCACAAGGCTGGAAAATAAACACAAGTGCTTGGCCAGATCACGGGGAGTGTCTAAGAGCACAAAAGACAGGTGAGTACAGCTCCAGATCTGGCTCTCGGTCTTGGTTCTGCCCTTGGTCCCTCACAGACCACCCTAGTACTTTCAGCCTGCATCCTTCACTCCATGACGAACCCCAGAATACAGAAGAGCAACCCCTTGACTCTATTCCTGATAGCACGCATTTGGAGAAGGTGTTGAGGCTTATGGGTTTGCCTTGAGCAGCCCCTTTTGTTACTGTGGTGCCAGCAGGGAGGCCAGCTATGACCCAGAGCTGCACATTGCCTACTGCCTCCTGCAGCCACAGGGCTGTCACCATCGAGACAACAGAACTGTCATCAAGGTATATGAGACCTCAGGGCTAACCCAAACAGAAGAGCACAACATTGCCACGTCCTGCTGCTGGCCACGGCCATGGCTCCAGGGAAGCAGCAGCCCCAACCTGAAGGCAGCAGAAAGGCAGAGCCCAGTGGGCAGTGAAGGGCAGCCCCGAGGGCCACCAGAGCTGCTCCTCCATGTGGCAGCTGGGCTCTTGGCCCTGAGCCCATCCTGCATGCTGCGGCTGCTCCCCCAGCTCTAGAGGAGATGGGAAGAGATGCCAGGTGAGATCAAGGAATTTCTGATGGCTTCCTCATTGGGTTTATCTACACAGGAAGCAGTGTTCTATCAGAAAATAATTAACCTGTAGGAGGCTAAGAATAATATTTTATAAATCAGAAAAGCATATATAGAAAATAATAGTACAGATACATAATTAAAAAGTATGTAATTTTTTTCAGAGTAAATCTGGCATTTCTGATTATAGGCATATTATTGTAGGTGAATACGCTGAAGGATTGTGTATTCTACCAGTGTCCTCACTGCATCCCTTAGTTCCTGGTTTCTCATGCTGTAGATGAGAGGGTTCACTGCTGGAGGCACCACCGAGTACAGAACTGCCACCACCAGGTCCAGGTATGGGGAAGAGATGGAGGAGGGCTTCAGGTAGGCAAACATGGCAGTGCTGATAAACAGGGAGACCACAGCAAGGTGAGGGAGGCATGTGGAAAAGGCTTTGTGCTGGCCCTGCTCAGAAGGGACCCTCAGCACTACCCTGAAGATCTGAATATAGGAAATAACAATGAAAACAGAACAACCAAATAGCACAGAAACACTGAATACAACTAATCCAGCTTCCCTGAGATATGCATCTGAGCAGGAGAGCTTGAGGATCTGGGGGATTTCACAGAAGAACTGGTCCACAGCATTGCCTTGGCAAAGGGGCAGGGAAAATGTACTGGCTGTGTGCAGGACAGCATTGAGAAAGCCACTGCCCCAAGCAGCTGCTGCCATCTGGGCACAAGCTCTGCTGCCTAGGAGGCTCCCGTAGTGCAGGGGCTTGCAGATGGCAACGTAGCGGTCATAGGCCATGATGGTGAGGAGGGAATACTCTGCTCCAACAAAGAAGAGTGAAAAGAGAATTTGTGCAGCACATCCTTCATAGGAGATGGCCTTGGTGTCCCAGAGGGCATTGGCCATGGCTTTGGGCAGAGTGGTGGAGATGGACCCAAGGTCGAGGAGGGCGAGGTTGAGGAGGAAGAAGTACATGGGGGTGTGGAGGCGGTGGTCACAGGCTACAGTGGTGAGGATGAGGCCGTTGCCCAGGAGGGCAGCCAGGTAGATGCCCAGGAAGAGCGCGAAGTGCAGGAGCTGCAGCTCCCGCGTGTCTGCGAACGCCAACAGGAGGAACTCACTCACAGAGCTGCTGTTGGCCATTTGCTGTTTCTGGGCATGGGGTCCTGCTGAAGGAACAGAAAAACACTGATAGTTTACAACAGAGTTATCTTGGAAAAAAATATTTCAATTTTTCATGTAAGCATGTATTTCTCATTTCAGAGGAAAACTCATCACATTTCTAATTTAATCCCTCCCAAACAAATCTCCACTTCCGTTCAGACTTTTGACAGGTTCCTTTCATGACTTCTGGCTGATGCTGCTTACGTGTTTCACTGAGAGCACGGACTCTGTGTGGGCTTTGCGGGAGTCAGCCCTGCCCCAAAGCAAGTGGTAAAGTTCATATGGTGATTTCTATTTCATCTCTTTTGTTCTAGCTGCCCCACCACACCTGAAGGTTATTTATGAGGCATTTCTAAGCATTTCTACTGTACTTAAGTAAACCTTGTGGATCATCAAAGGGACGTTGTCCTTAGTGCAGTGTCCTTTAGAGAGCACATCCAGTCTGTCTGTGAGTCATAGTGTCAACTGCCCTGTGCTGGTGCCTCTTTGGAGAGAAGAATCCAGTCTCAAAGCACACATTTCCAGACACCTCACCCTGTACTCCCCTTTCCCCAAGCACACCGAGGGCTCACTCCAAGTGCATGTGAAACCCCCATCCCCAGCCAGCCTGGGAACAAGAACAGCAGCAGCATGGCCAGGTGGAAAAGCCAGGAGGAATGCCAGCGTGCTGCTGCCGGAGAGGCAAGGCCAGGGCGGGACAGACGGACACTCAGCAGACCCTCCTGTGCTGCAGCTCTGCCTGCAGAGGAGGCAGCTCATGCTCATTGCAAATGCTTTGTGCTCTGCTTTGGCCTGCAGACACCTCCCAAAGACAGGAGGTTTGTAGCTCCTAAAGATCAGCTTAGACCAAACCTTAGAGGACCACAATGTGATGTTGGTGCTGTCTGTGAGACGAGGCTTGGGAAGGTACGTTACAAATTTCATCACTGACAGACTGATTTCTCAGTGCAATACTCCAGGAGTTTCAGTCTCCTGTACAAATCTGACAATTCATTACCACGAAACCTGCTCCCCTCCACAGCAGGAATGTGAAAGCACAGACGGCAGAAAAAGCCTTACCCTTCAGGTAAATCAAGGCTCGATCTTCCTCTTGAAACGCCCCCTCATAATGTCATTATCTAAAGCACTGCATAACCAGAGAGAACCATCTGAACATATGTTATATCAGCCATCGGATGTGCCAGATGTACAAGACCTCTTAGGCAACTGCACCTGCATTGCCCTGCTGCCAGAGACTCACGGCGTCAAGAGCACGCAGATCTGTCCTGCCACACACTCTCCTCTCCCCGTGCCACCTGCACTCAGAGCCCCCAGCCCTGCTGCGCTGTGCAGAGGAGCTGCTCCTGGGCAGAGCTGTCTCTCTGCACCACTGCCCGCTTGCCAGGAGCTCCCCTTGAGCCTAGGAGACTGGCCATCTCAACAGCACAGCACCCAACCATGGCATCACAGAATCATAGAATATCCCGAGTTGGAAGGAACCCTTAAGGATCATTGAGTCCAACTCCTGATTGCTTGCTCTGTGCCATTGTGCTCCCTCGAGGTGTCCCCAAGGCCTCAGGGATGACAGTTCCTTAAAACTCTCCTGGGGTGTGGTGTTTGAAACAGACTGAAGTCATTACTGACTGCTTCTCTCTGTAGATGTCAGAGACTGATTTTTTTTAAGTGTGATTTGTGCTGTTGGAGTGTGGTTGTCAAACATGTTGTGCTTTAACCTGTCAGGCACCTCAGCGCCACACAGATGTTAGCTCACACCCACCCCCCAAAAAAGATAATGGGTTGAAATAAAGATAGTTTAAAAGGACAGAAAATGAATATGAAAACGAAATGAATATGAAGATGAAATAAATACTAAGAAATTTTATTTTTATTATTATTGTATGTATAAAGGAAGTGATGCACAACGCAATTGCTCATCACACGCTGACCGCTGCTCAACCTTTCCCCCAGCACGGGTCTCCCTGAACCTGGACAGCCTACATTAGGATCTCCTATGCAGGTCCCTTGACCTTACTTTGTTTTAGGGCAATACAAGTTTTCAGAAGGATTTGGAACATTTGCTTCCCTTTCTCAAATACTTCTTCTGCTGTGCTACCCCACGTAGTGATGTCATCAAGGGATTGCAGGTGTTCAGGAGCTTCCCCCTTTTCTAGAGCAGCCTGGATCAGCCCACGGCAAATGGTAGGGCTGTGTTTCCAGCCCTGGGCCAGTCAATTCCAGGTGGACAGGATGACCTAGCATGTGAAAGCAAAGTGGGGTCTTCACACTGCTGCCAGAGGGATGGAGAAAAATGCATTAGCAATATTAATTGTGGCATAGCGCTTGGCTGCCTTTGACTCCAGTTTGTACTGAATGAAGTTCTAGCATGCCCGGCACAGCAGCACTCAGCAGTGGTGTGATTTCATTCAGGCCACAAACGTCCAATGTTATCTTCCACTCACCATTAGAATTTTGCACGGTCCATATGAGACTATTAAAGGGTGAGCAAGTGTTGCTGATCATTCCTTGGCTCTCCAGTCAATGAACCAGCTCATGAATGGGAATCAGGGAGTCTCTGTTATTGCAATATTGCCTCAGGCGCACTGTTGTGGTAGCGATTGGCACCTGTCGTTCATTGGCCATCAGCACCTCCACAGCAGCAGGGTCCTGTGAGAGAGTGGGCAAGGTAGACAACTGTTTCCTGTCCTCCGTCTCCAAGGCAGCTGTGCCATAAGCCCACCAATACCCTTGTGGACCTTTGAAGTACTCTCTCCTGAAGTAGTCTATGCCAAGGTTGCACAGAGCCTCCAGGCCAGTCCCAATGGGTTGCATTTGCCACTCCTTCCCAGTTGGACTCACTTCAGCCTGGGTTTGATGTGCCAGGCCAATAATCTTCAAAGTCGATTTGAGGACTTTTGTCACTGATTGTTCCCTTCCTCCCCCTGGCTGGAGGCTGGGTCCCTCCAGTCCTGCTCATAGTATTAATTATGCTGTTGGGAGGACTGCCGCTAGAAACTGGAGCAGCAATTTTCTCAGAAGAACCACTTTTTGCCAATGTTTTTTCCTTGCACTTCATGTATGTTTCCTTGCCTCTAGTGTGGAGGTAGATTTTTTGCACCCCATTTTCTCATGGCCTTTCCATGGTCACACAGTCAAAACCACAGGGTGACACATAGTATGCACCCACTATATGAATTTTATTGATGCTTACACCTGATAGTTGAGGTATTGGTTAGTGCAGGTGAAGAAGAAGATGTATTCTCTTGTAGTTCTTGCACCTCATGAGAAAGTTTCTCTCAAGACGAAATGCAGGCCCATAGGGAAGAAGAGAGACTTTGTAATGCCATAGTTGCAAATTCATCCACTGTGGGTTCCTCTTGGTCTTCCCAGGTCATTACTGCCAATGAGCTGGCATATGATGATGGTGTGCTCTGTACAAACTTCTGTCATATGGGTCGTGTGCACTTGACTTCACCTGGATCTCTGGATAGCTCTTTGTTGTCTAGGTTCCTACAAATCGCCTTCAGCATTGTTAATTCCTCAGGTACTGGATATCCCTCAGCATGTTGGTCCACTTTCCTGGTTGACATACAAGACCTTTCTTGAAAGGATACCTTTCCTTCAGGCATGACAGGATTAAGTTCCCTTTGTCAGTCACCCCTTCCCTAGATCGGGATTTTGGCTGCTTGGCTTCCTTGTCCTCTAATTCCAGGCTATTGGCCCCTTTCTCCGAGAACTGGAGCAGCCAGGTAATAATGTGCTCACTGAGATAATGGCTGAAATGTTTTCCCATACCTTCTAGCTTACCCTGGGAAAGGGATCACAGAATCACAGAATCACAGAATTTCTAGGTTGGAAGAGACCTCAAGATCATCGAGTCCAACCTCTAACCTAACACTAACAGTCCCCACTAAACCATATCCCTAAGCTCTACATCTAAACGTCTTTTGAAGACTTCCAGGGATGGTGACTCCACCACTTCCCTGGGCAGCCTGTTCCAATGCCTCACAACCCTTTCAGTAAAGAAGCTCTTCCTAACATCTAACCTAAAACTCCCCTGGCGCAACTTTAGCCCATTCCCCCTCGTCCTGTCACCAGGCACGTGGGAGAACAGACCAACCCCCACCTCTCTACAGCCTCCTTTAAGGTATCTGTAGAGAGCGATAAGGTCGCCCCTGAGCCTCCTCTTCTCCAGGCTGAACAAGCCCAGCTCCTTCAGCCGCTCCTCGTAGGACTTGTTCTCCAGGCCCCTCACCAGCTTCGTCGCCCTTCTTTGGACCCGCTCAAGCACCTCCATGTCCTTCTTGTAGCGAGGGGCTCAAGCACCTCCATGTCCTTCTTGTAGCGAGGGGATCACTTGGTTTCTGATGTTTAATATGATCTCTTCTTCCTTGTTCTCCTGCTTCCATGATGGCCCAGCTTTAGAGAAACCTGCCTCATCTTCTTCCTCCTTTCTTGTCCAGGTAGGAGTTTCTTTCCTTTCTAAAGAAAAACTGACTTCCACACCCATTGTTTTCTCTTGCGTAAAGAGGCAACCAATACTGACACAGATTGGTTCTCTGGCCCAGCCATGGGGTCCATCATAGGGACTGGAGTGGCTGCAGGGCCCAACACAGGAGTTGTTCTGGCTACAGGGTCTTTCAGAGGAGTTGGAGTGGCTGTAGGGCCTATTGCAGGTTTTGGAGTAGCTATAGGGTCTATCACAGGGGTCAGTTTGAATTTACAGAATCACAGAATTGTCTAGGTTGGAAGAGACCTCAAGATCATCGAGTCCAACCTCTGACCTAACACTAACAAGTCCTCCACTAAACCATATCACTATGTTCAACATCTAAACGTCTTTTAAAGACCTCCAGGGATGGTGACTGGGCAGCCCATTCCAATGCCTAACAACCCTCTCAGTAAAGAAGTTCTTCCTAAGATCCAACCTAAAACTCCCCTAGCGCAACTTTAGCCTGTTCCCCCTTGTCCTGTCACTAGGCACATGGGAGAATAGACCAACCCCCACCTCGCTACAGCCTCCTTTAAGGTACTTATAAAGAGTGATAAGGTCACCCCTGAGCTTCCTCTTCTCCAGGCTGAACAAACCCAGCTCCCTCAGCCACTCTTCATAGGACTTTTTCTCCAGACCCCTCACCAGCTTCGTTGCCCTTCAGTGGACTAGCTCGAGCACCTCGATGTCCTTCTTGTAGCGAGGGGCCCAAAACTGAACAAAAAACTGTACTCGAGGTGCGGCCTCACCAGAGCTGAGTACAGGGGGATGATCACTTCCCTAGCCCTGCTGGCCACACTGCTTTTTATGCAAGCCAGGATGCTGTTGGCCTTCTTGGCCACCTGAGCACACTGCTGGCTCATAATCAGGTGACTATCCACCAATACTCCCAGGTCCTTCTCCACCTGGCAGCTTTCCAACCATTCCTCTCCCAGCCTGTAGCTCTGCTTGGGGTTATTGCGCCCCAGGTGCAGGACCCGGCACTTGGCCTTGTTGAACTTCATGCAGTTGACCTCAGCCCATCGGTGCAGCCTATCCAGATCCTTCTGCAGAGCCTTCCTACCCTCAAGCAGATCAACACACGCACCTAACTTAGGCCCATATCAGGAGCTGGAGTGCCTGCAAGGCCTGTTGCAGGGTTTGAAGTGGCTGCTGGGCCCTTCACAAGGTTCGGACTGGCTGATGAACCTGTCACAGGGGCTGGCGTGTGCCTGCAGGAAACGTCACAGGGGTTGGGAGGTGTTGATTGTGGTTTGTTAAGCATAGGTCAAGGCCCAGCACATCGCAGTGATTCATGTCTCTTTGGAATTGCCAGGGTGATGACACACTTTTTTCAAGCATTTCACAGGTGTTTTAATTTATTTTTTTTGGATTCTGCACATTCTCAGAAGTGAAGTTCCAGAGCACTGGAGATGCCCACTGCTCTAGGTGCCTGTCCATATCCTCCCACACTCCCTGCCATTCTTAACTCTCCTGGCTCTGGACAGATCTCTGGATGGCATGCTTAAGTAGTTGATTAAATTTAAACAAAACCTGAAACACATTCAGGAAACATCACAATAGGAATATGCTGGTTTTACCATCCCAAGGATATTCAAAGCTTTGAAGAGCTCTTGTTATTAGCCTGGAGGAGAAGGGGGAGGTGAAGGAGAAAGGGAGAGTGAAGAATTGAAAGAAATCATCCCCCACTGCCCTGCATAGATTTACTCCTTGAGAATAAAAGGCAAAGAGTGTAAAAGAGTGTAATTATTAATAGTTTCTAAGAGATGAAGAGATGGTTCCTGAGTTATGCAGGCGGCAATAATTTTCATAGAATCATAGAATCATAGAATATCCCGAATTGGAAGGGACCCATTAGGATCATCAAGTCCAACTTTTTTATCCTATCATAACTTTAATAATAATAATAATAATAATAATAATAATAATAATAATAATAATAATAATAATAATAATAATAATAATGTACTGTGGTGTAAATGCCTGAAGTAACTAGGAAAATAAAACTAACATTCACACTTTTAAGGAAAAGGTACAGCATTGAAGAGGCTTTCAGGGTAGGGCATAACTGCATTACCTGAGCATTCCCTAGGCTCCCAACCTTAGATGCTATCACGCTGGGGAAACTTGGTGTGCTAGCCCTAAGGAACACCACGGAGCGTAGAGTGGAGTGGAGACACCACGGCTAGGCTCTGTAATCAGGTGGGGCCTCGATTGTTCTTGTGTACTAAGCTGCACTTTTTGCCACCCTAAGCCAAAGACCTGTCATGTTTTGACAAATGCTGTACCCTAGTGTACTTTTTGCTCATTATAAAATCATTATAATACCAAAACACACCTCCATCCCAAAAGCTACCCGCCTCCAAGGTGCGACCACCCCTCACTGAGCATGCGCTCTGAATTTCTCGGAGCCTATTACTTTAAACGGAGACGGGAAAACTTTACACCAATCATAACTAAGATATGCTTGACTAGAGCCACTCAAGCTCCACCTAAAAGATAGAAAATAATATAAATTGGCCCAAGAGAGAGGGGATGTTAGGGAAGATACCACCGTCAGGGGAGATACCATCCCGAGGACATACAACATCTTTAGGACCTCCTGACTCCTGGGATCAGTCGACGGGCTGAGCCTCTCTTCCCCCCCCATTGGGATGCCTTTGGGTGAGATCTGAATACTTGCTTATAATCTTTTAACGCATTTATTCCTAGGCTACGCACCTGTAACATCTATAACATCTATAACATCTGTAACACCTACAACACCTATAACATCTGTAACACCTGTAACACCTATAACACCTGTGTATTTCATGCATCCTAGCTTGCTTTTGCAGAGAGTCACTATCACCGGCAATCCAAAAGAACCTGATTATCTGTTGCTGTAATAAACCATACTTGATTGCATTGTGATAGCTCTCATTAAGTGCAACTAGGGTGAGGGTGGTTATCCGTGATAGTTCAGTGTTCTGAATCTAACCAGACCCCCAGACGGTTAATGCATTTTTGGTGAATGTCTGAACGGACCCCCAGGTGGTTAATACGTTTTTGGTGAATGTCTGAGCGGACCCCCAGGCGGTTATTACGTTTTTGGTGAATGTCTGACTGGTTCAGTACTCTGAATCCAACCGGGCCCGTAACGGTTAATCAGCTACACCCCTTTAACGCGACATGTACTATTCATTAATATTATATTTATTAATTTATTTGTAATTAATTAATTTTATTTAATTTTATTAAATAAATCAACTTTCTTTAAATTTATTAATACTATTAATTTTTTATTATAGTTAATAATATATTCATGTTGATATATTATTAATATATCAATAATAAAATTATGACGATAATAATTAATTAGAATAACAATATAATTGTTATTAATATAAATACTTATAAAGTAATTTGAATGATGTATATGGTATGGAATGAGGGGTGGTTATTGTTCTAGTTTTGGCTGCGATAGAGTTAATTTTTCTTCCTAGTAGCTGGTATGGTGCCGTGCTTCATATTTACACAGAACAGTTTGGTATGAAAGGACCTTAAAGATCACATAATTCCAACTCACATGCCATAGGCAGAGACACCTTCAACTAGACCAGGTTGCTGAAAGCCCCATCCAACCTTGCCTTGAACACCTCCAGCGACAGGGCATTCACAACTTCTCTGGGCAGTCCCAGAGTGTAGCTCCTCATTTTGGTAGGGTTCAGTACAGTGCCCAGAGAAGTTCTGCCAAGGTGGGGTTCAGGGCCTAAAGCACCTGCCCTGTGTAGAGAGGCTGAGACACCTGGGTTTCTCTGGCCCAGTTGCAGAGTCTCCAAGCAGAGCAAAAGTAGCCTGAGACTGCCTGATGGGTGGTTTTGGAGCTACTTTCCTTTCTAGGGGAAAATGGCATGACACATAAATGATGCCACTAAGTTGACTTCAGGATGTTGAGACTGGACATGAAGAGAAAGAAATCGTTGTCTCCTACTGCCCCAGGAAGAGGCTTGAGCAATGTGTGAAGGGAAAGGATCTCCCTTCCCAGGGGCTGGGAGTCAAGGCCTGGCCCTTGTGCTTGGTGAAACACATTCAGCTTTCCTACATATCAGTGTCACCTTCACATTGTCTTTGTCTGCTTGTCCTCACTGCCTCCAATGCTCTGCTCTAACAAGCTCCAAGGGAGGCTATTTCAGTGCTGTCCCTCAGGGGGACACTGCAGGAAACTTGCCTCTGACTCGGACTTCTTGAGAGACGTCTTCAATTGTCTCTCAATGCATGAGGTTCGTGGGCTCATCACCAAAGCCACCAGAGAGGTCATTACAATGCCTTAGGCTGGGTCTCTGCTGGTGAGCTGGACAGAGAGGGCTCCTGGTAAGAGGGTCCTGGTGCAGAGAGACAGCTCTGCCCAGGAGCAGCTCCTCTGCACAGTGCAACAGGGCTGGGGACTCAGACTGCAGGCACCCAGGCAGAAAGGGATTCCAGGCAGCCTGGAGGGTCTAGGCAGAGGAGAGCTCAGTGCAGGAGAAACCTTCATAGCTGTGCACACGGTAGGTCTCTGGCTGCAGGACAGTGCAGGGGAGGTTCCTGGAAGGGGCTCCTGGATCTGGGACGTCTCTGCCTGGCCAGGAGCTGCCAGGATGTCTCTCATGGCTTGTGCAGTGTGGAGGAGAAGGTGCTGCAGGGCACCTGCAGAGGTGCCTATGGCTGTGGTACAGAGCAGGATCCCTGCTGTGCCCCAGGGCCTGTGTGCTGGGGCAGGGCCTCTGCTGCCTGCCAAGCTCAGCACTCAGCCTGCCTGGGGGGCTCTGGGGAGAAGCTGTGGGTGGAAGGAGCCCCCCCCCCCCAGCAGGGCAGGGCAGGGGCCTGCTGCCTGCTGCCTGGGGCTGACTGCTCACAGCCCCACACCACCCCAAGGCATTGCACAGGGGACTTTTCAAGTAGAAATTCAAGACAGAGAGTACCGTTAGGTGTCTCTGTCTCCATTTTCCAGCTTCAGTGATGTGGCAGATTACGTACTAATGGTGTGGTTATATTTGTCTAGGAGACTGACGCTACTAGAACATTACACTAAGATACATAGGTTGGTGCAGAGCCTTTGAAAGTCCCTCCACTCATCTCTGATTACAGTCTGATCCTGTTCTGTTTTCTCCTCTAGGTACTTTGTTCATTAGGACCAGCAAACAGAGCAATGTCTCCAGACCTTTCCCTTTACCCAGGAGGAGTGTGCAGGGCAGAGCCGAGCACACAGCAAGTCAGATTGAGTCTGTGAGCATGGATAGAGAAGAGACATGTGGACAGAGACAGTTCCCAGCAGGGGCATCTGCAAACAGAGACACACGTACAGAATGAGAGGTAAATGGATTCAGAAATGCCGTGGAAGGAAGATTCAGGAAGCTCTCTGCCCTCTCCTGCATTACAGGTGCCTTTCCCAGAGCAAAGCCCCAGTTTCCTTTCCCACCCAGCACAGCCCTTTTCTCTGCTGCCTCGTGGCCCAGGCCAGAAGTAAACCCCTCAGCATCTGCACCTTCTGGAGAGAAGAGGTGAATTGTACCGCAGTGTGGCGCGCAGCAAAGAAGCTGACATCACCAGTCTTGCAGTGGTGCTAACTGTGTGGTGGAAGGCAAAGCTGGGTAGGGAGAAGGCTTTATGTCATACATGTCTGCCTTTCTCTTCTTGCTTCATTTCTTCGGAACATCACAGAATTCTTCTTTGTTTCTCCACCTGTCCCAGGTGCTCTTACTGTCTGCTTATGTGATGCTCATACGGGTCAGCACTATCCTGGACCTAATTCACAGGGACGTTCAATGGAGGTATCTTCACTGGAACTAAGTGCTAAATATCAATTTAAATTTGTCAAGTATCATCTCACTTAGTTGTTATGGTTGGGGAAAGAGCTGGCTTCTTCCTCAAGCAACCAAGGGAGTCAGAATTCTATAGGTAATGGCAGAGGCTCTTCTCAGAGACATCTCTCCTAACCTGTCAGAACCTTTTCATCCTTCAAAAGGTCCTCATGCTCAGAGGGAACAAATGCCCAACATCAGCTCAGTGAGCGAGTTCCTCCTGCTGGCATTTGCAGACACACGGGAGCTGCAGCTCCTGCATTTTGCACTATTCCTGGGCATCTACCTGGCTGCCCTCCTGGGCAATGGCCTCATCCTCACTGCCGTAGCCTGTGACCACCGCCTCCACACCCCCATGTACTTCTTCCTCCTCAACCTCGCCCTCCTCGACCTGGGCTGCATCTCCACCACTCTGCCCAAAGCCATGGCCAATTGCCTCTGGGATAACAGGGCCATTTCTTTTGCAGGATGTGCTGCACAGGTCTTTCTGCTACTCTATTTCATTTCAGCAGAGTTTTCTCTTCTCACTGTCATGGCCTATGACCGCTACGTTGCCATCTGCAAGCCCCTGCACTACGGGAGCCTCCTAGGCAGCAGAATTTGTGCCCAGATGGCAGCAGCTGCATGGGGAAGTGGTTTTATTTATTCTGTGCTGCACACTGCCACTACATTTTCATTACCACTTTGCCATGGCAATGCCCTGGACCAGTTCTTCTGTGAAATCCCCCAGATCCTCAAGCTTTCCTGCTCAGATGCCTACCTCAGGGAAGTTGGAGTGGTTGTGGCTGGTGTTTGTTTAGCCTTTGGTTATTTTGTTTTCATTGTGGTGTCCTATGTTCAGATCTTCAGGGCTGTGCTGAGGATTCCCTCACAGCAGGGAAGGCATAAAACCTTTTCCACGTGCCTCCCTCATCTGGCTGTTGTCTCCCTGTTTATCTGCGCTGCAATATTTGCCTACCTGAAGCCCCCTTCCATCTCTTCCCCGTCCCTGAACCTGGTGGTGGCAGTTCTGTACTCGGTGGTGCCTCCAGCAGTGAACCCTCTCATCTACAGCATGAGAAACCAGGAGCTCAAAGATATTCTGAAGAAGATGACTCAATCAGTAGTCTTTTGGCTGAAATAAGATTCCGCATGTCTTCAAAATATTTTCCAATTTATTGTGCAATCTGTTAAAGTTCCAGAATATGTGCATTCACTCCACTTCTTGGTGGCATAGAATCAATATGGCTTACACACAGACCTTTGTACATGTATGTATTGTCCTTATGTATCAGTATGGTATGGCATGGCATATCCCATGTTCCAGCTGTGTAATAAATGTGGATTTCCTTAGTGCTGGTGCTTTGTGCTTTGGCTTTTCTCCAAATTTACGTAAAGAGCAGGTCGAAGAAATAGTCTTTGTGAGGCTCTGCTGCTCTGCTTGAGCTCTGCACGGGCTAAAGGGAATATGGCATGGGGCAATGCAAAAAGGGATGTCCTGGTCTGAGTCTTCATGTAATGGTGCAGAGTGCTCCTGGAGGTGGTGAAATATCCAAAGGAGGTCTTCCTGGGGCTGTGTCCCCATGGCTTTTTGGAACCACAGCCCTCTGTGAGCAAAATTTGGAAATGCATCATTTTGCTCTCCCCAAACACATCATTTGAACACCTCAACCACAGCTTCTCTGAGCAACCAGATGCATGACTACATTCTTTACGATTGCTCAGCAACTTTACGATTCCTACCAAGAAGGCAAACAGCCTAAGTTAAACATAGGAGAGGAAATGAAGGTGAGGGTTTTAGATCCCAGGAACCAGGCTTAGGGATTAGAGCTTTCCTGGGTTAGGCATAGCACACAGGCTTAGGGTGTTCAGGTCCATATTTAGGGTATGGGAAAGTTTTTTGGGATAGGGTTTTGTTTAGGGCTGGCCTGAGTGCTAAGGATAAATAGAGTATTTCAATCCTAGTGAAAAGGACAAGGATTAGGGTGAGAGGGAGGTTAACGGTAAAGGCTTCCTGGAAGGGGCTCCTGGATCTGGGACATCTGCCTGGCCAGGAGCTGCCAGGATGTCTCTCGTGACTTGTGCAGTGTGGAGGAGAAGGTGCTGCAGGGTACCTACAGGGGTGGCCAGGGCTGTGGTGCAGAGCAGGATCCCTGCTGTACCCCAGGGGCTGTGTGCCAGGGAAAGCCCTCTGCTGCCTGCCAGGCTCAGCACTCAGCCTGCCTGGGGAGCCCAGGGGCTTGGACAGAGGATGGGCAGGGCAGAGGCTCCTGCAAAGAGAAGGCACATTCTGCAGTCTCTGCCTACATTTTCCTGCTCTGATTCTGGGGCACTGTGTTAATGGGGTGCTTGGATTTGCACAGGTGATTGAGCTTCCTATTGCACTGAACTGAGACATAAACAGGTTAGTGATGAACCGGAGAATATCCCTTCCGTTCTTCCTGCTTACAGACTGCACCAGGGGTTTTCTGAGCTGGTTGTTAGGACCTGCAGGCAGGGAGATGTCCCCAGAGAGGTCCCCGTCTGCCGAAGGTGTCTGCACGGCAGAACTGGGCATACAGCAGGGGGAATGGGGTCTGTGAGCATGGATGGGAGGAGGCATGGGGATAGAGAAAGAGCTGCTGGCAGCGACAGCTGCAGGCAGCAGGGACATGGGCAGGCAGTGAGAGGGAGCCGCTCCCACCCTGCCATTCCCTGCAGTGCAGATGCCTTCCTTGCAGCAGTTTCCCCTCCTCCCTTGCACAGCCTCTGTAATGGCAAGGAGAATATTGGAGGCTCCCTGTGCTCTGCCATCAAGTCCACATTGTCCAGGGCAGGAGCTGCCTCCTGTGCAGCTAGAGCTCTGGCGGAGGATAATTGAGGGTCTTGACAATGTCCAAGTTCCCTTGATCTGCCCTTGTGAATCAGCATCCTTGTCATGTACTTGTCATTGAATTCTGCACAGCTGTGCTAAAATGGAGTCTTTTCCATCTGCACTTGGAGCTGGTGCCCTCTTCTCCCAGCACAGCCCAGGTGATTTTTCAGCACAACCTCCGAGTGCAGCCATACCCAAGTTGAGTGCTACAAGCAGCCAGCAGCTGGTCACCAGTGACTGAACAGAGCAGCCCTCCTGGATGTGACCTCTGGCAGAGGTTTGCCCCCACAACAACATTTACCACAGCTCTGGAGCACAAGGCCCATCAGGGGGCTGATGGACAGAGGTGGCTGCTGTGTACAGGACACTCAGCCAGCACAAAGCATGGCTTGAGCTACAGAGAGAGACAAAGATCCCCCTGAAAAGAAAGGCAATGTGAAGGTTTCAATGAGGAATGAAATGTGTATTGCTCACAGGAATTTCCCCTAACAGTCAATTTATTTTTTTTTACTTCTTTGGCAGTCTTCTTGATGAAGGGCAGCAAATGCCCAACATCAGCTCTGTGAGTGAGTTTCTCCTGCTGGCATTTGCAGACACACGGGAGCTGCAGCTCCTGCACTTTGTGCTCTTCCTGGGCATCTACCTGGCTGCCCTCCTGGGCAACGGCCTCATCCTCACCGCCGTAGCCTGCGACTACCGCCTCCACACCCCCATGTACTTCTTCCTCTTCAACATCGCCCTCCTCAACCTGGGCTGCATCTCCACCACTCTGCCCAAAGCCATGGCCAATTGCCTTTGGGACACCAGAGCTATCTCCTATAAAGGATGTGCTGCACAGGTCTTCTTTTTTGTTTTCTTGATTGGAGCAGAGTATTCCCTCCTCACCGTCATGGCCTATGACCGCTACGTTGCCATCTGCAAGCCCCTGCACTATGGGAGCCTCTTGGGCAGGAGAGCTTGTGCCCAGATTGCAGCAGCTGCTTGGGGCAGTGGCTTTCTCTATGCTGTCCTGCACACAGCCAATACATTTTCCTTGCCCCTCTGCCAAGGCAATGCTGTGGAACAGTTCTTCTGTGAAATCCCCCAGATCCTCAAGCTCTCCTGCTCAGATGCCTACCTCAGGGAAGTTGGGGTTCTTATAGTTAGTCTCTGTTTAGCATTTGCATGTTTTGTTTTCATTTCATTTTCTTATGTGCAGATCTTCAGGGCTGTGCTGAAGATGCCCTCTGAGCAGGGTCAGCACAAAGCCTTTTCCACATGCCTCCCTCACCTTGCCATTTTCTCTCTGACTCTCAGTACTGCCATGGTTGCCTACCTGAAACCCCCCTCAAACTTTTCCTCATCCTTGGACCTAGTGGTGGCAGTTCTGTACTCAGTGGTGCCTCCAGCAGTGAACCCCCTCTTCTACAGCATGAGGAACCAGGAGCTCAAGGATGCCTTGTGGAAACTCTTTGGATACATGTTTTTTCAGCATTGATAATGTGCCTATAATACTAATGGGACAAATAGGTTATCTAAAAAAAAAAAAAAAAAAAAAGAAAAAAAAAAAGAAAAAAAAAAAGAAAAAAATACAATAGCTTGGTATTCTTTTAGTTTTATAATCATTATTATTATTTCCTTGAACTTGTGATTTTGATTTAATTATGTTTGTGGTATCCTGTCTATTAATTGTTTTATTTGTTATTTACTTTCATCTAATCATCTTATATTCTTGCAGAACACGGATTCCTGTGTGGATAAAGCAATAAAGAAGCCATGAGAACATCACTAGTCTCAGCTGCTATCTCCTCCCATCTTCTCTGGAGCTGGGGGAGCAGTGCCAGCATACAAAAGAGGCTCAGGGCCAACAGCCCAGCTGCCACATGAAGAAGCAGCCCCAGTGGCCAGACAGCAGCACAGAGTCCACTCTTTGCCCCGAGTGAGTCACACAGTGCAAACTCCCTTGGCTGACAGAGTGGACAGCCTGAATAACATGGTCTCCTCTGAACAGCCACCTTTGCTTTAACAGCAATGTGTCTGAGTTACAGGACCTTCTTCAAGTGGTCTCACAAACAGCCCCACTCATTTTTCATTCCCTCCAAGGTGAATTGCATATGGCCCCCTGTTCTGGTTTCAGCTAGAATAGACTTAAGCACTCCTCCAAGTGCTCCTGCTCAGACATCTACTTCAGGAAAGCTAGGGTTCTTCTGGTTAACATCTATTTAGGTGCTGGATGCTTTGTTTTCATTGAGGATGCCTTCTGAGCAGGGCCTGCACAAAGCCTTTTCCACGTGCCTCCCTCACCTGGCCATTACCTCCCTGTGTCTTAGTACCATCAGGTTTGTCTACCTGAAGCCCCCCTCCATCTCCTCCCTACCCCTGTACCTGGTGTCATTTTTGTACTCAGTGGTACCTCCAGCAGTGAATCCCTTCATCTACAGCATGACTAAGAAGGAGATCAAGAATGCAGTGAGGAAACTATTTCAATGGCTATTTCTTCATCATCAATAATGGACCCACAATCCTGACAGGACGCAGACTGTTGTGGTTTGTTTTTTGGCATTATTTTTTTTTTCAAAAAAAAATGAGGACAACCATTTGCTGTTATTGTTCTCTATACATGTATTATTTTCTGAAACTTGCCTTTCTAGGCCCAAGATGGTGTTTCAGGCCACAGGTTTACTGGGTATGTTTCCAACCACCCAGTAGCTGCTTCTACAATAGTGAGTATGCACTGTTTGCTTTGGCGGGTTTGTGGGAATGGTCTGATGTTGTCAATTTTCCAGGCCTCACCATATCGAAACCCTAGCCACCTCCCGCTATTCCAGGGAGATTTTGCCGTCATGCATTTCTTGATCGCAGCAGACATTTCACATTCATGGGTAACCTATGTGATGGCATCAATGGTCAGGTCCACCCTTCAATCATGAGACCATCTGTATGTGGCATCCCTCCCCAAATGTCCTGATATTTCCTGGGCTCATTGAGCTACAAACAGATCACTCTAACGTCCCCAGTCCAAGTCTACCTGAGCCACCAATTTTTGAAGCTTGATCCATGTTGTTCTGATGTTCTTCAGTAGCACGACTCTTGGGCATGTGGGCATCTACATGATGTACCTTTAGGTCCAGGTTTTCTACCTGGGCGGAAATATCTTGCCACAGGGTAGCAGCCCAGATAGGTTTTCCTCTGTGCTGCCAGTTGCTCTGTTTCCATTGCTGCAACCACCCCCACAGGGCATTTGCTACCATCAATGAGTCAGTGTAGATATACAGAACTGGCCGTTTTTTTCTTTCGGCAGTCTCTAGGGCCAATTGTATGGCTTTCACTTCTGCATACTGACTCAACTCACCTTCCCCTTCCATGGCCTCGACAACTTGTGTGGGACTCCACACAGCAGCTTTCCATTTCCAATGTTTCCCTACCACACAGCAGGATCCATCAGTGAACAACACATACTGCTTTCTGTCTTCTGGCAACTCATTATATGGTAGTGCCTCTTCAGCACGAGTTACCTCTTCTGTTGGTACTCCAAAATCCCTGCCCTCCAGCCAGTCCATGATCTCTTCCAGGATTCCTGGGTGGTTAGGTATGCCCATTTGAGCCCGCTGTGTAGTTAACACTACCCACTTACTCCACATAGCATCAGATGCATAGTGTGTAGTGGGAATTTTCCCTTTGAACATCCAATGTAACACAGGTAACCATGGGGCCAAGAGGAGCTGTGCTTCTGTACACACAGCTTCTGAAGCTGCTTGAACCCTCTCATATGCTGTTAGTATCTCCTTTTCAGTTGGGGTGTAATTGGCTTCTGATCCTTGGTAACCCCAGCTCCAGAACCCCATAGGTCAACCTCAAGTTTCTCCTGGGGTTTTCTGTCAAGGGCTCCAGGTAAGACCATGTTCCCCAGCTGCAGTGTAAAGTATGTTTTTCACAGCTGGTCTGGTATGGACAGGCCCAAGGGCTACTGAATGGGCTACTTCTTGTTTGATTTGTTCAAAGGCCTGTTGTTGCTCAGGGCCCCACTCGAAACAGTTACTTTTTCGAGTCACTTGATATAGAGGACTCACAAACTGACTGTAGCCTGGAACATGTATTCTCCAGAATCCCACAAGGCCTAGGAAAGCTCCTGTTTCTATTTCAGTAGTTGGTGGAGACATGGCCATTATTTTGTTGATAACATCCATTGGAATGTGGCAATATCCATCCTGCTATTTTACCCCCAAGAACTGGATTTCCTGTGCAGGTCCCTTGACCTTACTCTGTTTAATGGCAAAACCAGATTTCAGAAGAATTTGGATTATTTTCTTCCCTTTCACAAAAACTCCTTCTGCAGTGTTGCCCCACACAAGGATGTTATCTATGTAGTGCAGGTGTTCAGGAGCTCCCCCTTGTTCCAGTGCAGACTGGATCTGTCCATGGCAAATGGTAGAGCTGTATTTCCACCCCTGGGGCAGTCAATTCCAGGTGTACCAGATGCCCCTCCAAGTGAAAGTAAACTGTGGTTTGCATGCTGCTGCCAAAGGGATGGAGAAAAATGCATTAGCAATTGTGGTATACCAATTTGGCTGCCTTAGACTCCATTTTTGCACTGGAGTTCTAGCATGTCTGGTACTGCAGCACTCAGCAGTGGTGTGACTTCATTCAGGCCGTGATAGTCCACTGTTAGCCTCCGCTCGCCATTAGACATATGACATATAGACACTGGACATATGGAACTATTAAAAGGTGAGCAAGTCTCGCTGATCACTCCTTGGCTCTCCAGCTGTAGTGGGTTTACATGGCAAGGTTTTGGTAGCAGGGGGCCATAGGGGTAGCTTCTGTGAGAAGAATCTAGAAGTTTCCCCACATTAGGTAAGGGCCCCACTGCTTACCAGAGCCAAGCCAATAAGCGATGTTGTTTGTACCTCTGTGAGAGCATATTTAAGACAGGAAAAAAAAAAAAACACAATGCTGCTCTACACAGCAGCTGGGAGAGTGAGAGGAGTGAGAAACAGCCTTGCAGGCACAAACGTCAGTGAAGAAGGAGGGGGAGAGGTGCTCCAGGTGCAAGAGCAGAAGTCCCCTGTGGCCCATGGAAAGGACTGTGGTGAAGCAGTCTTTCCCCCTGCAGTCCACGGAGTACCACAGTGGAGCGGGGTTCCAAGCTGCAGCCTGTGGAGGAGACCATGGTGGAGCAGGTGGACCTGCACTGATGGAGGCTGCGGCCAGTGGAGGACCCCCACTGGAGCAGATTCCTAGCTGGACCTGTAGCCCATGGAGAGGAGACCACGCAGGAGCAGGTAACCTGGCAGGAGCTGCTGCCCATGGGGGACCAGGTTGGAGCAGTTTGCTCCTGAGGGATGAACCCCATGTTATGGACCCGTATCTGGAGCAGTTCTTGAAGAGCTGCTGCCTGTGGGAAGCCCATGCTGGAGCAGTTCACCAAGGACTGCATCCTGTGGGAAGGACCCCACAGCACAGGGGACAAGAGTGACCAAGAAGGAGTGGTGGAGACAAATCACTATAGACCGACCACAACCCCATTCCCCCATTCCCCTGTGCTGCTCAAAGGGAGGAGGTGGAAGACAGTGGATGGGAGGGAAGGTGTTTTCAGTTTCTTTCCTTTGTTTCTCACTTCCCTAGCTTGTTCGTAATAGGCAATAAATATTACTATCTCCCTCCTCTGAGTCTGTTTTGCCCATTACAATAATTTTTGAGCCATTTCCCCATTTGTATCTCATCCCTCAAGCCCTTTGTGTCATATTTTCTCCCCCTTCATGAAAGAGAGTGGTAGACCAGCCATGGTGGAACTTGGCTGGCCACCTGAGTACCACCACACCTCTGCACTTCCTTGAATCTTTGTCTCTGCTGGGCCCCACGTTCCACACCCAAATGTGTCCCTTGGCTGTCAGCTCGCTCTCTCCTGCCCCACAGGATGAGAGAGCCAGGGTGGGAAATTACATTTAAGTGTTATGGTGCTTGTGTAAAATACCTTTGTGATGCCATAAAAAGAGAATTGCTTCACCAGTGATCAACATTCTTCCTCATTTTAGGCCACAACTCAACATCTTTCACTCAGCTTAGAGTGCTTGTTTTATCTCATGGATGAACAAGATTAGATCTCCTTGATCAGTCTGAGGCATAAAGCAGTGCTTTTTCCCTTCTGCCACTGCAGCACAACACCTGTGACTTTCCCTTACTCTGTCCCGACGAGTCATTTCACATATTTCATTTTCATACCCATAGTTGGAAGGGGATGATTTCCCAAAGTGGGGCAAGCTGACGGGCTCTGTCTCAGGTCTCAGCCATTTGAAGTGTCCTGTTCTGGAGTCTTTCAGCTGGAACTTGCCACAGATGACTCAAGCAGCTTAATGGATATTCAGGAGTCTAGTAGGAATAAGGGAGAGTATCTTGGGTTCCCAGTGGCCATTTCAACTTTAGGCCAATCCCAAGAACTCACTGAAGAAGGGGTTTGTCTTTGAATGGGTTTCAATGTGCTGGGCTGGGCTTAAGTTACATGGACAAAGACCACTGCTGACAGTGAATGTGCCCTGGGAACTGCACCTGGCTCCATCTGAATCCCCCAAAGGACTCAGATCTCCTGAAGGTTTATTCTGACAGCCACCAGTCCAGGGAATTACTTTAGATGTACCGGGGCCTCTGGAGGTGGCACTGGTTGCTTATGGTCTGACAGCAAAGCTCTGCCTGAATACCCAGTAATTTCCACAGTACTTAACAAAGAAAGCAAGTACTCATCATCTCAGATGACTCAGATGACTCAATCCCTCTGTAAAATGTCTGACACTGTAGTTTCTGTCATGAAGAAATGTGAATTTTCAAGATCTGTGGTCATTGTAGGAGAAGAAATATTGATGTTCACCTCTACATGCTTTGTCATTGCTTTGTCAATCATGGTGTGCTCCCTCATCTTCCAGGTACAAAACCTGTCTTCATTAATCTGCCATGCTGAATGTCCCCTTTCCAGCTGCCTGTATGGACCTATGCACTTCCCATGGTTCTCCTGGTTTGCCCTCCTGGATCATTCAGGACTTGCAAACCCAGTTGCTGCTTTGAGCTTCTGGGAGTTGAAGCTTGCTCATCTATCAGCAGTCTGTCTAATTGTGTCCTTAGAAAGCTCATCAGAATTTATCATTGAACTAATATTAATAAAGTTTAATACTAATCTTAATACTTACAATTTCCTGTCTGTCAGTATTAAAGACTTCTTGTACAGTCATCTTTTTGGGAAGGTAAACCTCTCAGGAGGCATACAAGATGAGGTTCTTGCTTTGCTTTTCAGAAAATTGCAGCATGTTTTCCTGTTGTTTTGAAATAAGAAGAAATGCTTCTGCGTCTGTGTGCAGACAGGTCTCTAAAGAAAGAAGATGAGAGCTGGTGACAAGAAGCTGTAATATCCAGAGGCAGACTTCTGTGCTAAAGTCTGGTGTAAGGAAAAGTGATGCTAGCGCCAATGAGAGAATTGGCAGGGCTGGGGTGGTGATGAACAAGGTTGTCCATGCAGTGTCAGACCTCAAGAGTATGATTTTCCTTCCTATGCAGGTCTCCAAAGGAGACACCCTGGATCAATATCAAATAGAGAATAATGCTCCAAATCAAAATTCAACTAAATACCTCCTTTAAGATTAGAAAAGATTTTTATTAGGTGCTGTTTGAAATCTTCCTCCATAACTACTCTCCAATTAGCTCTATGAGTCTTGAAGACTTGAAGGAACCTATGGGAAATGTAATACACAATAAATGTTTGTTCATTGTCTTTTGTAAAAACAAGGAGTTCTGTTTGAGGAACGGGAGTTGTGAAAACTCCCTGCTGAAGTAAGGAGCTGTATAATGCTTGGCTAGACACTATGAAAATTCTTTTGCTTAATGTAACAAAAAAGAGACCCCCCCCCCCCCCCCCCTTCTCTCCTTCTGCATCTCAGTTGCCTCTTTTGTTTAAAGACACTGCTGCAAAGCTCATGTAACCATCTCCTGATAAGTTGCTAAACTAGTGTATCAACATCCTGCCTTCCTGTCTCACGCTGGGCCAACATGACCAAATAAAAAAAAGAAGTTGAACCACAATGCCGAGGAAGACTGCGGCCTTCATCTTCACGACCACCAGAGGGACAGAGACGACCCCCTAGCAACAGTGCGCGCAGTCGCAGAATATACCAGGATGTGCTGTGTAATCCCGGAATTACCAAGATATAAAAAGGGACCGTGATGGGGGTGAGGTGCGCGCCGTTGATGGAGCTGAGACTTCCCGGCCGCCCAGCGCTGTTTTGCTTGCTGTTGCTTACTCAATAAATTCCTTTCTATTATTAACGCAATGCCCTCTGAAAATTAATTAAGGGGGCAACTTATAACAGGAAAGATATGGCTCCTTAGGACTTTCTTCATTTTAATGAGTTCTGTGGTGTATTTTGGTGCTCAGTCTACAAAGCTCAGGTACTGAGAGAAAAATGATGTAACCATTTGAGAAGGTGAAGTCAGCAGTAAAAGTTGAAGTGACTTGGAGTATTAATGGGATCTACTGAGGGCTGTTACTAACAAATCCTCCCAAGGAACTTGTTAGGGCAGATAATTGGGGGCCATGATTACAGACAGGCAAAGGCACTGTGCTGAGAAAAGTCTTGGTTGATCGCCTTGGTGAGGCAATTGGCTCCGGGGCAGACGTGTTCTGTAGTGGAGTGGGAGATTGGGACAGGCAGGGCTTTTTTTTCAGCATCGAGGCTATTCGAGGCAGCCAGGGAGCCGCCAGGGCCCAGCAGCCTTCATGAGGGAGGCTGACAAGGCCAAGGCAGAGCCAGCAGCGCCCCCTCTACCCTGACCTCCACCCTATTCAAAAGCAGCCCCTAGGAAGCGCGAGCAACCAGGAGCGCAGTGAACAGGATGGGCAAACAGGGTGTGGCGTGGCAGAAGGGAGGGTGAGCAGGGAGGGCCCCCCGCCCATAAGAACAAATCCTCTAATGGCTGTCTTCCACTAGCTAGGCCACAATGGTCTACACCAGGCAGAGAGCTCTCCCTAAGAAGTCTGTATCCACCCAGACTGACTGCCCGCTCAAAAATACAGCAGTTCAGGTCTCTGGATGAAGGGAGTGCCTGAGCCTGTTGCTGCCCTCTGAGGGCAGCAGAGACACTGTGTGTGTGAGGTGCAAGCAGGTAGATGACCTGGTCAGCCTGGTGGCAGAGCTCAAGGAGGAGGTGGAGAGGTTGAGGGCAATCAGGGAGTGTGAGCGGGAGACTGGTGGAGCAACTCCCTGCCAGGCCTGAAGGAGAGGTACATTCTAGATCCATATCTGGTGGGTAGGAAGAGCACTTTTGGGTTGGTGCAGAGCTGCTGGGCATGTTGTGCAGGCTGCTCCTAGACTCCTTTGTACCTTTTCCCCTCCTGACTACAACACCTCTTCTGTCTCAGGATTGGAGTAGCTGTCAGAGGTGAGACATACTCTGAGATCATGAAAACCATCAGAATGGTGCCCTGTAGAAGATGACTGACATGGGGAGGTCAGGAGAAGCCTGGAGAGGAGAACTGTGTGATCTGGGGGAGAGAAGAGGGGCTTGGCCATCAAAAAGTAACAATGTTGAAAAGGTGAGGGGGTTCAGGTAATATTGATGCTGCTGCAACTCTGACTCTGAAAACATTCCCTTTAGACTCTTACTGTGTTTCTAACCCCTAACTGCTACTCAATTTGACTGTAATCCACTATGCTCCTGCTGTACCCCAAACCTTCCCTTGAAGCCAAAGCTCAAACCATAAGCCTTTACCGTTAACCTCCCTCTCACCCTAATCCTTGTCCTTTTCACTAGGATTGAAATACTCTATTTATCCTTAGCACTCAGGCCAGCCCTAAACAAAACCCTATCCCAAAAAACTTTCCCATACCCTAAATATGGACCTGAACACCCTAAGCCTGTGTGCTATGCCTAACCCAGGAAAGCTCTAATCTCTAAGCCTGGTTCCTGGGATCTAAAACCCTCACCTTCATTTCCTCTCCTATGTTTAACTTAGGCTGTTTGCCTTCTTGGTAGGAATCGTAAAGTTGCTGAGCAATCGTAAAGAATGTAGTCATGCATCTGGTTGCTCAGAGAAGCTGTGGTTGAGGTGTTCAAATGATGTGTTTGGGGAGAGCAAAATGATGCATTTCCAAATTTTGCTCACAGAGGGCTGTGGTTCCAAAAAGCCATGGGGACACAGCCCCAGGAAGACCTCCTTTGGATATTTCACCACCTCCAGGAGCACTCTGCACCATTACATGAAGACTCAGACCAGGACATCCCTTTTTGCATTGCCCCATGCCATATTCCCTTTAGCCCGTGCAGAGCTCAAGCAGAGCAGCAGAGCCTCACAAAGACTATTTCTTCGACCTGCTCTTTACGTAAATTTGGAGAAAAGCCAAAGCACAAAGCACCAGCACTAAGGAAATCCACATTTATTACACAGCTGGAACATGGGATATGCCATGCCATACCATACTGATACATAAGGACAATACATACATGTACAAAGGTCTGTGTGTAAGCCATATTGATTCTATGCCACCAAGAAGTGGAGTGAATGCACATATTCTGGAACTTTAACAGATTGCACAATAAATTGGAAAATATTTTGAAGACATGCGGAATCTTATTTCAGCCAAAAGACTACTGATTGAGTCATCTTCTTCAGAATATCTTTGAGCTCCTGGTTTCTCATGCTGTAGATGAGAGGGTTCACTGCTGGAGGCACCACCGAGTACAGAACTGCCACCACCAGGTTCAGGGACGGGGAAGAGATGGAAGGGGGCTTCAGGTAGGCAAATATTGCAGCGCAGATAAACAGGGAGACAACAGCCAGATGAGGGAGGCACGTGGAAAAGGTTTTATGCCTTCCCTGCTGTGAGGGAATCCTCAGCACAGCCCTGAAGATCTGAACATAGGACACCACAATGAAAACAAAATAACCAAAGGCTAAACAAACACCAGCCACAACCACTCCAACTTCCCTGAGGTAGGCATCTGAGCAGGAAAGCTTGAGGATCTGGGGGATTTCACAGAAGAACTGGTCCAGGGCATTGCCATGGCAAAGTGGTAATGAAAATGTAGTGGCAGTGTGCAGCACAGAATAAATAAAACCACTTCCCCATGCAGCTGCTGCCATCTGGGCACAAATTCTGCTGCCTAGGAGGCTCCCGTAGTGCAGGGGCTTGCAGATGGCAACGTAGCGGTCATAGGCCATGACAGTGAGAAGAGAAAACTCTGCTGAAATGAAATAGAGTAGCAGAAAGACCTGTGCAGCACATCCTGCAAAAGAAATGGCCCTGTTATCCCAGAGGCAATTGGCCATGGCTTTGGGCAGAGTGGTGGAGATGCAGCCCAGGTCGAGGAGGGCGAGGTTGAGGAGGAAGAAGTACATGGGGGTGTGGAGGCGGTGGTCACAGGCTACGGCAGTGAGGATGAGGCCATTGCCCAGGAGGGCAGCCAGGTAGATGCCCAGGAATAGTGCAAAATGCAGGAGCTGCAGCTCCCGTGTGTCTGCAAATGCCAGCAGGAGGAACTCGCTCACTGAGCTGATGTTGGGCATTTGTTCCCTCTGAGCATGAGGACCTTTTGAAGGATGAAAAGGTTCTGACAGGTTAGGAGAGATGTCTCTGAGAAGAGCCTCTGCCATTACCTATAGAATCCTGACTCCCTTGGTTGCTTGAGGAAGAAGCCAGCTCTTTCCCCAACCATAACAACTAAGTGAGATGATACTTGACAAATTTAAATTGATATTTAGCACTTAGTTCCAGTGAAGATACCTCCATTGAACGTCCCTGTGAATTAGGTCCAGGATAGTGCTGACCCGTATGAGCATCACATAAGCAGACAGTAAGAGCACCTGGGACAGGTGGAGAAACAAAGAAGAATTCTGTGATGTTCCGAAGAAATGAAGCAAGAAGAGAAAGGCAGACATGTATGACATAAAGCCTTCTCCCTACCCAGCTTTGCCTTCCACCACACAGTTAGCACCACTGCAAGACTGGTGATGTCAGCTTCTTTGCTGCGCGCCACACTGCGGTACAATTCACCTCTTCTCTCCAGAAGGTGCAGATGCTGAGGGGTTTACTTCTGGCCTGGGCCACGAGGCAGCAGAGAAAAGGGCTGTGCTGGGTGGGAAAGGAAACTGGGGCTTTGCTCTGGGAAAGGCACCTGTAATGCAGGAGAGGGCAGAGAGCTTCCTGAATCTTCCTTCCACGGCATTTCTGAATCCATTTACCTCTCATTCTGTACGTGTGTCTCTGTTTGCAGATGCCCCTGCTGGGAACTGTCTCTGTCCACATGTCTCTTCTCTATCCATGCTCACAGACTCAATCTGACTTGCTGTGTGCTCGGCTCTGCCCTGCACACTCCTCCTGGGTAAAGGGAAAGGTCTGGAGACATTGCTCTGTTTGCTGGTCCTAATGAACAAAGTACCTAGAGGAGAAAACAGAACAGGATCAGACTGTAATCAGAGATGAGTGGAGGGACTTTCAAAGGCTCTGCACCAACCTATGTATCTTAGTGTAATGTTCTAGTAGCGTCAGTCTCCTAGACAAATATAACCACACCATTAGTACGTAATCTGCCACATCACTGAAGCTGGAAAATGGAGACAGAGACACCTAACGGTACTCTCTGTCTTGAATTTCTACTTGAAAAGTCCCCTGTGCAATGCCTTGGGGTGGTGTGGGGCTGTGAGCAGTCAGCCCCAGGCAGCAGGCAGCAGGCCCCTGCCCTGCCCTGCTGGGGGGGGGGGGCTCCTTCCACCCACAGCTTCTCCCCAGAGCCCCCCAGGCAGGCTGAGTGCTGAGCTTGGCAGGCAGCAGAGGCCCTGCCCCAGCACACAGGCCCTGGGGCACAGCAGGGATCCTGCTCTGTACCACAGCCATAGGCACCTCTGCAGGTGCCCTGCAGCACCTTCTCCTCCACACTGCACAAGCCATGAGAGACATCCTGGCAGCTCCTGGCCAGGCAGAGACGTCCCAGATCCAGGAGCCCCTTCCAGGAACCTCCCCTGCACTGTCCTGCAGCCAGAGACCTACCGTGTGCACAGCTATGAAGGTTTCTCCTGCACTGAGCTCTCCTCTGCCTAGACCCTCCAGGCTGCCTGGAATCCCTTTCTGCCTGGGTGCCTGCAGTCTGAGTCCCCAGCCCTGTTGCACTGTGCAGAGGAGCTGCTCCTGGGCAGAGCTGTCTCTCTGCACCAGGACCCTCTTACCAGGAGCCCTCTCTGTCCAGCTCACCAGCAGAGACCCAGCCTAAGGCATTGTAATGACCTCTCTGGTGGCTTTGGTGATGAGCCCACGAACCTCATGCATTGAGAGACAATTGAAGACGTCTCTCAAGAAGTCCGAGTCAGAGGCAAGTTTCCTGCAGTGTCCCCCTGAGGGACAGCACTGAAATAGCCTCCCTTGGAGCTTGTTAGAGCAGAGCATTGGAGGCAGTGAGGACAAGCAGACAAAGACAATGTGAAGGTGACACTGATATGTAGGAAAGCTGAATGTGTTTCACCAAGCACAAGGGCCAGGCCTTGACTCCCAGCCCCTGGGAAGGGAGATCCTTTCCCTTCACACATTGCTCAAGCCTCTTCCTGGGGCAGTAGGAGACAACGATTTCTTTCTCTTCATGTCCAGTCTCAACATCCTGAAGTCAACTTAGTGGCATCATTTATGTGTCATGCCATTTTCCCCTAGAAAGGAAAGTAGCTCCAAAACCACCCATCAGGCAGTCTCAGGCTACTTTTGCTCTGCTTGGAGACTCTGCAACTGGGCCAGAGAAACCCAGGTGTCTCAGCCTCTCTACACAGGGCAGGTGCTTTAGGCCCTGAACCCCACCTTGGCAGAACTTCTCTGGGCACTGTACTGAACCCTACCAAAATGAGGAGCTACACTCTGGGACTGCCCAGAGAAGTTGTGAATGCCCTGTCGCTGGAGGTGTTCAAGGCAAGGTTGGATGGGGCTTTCAGCAACCTGGTCTAGTTGAAGGTGTCTCTGCCTATGGCATGTGAGTTGGAATTATGTGATCTTTAAGGTCCTTTCATACCAAACTGTTCTGTGTAAATATGAAGCACGGCACCATACCAGCTACTAGGAAGAAAAATTAACTCTATCGCAGCCAAAACTAGAACAATAACCACCCCTCATTCCATACCATATACATCATTCAAATTACTTTATAAGTATTTATATTAATAACAATTATATTGTTATTCTAATTAATTATTATCGTCATAATTTTATTATTGATATATTAATAATATATCAACATGAATATATTATTAACTATAATAAAAAATTAATAGTATTAATAAATTTAAAGAAAGTTGATTTATTTAATAAAATTAAATAAAATTAATTAATTACAAATAAATTAATAAATATAATATTAATGAATAGTACATGTCGCGTTAAAGGGGTGTAGCTGATTAACCGTTACGGGCCCGGTTGGATTCAGAGTACTGAACCAGTCAGACATTCACCAAAAACGTAATAGCCGCCTGGGGGTCCGCTCAGACATTCACCAAAAACGTATTAACCACCTGGGGGTCCGTTCAGACATTCACCAAAAATGCATTAACCGTCTGGGGGTCTGGTTAGATTCAGAACACTGAACTATCACGAATAACCACCCTCACCCTAGTTGCATTAATGAGAGCTATCACAATGCAATCAAGTATGGTTTATTACAGCAACAGATAATCAGGTTCTTTTGGATTGCCGGTGATAGTGACTCTCTGCAAAAGCAAGCTAGGATGCATGAAATACACAGGTGTTATAGGTGTTACAGATGTTATAGGTGTTGTAGGTGTTACAGATGTTATAGATGTTATAGATGTTACAGGTGCGTAGCCTAGGAATAAACGCGTTAAAAGATTATAAGCAAGTATTCAGATCTCACCCAAAGGCATCCCAATGGGGGGGGAAGAGAGGCTCAGCCCGTCGACTGATCCCAGGAGTCAGGAGGTCCTAAAGATGTTGTATGTCCTCGGGATGGTATCTCCCCTGACGGTGGTATCTTCCCTAACATCCCCTCTCTCTTGGGCCAATTTATATTATTTTCTATCTTTTAGGTGGAGCTTGAGTGGCTCTAGTCAAGCATATCTTAGTTATGATTGGTGTAAAGTTTTCCCGTCTCCGTTTAAAGTAATAGGCTCCGAGAAATTCAGAGCGCATGCTCAGTGAGGGGTGGTCGCACCTTGGAGGCGGGTAGCTTTTGGGATGGAGGTGTGTTTTGGTATTATAATGATTTTATAATGAGCAAAAAGTACACTAGGGTACAGCATTTGTCAAAACATGACAGGTCTTTGGCTTAGGGTGGCAAAAAGTGCAGCTTAGTACACAAGAACAATCGAGGCCCCACCTGATTACAGAGCCTAGCCGTGGTGTCTCCACTCCACTCTATGCTCCGTGGTGTTCCTTAGGGCTAGCACACCAAGTTTCCCCAGCGCGATAGCATCTAAGGTTGGGAGCCTAGGGAATGCTCAGGTAATGCAGTTATGCCCTACCCTGAAAGCCTCTTCAATGCTGTACCTTTTCCTTAAAAGTGTGAATGTTAGTTTTATTTTCCTAGTTACTTCAGGCATTTACACCACAGTACATTATTATTATTATTATTATTATTATTATTATTATTATTATTATTATTATTATTATTATTATTATTATTAAAGTTATGATAGGATAAAAAAGTTGGACTTGATGATCCTAATGGGTCCCTTCCAATTCGGGATATTCTATGATTCTATGATTCTATGAAAATTATTGCCGCCTGCATAACTCAGGAACCATCTCTTCATCTCTTAGAAACTATTAATAATTACACTCTTTTACACTCTTTGCCTTTTATTCTCAAGGAGTAAATCTATGCAGGGCAGTGGGGGATGATTTCTTTCAATTCTTCACTCTCCCTTTCTCCTTCACCTCCCCCTTCTCCTCCAGGCTAATAACAAGAGCTCTTCAAAGCTTTGAATATCCTTGGGATGGTAAAACCAGCATATTCCTATTGTGATGTTTCCTGAATGTGTTTCAGGTTTTGTTTAAATTTAATCAACTACTTAAGCATGCCATCCAGAGATCTGTCCAGAGCCAGGAGAGTTAAGAATGGCAGGGAGTGTGGGAGGATATGGACAGGCACCTAGAGCAGTGGGCATCTCCAGTGCTCTGGAACTTCACTTCTGAGAATGTGCAGAATCCAAAAAAAATAAATTAAAACACCTGTGAAATGCTTGAAAAAAGTGTGTCATCACCCTGGCAATTCCAAAGAGACATGAATCACTGCGATGTGCTGGGCCTTGACCTATGCTTAACAAACCACAATCAACACCTCCCAACCCCTGTGACGTTTCCTGCAGGCACACGCCAGCCCCTGTGACAGGTTCATCAGCCAGTCCGAACCTTGTGAAGGGCCCAGCAGCCACTTCAAACCCTGCAACAGGCCTTGCAGGCACTCCAGCTCCTGATATGGGCCTAAGTTAGGTGCGTGTGTTGATCTGCTTGAGGGTAGGAAGGCTCTGCAGAAGGATCTGGATAGGCTGCACCGATGGGCTGAGGTCAACTGCATGAAGTTCAACAAGGCCAAGTGCCGGGTCCTGCACCTGGGGCGCAATAACCCCAAGCAGAGCTACAGGCTGGGAGAGGAATGGTTGGAAAGCTGCCAGGTGGAGAAGGACCTGGGAGTATTGGTGGATAGTCACCTGATTATGAGCCAGCAGTGTGCTCTGGTGGCCAAGAAGGCCAACAGCATCCTGGCTTGCATAAAAAGCAGTGTGGCCAGCAGGGCTAGGGAAGTGATCATCCCCCTGTACTCAGCTCTGGTGAGGCCGCACCTCGAGTACAGTTTTTTGTTCAGTTTTGGGCCCCTCGCTACAAGAAGGACATCGAGGTGCTCGAGCTAGTCCACTGAAGGGCAACGAAGCTGGTGAGGGGTCTGGAGAAAAAGTCCTATGAAGAGTGGCTGAGGGAGCTGGGTTTGTTCAGCCTGGAGAAGAGGAAGCTCAGGGGTGACCTTATCACTCTTTATAAGTACCTTAAAGGAGGCTGTAGCGAGGTGGGGGTTGGTCTATTCTCCCATGTGCCTAGTGACAGGACAAGGGGGAACAGGCTAAAGTTGCGCTAGGGGAGTTTTAGGTTGGATCTTAGGAAGAACTTCTTTACTGAGAGGGTTGTTAGGCATTGGAATGGGCTGCCCAGTCACCATCCCTGGAGGTCTTTAAAAGACGTTTAGATGTTGAACATAGTGATATGGTTTAGTGGAGGACTTGTTAGTGTTAGGTCAGAGGTTGGACTCGATGATCTTGAGGTCTCTTCCAACCTAGACAATTCTGTGATTCTGTAAATTCAAACTGACCCCTGTGATAGACCCTATAGCTACTCCAAAACCTGCAATAGGCCCTACAGCCACTCCAACTCCTCTGAAAGACCCTGTAGCCAGAACAACTCCTGTGTTGGGCCCTGCAGCCACTCCAGTCCCTATGATGGACCCCATGGCTGGGCCAGAGAACCAATCTGTGTCAGTATTGGTTGCCTCTTTACGCAAGAGAAAACAATGGGTGTGGAAGTCAGTTTTTCTTTAGAAAGGAAAGAAACTCCTACCTGGACAAGAAAGGAGGAAGAAGATGAGGCAGGTTTCTCTAAAGCTGGGCCATCATGGAAGCAGGAGAACAAGGAAGAAGAGATCATATTAAACATCAGAAACCAAGTGATCCCCTCGCTACAAGAAGGACATGGAGGTGCTTGAGCCCCTCGCTACAAGAAGGACATGGAGGTGCTTGAGCGGGTCCAAAGAAGGGCGACGAAGCTGGTGAGGGGCCTGGAGAACAAGTCCTACGAGGAGCGGCTGAAGGAGCTGGGCTTGTTCAGCCTGGAGAAGAGGAGGCTCAGGGGCGACCTTATCGCTCTCTACAGATACCTTAAAGGAGGCTGTAGAGAGGTGGGGGTTGGTCTGTTCTCCCACGTGCCTGGTGACAGGACGAGGGGGAATGGGCTAAAGTTGCGCCAGGGGAGTTTTAGGTTAGATGTTAGGAAGAGCTTCTTTACTGAAAGGGTTGTGAGGCATTGGAACAGGCTGCCCAGGGAAGTGGTGGAGTCACCATCCCTGGAAGTCTTCAAAAGACGTTTAGATGTAGAGCTTAGGGATATGGTTTAGTGGGGACTGTTAGTGTTAGGTTAGAGGTTGGACTCGATGATCTTGAGGTCTCTTCCAACCTAGAAATTCTGTGATTCTGTGATTCTGTGATCCCTTTCCCAGGGTAAGCTAGAAGGTATGGGAAAACATTTCAGCCATTATCTCAGTGAGCACATTATTACCTGGCTGCTCCAGTTCTCGGAGAAAGGGGCCAATAGCCTGGAATTAGAGGACAAGGAAGCCAAGCAGCCAAAATCCCGATCTAGGGAAGGGGTGACTGACAAAGGGAACTTAATCCTGTCATGCCTGAAGGAAAGGTATCCTTTCAAGAAAGGTCTTGTATGTCAACCAGGAAAGTGGACCAACATGCTGAGGGATATCCAGTACCTGAGGAATTAACAATGCTGAAGGCGATTTGTAGGAACCTAGACAACAAAGAGCTATCCAGAGATCCAGGTGAAGTCAAGTGCACACGACCCATATGACAGAAGTTTGTACAGAGCACACCATCATCATATGCCAGCTCATTGGCAGTAATGACCTGGGAAGACCAAGAGGAACCCACAGTGGATGAATTTGCAACTATGGCATTACAAAGTCTCTCTTCTTCCCTATGGGCCTGCATTTCGTCTTGAGAGAAACTTTCTCATGAGGTGCAAGAACTACAAGAGAATACATCTTCTTCTTCACCTGCACTAACCAATACCTCAACTATCAGGTGTAAGCATCAATAAAATTCATATAGTGGGTGCATACTATGTGTCACCCTGTGGTTTTGACTGTGTGACCATGGAAAGGCCATGAGAAAATGGGGTGCAAAAAATCTACCTCCACACTAGAGGCAAGGAAACATACATGAAGTGCAAGGAAAAAACATTGGCAAAAAGTGGTTCTTCTGAGAAAATTGCTGCTCCAGTTTCTAGCGGCAGTCCTCCCAACAGCATAATTAATACTATGAGCAGGACTGGAGGGACCCAGCCTCCAGCCAGGGGGAGGAAGGGAACAATCAGTGACAAAAGTCCTCAAATCGACTTTGAAGATTATTGGCCTGGCACATCAAACCCAGGCTGAAGTGAGTCCAACTGGGAAGGAGTGGCAAATGCAACCCATTGGGACTGGCCTGGAGGCTCTGTGCAACCTTGGCATAGACTACTTCAGGAGAGAGTACTTCAAAGGTCCACAAGGGTATTGGTGGGCTTATGGCACAGCTGCCTTGGAGACGGAGGACAGGAAACAGTTGTCTACCTTGCCCACTCTCTCACAGGACCCTGCTGCTGTGGAGGTGCTGATGGCCAATGAACGACAGGTGCCAATCGCTACCACAACAGTGCGCCTGAGGCAATATTGCAATAACAGAGACTCCCTGATTCCCATTCATGAGCTGGTTCATTGACTGGAGAGCCAAGGAATGATCAGCAACACTTGCTCACCCTTTAATAGTCTCATATGGACCGTGCAAAATTCTAATGGTGAGTGGAAGATAACATTGGACGTTTGTGGCCTGAATGAAATCACACCACTGCTGAGTGCTGCTGTGCCGGGCATGCTAGAACTTCATTCAGTACAAACTGGAGTCAAAGGCAGCCAAGCGCTATGCCACAATTAATATTGCTAATGCATTTTTCTCCATCCCTCTGGCAGCAGTGTGAAGACCCCACTTTGCTTTCACATGCTAGGTCATCCTGTCCACCTGGAATTGACTGGCCCAGGGCTGGAAACACAGCCCTACCATTTGCCGTGGGCTGATCCAGGCTGCTCTAGAAAAGGGGGAAGCTCCTGAACACCTGCAATCCCTTGATGACATCACTACGTGGGGTAGCACAGCAGAAGAAGTATTTGAGAAAGGGAAGCAAATGTTCCAAATCCTTCTGAAAACTTGTATTGCCCTAAAACAAAGTAAGGTCAAGGGACCTGCATAGGAGATCCTAATGTAGGCTGTCCAGGTTCAGGGAGACCCGTGCTGGGGGAAAGGTTGAGCAGCGGTCAGCGTGTGATGAGCAATTGCGTTGTGCATCACTTCCTTTATACATACAATAATAATAAAAATAAAATTTCTTAGTATTTATTTCATCTTCATATTCATTTCGTTTTCATATTCATTTTCTGTCCTTTTAAACTATCTTTATTTCAACCCATTATCTTTTTTGGGGGGTGGGTGTGAGCTAACATCTGTGTGGCGCTGAGGTGCCTGACAGGTTAAAGCACAACATGTTTGACAACCACACTCCAACAGCACAAATCACACTTAAAAAAAATCAGTCTCTGACATCTACAGAGAGAAGCAGTCAGTAATGACTTCAGTCTGTTTCAAACACCACACCCCAGGAGAGTTTTAAGGAACTGTCATCCCTGAGGCCTTGGGGACACCTCGAGGGAGCACAATGGCACAGAGCAAGCAATCAGGAGTTGGACTCAATGATCCTTAAGGGTTCCTTCCAACTCGGGATATTCTATGATTCTGTGATGCCATGGTTGGGTGCTGTGCTGTTGAGATGGCCAGTCTCCTAGGCTCAAGGGGAGCTCCTGGCAAGCGGGCAGTGGTGCAGAGAGACAGCTCTGCCCAGGAGCAGCTCCTCTGCACAGCGCAGCAGGGCTGGGGGCTCTGAGTGCAGGTGGCACGGGGAGAGGAGAGTGTGTGGCAGGACAGATCTGCGTGCTCTTGACGCCGTGAGTCTCTGGCAGCAGGGCAATGCAGGTGCAGTTGCCTAAGAGGTCTTGTACATCTGGCACATCCGATGGCTGATATAACATATGTTCAGATGGTTCTCTCTGGTTATGCAGTGCTTTAGATAATGACATTATGAGGGGGCGTTTCAAGAGGAAGATCGAGCCTTGATTTACCTGAAGGGTAAGGCTTTTTCTGCCGTCTGTGCTTTCACATTCCTGCTGTGGAGGGGAGCAGGTTTCGTGGTAATGAATTGTCAGATTTGTACAGGAGACTGAAACTCCTGGAGTATTGCACTGAGAAATCAGTCTGTCAGTGATGAAATTTGTAACGTACCTTCCCAAGCCTCGTCTCACAGACAGCACCAACATCACATTGTGGTCCTCTAAGGTTTGGTCTAAGCTGATCTTTAGGAGCTACAAACCTCCTGTCTTTGGGAGGTGTCTGCAGGCCAAAGCAGAGCACAAAGCATTTGCAATGAGCATGAGCTGCCTCCTCTGCAGGCAGAGCTGCAGCACAGGAGGGTCTGCTGAGTGTCCGTCTGTCCCGCCCTGGCCTTGCCTCTCCGGCAGCAGCACGCTGGCATTCCTCCTGGCTTTTCCACCTGGCCATGCTGCTGCTGTTCTTGTTCCCAGGCTGGCTGGGGATGGGGGTTTCACATGCACTTGGAGTGAGCCCTCGGTGTGCTTGGGGAAAGGGGAGTACAGGGTGAGGTGTCTGGAAATGTGTGCTTTGAGACTGGATTCTTCTCTCCAAAGAGGCACCAGCACAGGGCAGTTGACACTATGACTCACAGACAGACTGGATGTGCTCTCTAAAGGACACTGCACTAAGGACAACGTCCCTTTGATGATCCACAAGGTTTACTTAAGTACAGTAGAAATGCTTAGAAATGCCTCATAAATAACCTTCAGGTGTGGTGGGGCAGCTAGAACAAAAGAGATGAAATAGAAATCACCATATGAACTTTACCACTTGCTTTGGGGCAGGGCTGACTCCCGCAAAGCCCACACAGAGTCCGTGCTCTCAGTGAAACACGTAAGCAGCATCAGCCAGAAGTCATGAAAGGAACCTGTCAAAAGTCTGAACGGAAGTGGAGATTTGTTTGGGAGGGATTAAATTAGAAATGTGATGAGTTTTCCTCTGAAATGAGAAATACATGCTTACATGAAAAATTGAAATATTTTTTTCCAAGATAACTCTGTTGTAAACTATCAGTGTTTTTCTGTTCCTTCAGCAGGACCCCATGCCCAGAAACAGCAAATGGCCAACAGCAGCTCTGTGAGTGAGTTCCTCCTGTTGGCGTTCGCAGACACGCGGGAGCTGCAGCTCCTGCACTTCGCGCTCTTCCTGGGCATCTACCTGGCTGCCCTCCTGGGCAACGGCCTCATCCTCACCACTGTAGCCTGTGACCACCGCCTCCACACCCCCATGTACTTCTTCCTCCTCAACCTCGCCCTCCTTGACCTTGGGTCCATCTCCACCACTCTGCCCAAAGCCATGGCCAATGCCCTCTGGGACACCAAGGCCATCTCCTATGAAGGATGTGCTGCACAAATTCTCTTTTCACTCTTCTTTGTTGGAGCAGAGTATTCCCTCCTCACCATCATGGCCTATGACCGCTACGTTGCCATCTGCAAGCCCCTGCACTATGGGAGCCTCCTAGGCAGCAGAGCTTGTGCCCAGATGACAGCAGCTGCTTGGGGCAGTGGCTTTCTCAATGCTGTCCTGCACACAGCCAGTACATTTTCCCTGCCCCTTTGCCAAGGCAATGCTGTGGACCAGTTCTTCTGTGAAATCCCCCAGATCCTCAAGCTCTCCTGCTCAGATGCATATCTCAGGGAAGCTGGATTAGTTGTATTCAGTGTTTCTGTGCTATTTGGTTGTTCTGTTTTCATTGTTATTTCCTATATTCAGATCTTCAGGGTAGTGCTGAGGGTCCCTTCTGAGCAGGGCCAGCACAAAGCCTTTTCCACATGCCTCCCTCACCTTGCTGTGGTCTCCCTGTTTATCAGCACTGCCATGTTTGCCTACCTGAAGCCCTCCTCCATCTCTTCCCCATACCTGGACCTGGTGGTGGCAGTTCTGTACTCAGTGGTGCCTCCAGCAGTGAACCCTCTCATCTACAGCATGAGAAACCAGGAACTAAGGGATGCGATGAGGACACTGGTAGAATACACAATTCTTCAGCATATTCGCCTATAATAATATGCCCATAATCAGAAATGCCAGCTTTTCTCAGAAAGTTTTTACATATTTTTTACATATTTTTTATTAATATCTATCTGTACTATTATTTTCTCTATATATATTTTTTTCTGATTTATAAAATATTATTCTTAGCCTCCTACAGGTTAATTATTTTCTGATGGAACATCGCTTCCTGTGTAGATAAACTCAATAAGGATGTCATCGGAAATTCAGTGGTCTCTTGTTCCATCGCTTTTCATCTACTCTGGAGCTGGGGGAGCAGCCGCAGCATGCAGGAGAGGCTCAGGGCCAAGAGCCCAGCTGCCACATGGAGGAGCAGCTCTGGTGGCCCTCAGGGCTGCCCCTCACTGCCCACTGGACTCTGCATCTCTGCTGCCTTTGGGTCGGGGTTGCTGCTGCTTCCCTGGAGCCATAGCCATGGCCAGCAGCAGGACATCGCCTTTTTGCTGCTGCTCTCTTTTGGCTTCCACTTTATTTCTTTGTGCTCTTGTATCTGTGTTGCTCTTGAGGTCTCATATGCTTTGCTGACAGTCCTGTGGTCTCTGCAGTGGCATCCCTGTGGCTGCAGGAAGCAGCAGGTAATGTGCAGCCCTGCCTGGGTCACTGCTGGCCTCCCTGATAGAACCACAGAATCAAAAGGGGCTGCTCAAGGCAAACCCAGACGCATCAATACCTCCTCCAAATGTGTCATCAGGAATAGAGCCAAGGGATTGCTCCCTGCTCTTCTGTATTCTGGGGTTTGTCATGGAGTGAAGGACACGTGCTGAGAGTACTAGGGTGGTCTGTGAGGGACCAAGGGCAGGACATAGAGCTACCTTTATGACAGTATACCAAAGCAAACAACAACTGGTCTTGGACTCATCTGCATGGGAATGTGCCCCTGCTTTGGGGCTGATGGCTGATGGCAGCCAGGAGAGGCAACTGGATCTGCCAGGAAATGTCAGGGGAGCCAAGTGATGTGCTCAGTGAATAGAACCTCATAAAATGAGTGACCATCCAAAGAATCTTTTAGGGGGAAAAGCATATTTGAGAGGTCTAGGGGCTAAGGAGGGCTCTGCAATGCCAGGGCAGGCACTGAAGAGCCAGCAGATGAAGGCATATAAGACTGCAGAATAATTGAGGAGACCCTATTTAAAGCCTTGTGGGCCAGATCTGGTCATCCTTCAGGGCTGCTTTCATTTTTCTACACAAAGGGGACCACTGCCTCCAAGATGCCTGTGGGAACATGAAACATGCATAAAGGCCTGGAAAAAGTTACCCTGGGTCTGTAGGAGCCATTCTGGAACCAAAACTTGTAGGCAGGATGCACACTTCAGCTGCTGGGCACATTGTGCAGGGTGCTGCTACAGGCCTTTGTGTCCTTCTCCATGCTGGCTTAGGAGCTGCTTCTTTCTCAGGAACAGAATAGCCAATAGAGGTTAGTCAGATACTCTGAGTTCATGAAAGCCATCAGAAAGCTGCCCCTAAGAAGATGACTGATATTGGGAAGTCAGGAGAAGCCTGGCTAGGAGAGATGTGAGATTTGAGGGAGGATAGGTGTGAGGGATGTGTTAACAATTTGTGTCCATAAAGAACAATTCTGTTTGAATCCTGTCTGCCTCTGGGTCCTGCACTGGCAATTTAATTCTTGAACCACAGATGCAGTGTGTCCCAGTCTCCCCCTCATTCTAGTCAATTTATCATGTCTTCAGAAAACACTCCCTAAATTTATGAACCTGTTTGCTTTTGTTATTCTGGACTTCTATTTCTAACAGTTACAGCCTTTTTTCATGTCTTCTTTGAGATTAACTTAACACTGCTATAGATGTGTCTGTGAATGGCTGGGGAAGAATGTTTTAATTACTCGTGAAGCATCAAATAAGAAAGCTGTTTGTGTTTGATGTCTGGGAGTTTCAGAACAACTGATAACAACTAGTGACTGTTATGGGATACTATGAGGATCCTTGGTATCTGGCCAGGGGGGCCAAGAGATTAAGAGGAAGAAAAAAAGAAGCTGAAGGACGGTTGGGAGACAAGACCTGCAGAGAGTGTACAGAGAGTGTTCCATAAACTTGGAATAGTGCCGAGTGAGTACAAAGGTGAGAGGAAGACTATGAGCCTTCAGCATGAAAGACCCCTAGAGACCCCCAGAGGAGACTGATGCGCATGCTCCAGTAGGAGGAACTGGACCCCGGAAGCTAATTATAATAATCTATTTTTTTTAGAAGTAGTAATGAATATGTATTAGTCTAGGTGCATAAAAATCAACTGCTTGATGTAACTGGTGTGCGTCCTGGTGGAGTGGAGACTCCCGGTGCACCCAGCGCTGTTTGCTTACCTCTATTCCTTTATATTCTTTTAATAAATCCTATTTTTTTTATTTAATCCTAATTTGAATCCTGAGCCATTTATAACATAGGGAAACTTGAACAGCAGAAACTTATGATTTTGAAGAGGTAAGAATGTTCAGGTAATGTTGATCCTGCAGTAAAGCTGTTTTAAAGCAGTCATGTGAGGGCCTTGCCCTATTTTAACCTGTAACATTAATACTTAAACCTAAATGCTACTTCACACCCTGACGGGAATACACTGCTCTAGTGTTTGACCACAATATCCCTTGAAGCCAAAAGTAGTCCGTAGCCCCACTACGTTATCTTTACTCTCTTGCTCACCCTGATCCCTGCCCATAACACTACCTTTAAAATGCTCTATTTAGCCCTAGACTTCTTGCAGATCTAAACAAAACCCTAAAACAAAGAACTTGCACATACGCTACCCACAGACCTGACACCCCAAGCAGAACAACAAACCCTCCCACTAAACCTTTGATTATTCTCTAACATAGAAATGTGAACCCTAATCCCATACTTGAACAACACCTATGCCCCTGTTCCTGTGCTTCAACCTTCTCACCTTCAACCCTTTTCCTAACCCTTAACTTTAGATGCTTGGGCCCCTGGGGCAAGGCATGAATCTTCAGGTTGCTATGCAGTCACATGGCATTCAAAGCTGAATGTGAGGGGCCATGGATCTGATCAGCTTGTAGGCCACAAGGAGGAGATGGGTGGGAATGCTCCAATGAGCTCAGCTCTGCCTCAGGATCTCATGCACCAGCAGGAAGAATGTGACTGTGGTGGTGACTGTGAGGTCACTTCTGTCTCCGCAGTTGATAGGACAGCAGCAGGAATGCATCATGGAAAGGGACTGTGAGGTCACTTCCATCTGGACTAGCTGACTGGTCACCCTTGACTTTCACCTGGGATCTGTACTTTTCAGCTGACATGTCCCAGTGGTCCTGGTAGTCCAGCAGAAGGCACCTGGTTGGCACGCTGACTGTGGGATCCCCTCTGCCTACATGACCAGGAGGACCCATGTAGAAAGAAGGCCCCAATATGGGTTGTCGTGTCCCTTCTGCTTGCGTATATGACTGGACAGCAGGAAGCACAAGGCTTTGGTGTGTCTAGCCAAGAAGCTGCAAGGCCAACAGCAGGCACATGGCTTGGAAGATGCTGGTGAGGTGACTTGTGTCTGGTTGGCTGACAGGCTGCAAGAAGGCTGATGGGTTGGGATGTCTACTTTAGGAGTGGTTTCCACCCTGATGAAGCTTTCTTTGGCAGTAAGAAAGAGCAGGAGTGAAAAACTGCTACAAAGTGCACCTTGGAAGGTTGGCACTGGTCAGAGGGATAAAGAAACATCCCTCAATGAGTAGTGCTATGGTACCAGAGGTCACCTGAAGAGTGTCCGTGATAAGACCCTGTTTTTATGTTTCAAGGAACAGCTGGTGAGGGTTGATGAGACATTAATGAAATGATGGAAATGCTGGGATGAGAGCAAGGTGGTGAACAGAGATGGGTGTCTGCAGTCTTCAAGGAGATAGGGCAAAGTATAAGACAGCATAGTAAAGCCTGCAGAGAAGGCAGAGGGTGCTGGCAAGAATGGAAGGCCCCAACAGCCCTGACATTTTTGTCCCCTTTGCTAGAGCTTATGAGTAGATGAGATGGAGTCATTGCAATGGAGACTCATTGCAACCTTGCAACCCTGCGCAGAGGCAGAGAGGTGTCATACCACTGTTCTTCTCTGGCATCACACTGCCCACCACATCCCACAGACCCCCAGGAAGAGCCCTAAGCCAGGCATAGGGTGCAGGATCTGCCCTCCCAGTATGTGCAGCCAGGCCTTGGTCCTTCTGCTTCACTAAAACCAACCAAGACCTTTCTCAGCACAGTGCCTTTGCCTGTCTGTAATCATGGCCTCCAATTAGCTGCTCTAACAAGTCCCTGAGGAGGCTGTCTTAGTAATAGCCATCAGAGGGGCCCATTAATACTCCAAGTCACTTCAACTTTTCCTTCTGGCTTTACTTTCTCAAGCAATTGCATCATTCTCCTCTCAATACCTGAGCTTCATATACTCAGCACCAAAATACACCACGGAACTCATTAAAATGAAGAAACTCCTAACATTTCTTCCATAATTTTCTTCAAGACATCAAGAATTTTTCAGCTAATTTGGGAGCTTTCATGTTGTAGTTAAGGAAGAAGATATCAAAAAGCACTAATAAAATATTTTCTCATTTTAAAGGGTGAATTTTGTTGCATTTCAGTTTGGAGCATCATTCTCTAAGTGATATTGATCCTGGGTGTCTCCTTTGGAGATTTGCATAGGGAGGAAAAGCAGACACTTGAGGTCTGACACTGCATGGACAACCTTGCTCCTCACCACCCCAGTCTTGCCATTTCTCTTACTGGCCACCAGGTAATTGCTTCTCATTTCCTTACAACAGACTTCACTCAAGGCTGCAGCTGGATGTTACAGCCCCTTTGCACCAACTTCTACCTGCTTTACTACGAGACCTGGCAGCACACAGATGCAGAAGTTTTTTTCCTATTTCCAACCAGAGAACAGGAAAACATGCAGCAATTAAAACAAAAACAAAACAAAACAAAACAAACAAACAAACAACAACAAAAAACAAGCTCTTCATCTTGTATGCCTCCTGTGAGGTTTACCTTCCCAATAGGATGATCGATAGGATGTTGTAAAAGATGAGGTTCCTGCTAAGGAAACAATTAGACGGACTACTGACAGATAGGCAAGCTGGGCTGCTTCTAACTCAAAGCTCAAAGCAGCAACTGGGTCAGTGAGACTGGTCTGAATGATCAAAGAATAAGGGGAGGGCAAACCAGGAGAACCATGGGAAGTGCATAGGTCCAGACAAGCAGCTGGAAAGGGGACATCCACCATGGACTGTTTCATCAACACAGATGCAAGTACCTGGCTGATGAGGGAGCACATCATGATAGATAAAGTGATGACAATGCAAGTACAGGTGAACACCAGTATTTATTTTCCTGTGATGAATTTACATCCTGACAATTTACATTTCTTCATGGTAGAAACTACACTGTGTGACATTTTATAGAAGGGATTGAATCTTCTGAAGTGATGAGTAGCTGCTCTATTAGTTAAGTACCAAAGAAATTACTGGGTATTGAGGCAGAGCTTTGCTGTCTGACCATAAGCAATCAGGAAAAAGCACGAGAGACCCCATTGTATTTGAGATAATTCCCTGGATTTGCAGTTGTCAGAAAGGACCTGCAGGTGACCAGAGCCCTTTGGGGGATTCAGGTGGAGGTAGGAGTTCCCAGGGAAACTCCACTGCCAGCAGTGCTCTTTATCCATGCAATTATAGTCCAGCCCAGAACACAAACCCCTTCAAGGACACACCCCTTCTTCAGTGAATTCCTGAGACTGACCCAAAGTTGAAATGGCCATTGGGAACCCAAGATACTCTCCTTTGTTTCTACTAGACAGCTGAACATCCATTTACCATCCTGGGTCATCTGCGGCAAATTCAGTCTGCAAGACTCCAGAACAGGACACTTCAAATGGCTGAAACAGAACCCATCAGCTTGCCCCACTTTGGGAAATCATCCCCTCCCAACTATGGGCATGAAAATGAAAAATGTAAAATGACTCGTCAGGTCAATGCACGGAGTAAAGAAAAGTCATATATATTGTGCTGTAGTGGTAGAAGGCAAAAAGCACTGCATTGTGCCTCAGACTAATCAAGGAGACATAATTTAGTTCAGTCACAAGATAAAGAAAAACACTCTAAGTGGAGTGAACAATGTTGATTTGTGGCCTAAAATGAAAAAGGATGTTGATCACTGGCGAAGGAACTGTCCCTTTGTGCCATCACCAATGCAAATTACACAAGAACTACATCACACAAAGTAACCTGTCCCACCCTGGCTCTGTCACACTATGAGGCTGGGGAGAGGAAAGTGACAGCCAAGAGATGCATTTGGGTGTGAAAGGTGGGGCCCAGCAGAGACAAGGAGTCAAGGCAGTGGGTAGGGGAGTCCAGGAGAAGCAGCCCAAGGGGTGGTGCTGCTTGTGAGGACACGCTTGTGCCAGCAGCCTGAGTGGGCTGCAGCTGTGCACAGGTGAGGGGAGGCCAGGAAGCACATGCCAAGAGCACTCCTGCCAGCAGGGCAAGGCTGGGGTCAAGGGCAAAGGGAGAGGCAGGCCCAGGGCAGGGGGTTGCAAGGGCACTGCTGATCTCCCTTCCCCTGCAGAAGCCACACTAGCCCTCAGCAGATGTGCTGGCTGGCACGCACAGGGAGGTCCTGGTGTGCATCAGAGAGCAGCAAGAAGTGCGCTGGAGAGGGCCAGGACGAGGTGGGTGGCAGAGCCCTATGCAGGAGCTGTCTGGGGGTCCCCTCTGCTGCAGCCACTGCACAGAGCATGGCAGGAGGAGGGCAAACAGGGCTTGTGGCCATGGGGCAGAGCCTAGCCCTGGACTCTCCATGACCACCTTGCAGGTCCTGGTGATGCACGGAAAAGACTCCACAACCATAGGGTTGTAGAGTAGGTATACTTTATTGTGGTGCACCGGGTGCACTGGGAATAGGTTCCCTCAAAAAGGTGCGCACCTGCCTGGTCGTCTCTCACAACTTTATACATGTACATGAATACTGTGACATATTACATGAGCTCTAATACATATTCATTAATTTCCCCCAAAAGGTGGACCTCTTCCAAGTACTCATTTCCATACTTCCCGCCCTTAGCTCCTTCCGGTTGCGCCTGCGCAGTGTAGCCCAGTAGTCGTGGGCAGGGGTCTTTCAGGATGAAAGCAACGAGGAAGAGGAGGTTAAACTTTTTACCTTTCTGGACTTTGACCTGCTGTTGGACAGTATTTAAAAGTTTTTTGTTTATCTTTGTCTTGTTTCCTGGCAACAAGTTGTTTATCCTTCCCTAATGAGTTGTTCGTCCTTCTCTCATCTATTGGCCTTGAGCGATATCTTCGTTTTTACATCTGCTTCTCATAAGGTTCTCATCTACATCCCTATAATTATGATGTTTTTAGGTTCTCATTCATATCCCCGATAATTAGGATACTTTACCATATATGTGGCTAAATACTAATTCGGATAAGTTTTCGTATCTTCCCCATCTCACTGACAGGCAGCAGTGAGGGAATGAATGCTCTGCGCCCCATTCCTGCTCTGCCCAGACCAGCAAGGGCCCAGAGCGGCCTCCTCTCCCCTGCCCCTGCAGCTCTAGGCTCCCTTTGTGCAACCCTGGCTCTGCAGCACCAAGCCCTGCTGGAAGCCCTCCCCTGCATGTTCCCACCACTCCGTGACACTGCTGTTGCCCTCCGCCGGGCACTGCCCAGCCCAGCCCAGCCCCTGCCCACCTCTTCCCACCTCCCTGACCTCTCCCCAGCCCTGCCCAGCAGCCCAGGCTAAGCTGGCCCCAGGGCAGTGCCCACTGCAGGCTGATGCAGGGCTCTGAGCATGACCACCACAGCCCCAGCCCCTCGCAAGGCACTGTAGCTGCTGGGACAAAGGTGGCTCTGGCTCCCCATCAGCCCCTGGGCTGGGGCCAGCCATGGCTCAGGAGATGGAGGTCTGTGAAGCTGCAGGACCCTTGCTCTCTTGCGTGGGAGATCCCCAGCACAGAGTGCCTGTGACCTGCAGGGCCAGTCCTGCTCTCCAGGCCCACACAAGAGACCTGGCTCAGGCACAGAGCAGCGTGCCCTGAGCAGCTGCCTGCACGAAGACCTTTCTCCTTTCTCCTTTCTCCTTTCTCCTTTCTCCTTTCTCCTTTCTCCTTTCTCCTTTCTCCTTTCTCCTTTCTCCTTTCTCCTTTCTCCTTTCTCCTTTACCCATGTGTGCAGGCCGAAAAATGCTTCCCTACGCTTCCCCAGGACCATCCCAGTTCCCAGGGAGCCTTGCCCAGGGCAGTGTGTCCATGCTGCCTGGCTGGCCATTGCTCCTTCTCTGCCCATACTCCCTGCAGGGCCCCGAGCTGGCAGTGCTGCTGTGCAGAGACAGGGACTGTGGTGGAGGAGTCCCCCCTGCCCGTGCTGCTCAGGGTGGGCAGCAGACCCAACTCTGTGGAGATCTCTGCTGCTGAGCTCCTTTCCATCTGCCCTGATGGCTCAGCAGCACAGGGCAGTGTTTGGCAAGGCCATGGAGTGTCTCTAAGGGCACTAAGGGCTGGCGAGTGCTGCACCAGACCTAGCCCATGAAGCCTCAGAGATGTTGGGTATCGATTACTCTGCAGTCTTATGGCCCCTCTGCTGGTGGTTCGTCAATATCTCTCCTGGCATTGCAGAGCCCTCTTCATCAATATCAGATCCTCCTTATCTTATTCCTCAGATTCACCTTTTCCTTTACAGGACTCTTCTTTGGAAGCTCACTCATTTTATGAGCTTCTATTAACTCATATTCACCCACTCCTCACTGTATGTTACCTGTGGCAAGCTCCAGACCTCTCCTGGCAGCTCTAGTGTACTCTCCCAGCAGGCATCACCAATCAGCAAAGGGCACAGTCCCATGCAGACAAGTCCAAGACCAGCTGTTGTCTGCTTTGGTAAGTGCTGTCATAAAGGACACTCTTGGTCCAGCCCTATATCCCTCACAGACCACCCTGTGACTTTAGAATGGTGTGTTTCACTCTGTGAAGAACCTCAGAAAACAGAAGAGCAGGGAGCAACCCCTTGGCTCTATTCCTGGCAGCAGCTTTGGAAGAGGGGTCCAGGATTCTGCATTTGCACCGAGCAGCCCTTTTTGTTTCTGTGGTTCTATCAGGGAGGCCAGCTGTGATTCAGGGCTGCACATTGCCTTCTGCTGCCTGCAGCCACAGGGATGCCACTGCAGAGACCACAGGACTGTCACCAAGGTACACGAGAACTTAGGGATAATATAAAAAACTAGAACACAAGAGAACAATGTGGAAACCAGAAGAGAGCAGCAGCAAAAAGGCCACATCCTGCTGCTGGCCATAGCCATGGTTCCAGGGAAGCAGCAGCCTGGACCCAAAGGCAGCAGAGAGGCAGAGCCCAGAGGGCAGTGAGGTGTAGCCCCGAGGGCCACTGGGGCTGCTCCTCCGAGTGGCATCTGGGCTCTTGACTCTGAGCCCCTCCTGCGTGCTGGGGCTGCTCCCCCAGCTCTAGAGGAGATGGGAAGAGATGGCACTGGAGATCAATGAATTTATGATGACTTCCTTATCCGGTTTATCTACACATGAAGCCTGGTTCTATTGGTAAATTGTTAACAAGTAGGAGGCCAGAAATAATATTTACATAAGAAAAAATATAGGAAATAATAATGCAGACAAATATTGAGAAAAAAAATAATGTGAGATTTTCTGAGAAAAAAAAAACTAGGATTTCTGCTTTTAGGCATATTATTATGGGTGAATACGCCGAAGAATTGCATATTCTACCAGTGTTCTTACTGCATCCCTTAGTTCCTGGTTCCTCATGCTGTAGATGAGGGGGTTCACAGCTGGAGGTACCACTGAGTACAGAAAAGACACCACCAGGTCCAGGGATGGGGAGGAGATAGAGGGTGGCTTCAGGTAGGAACACATGCCAGTGCTGACCATCAGGGAGACCACAGCAAGGTGAGGGAGGCACGTGGAAAAGGCTTTGTGACGTCCCTGCTCAGAGGGCATCCTCAGTACGGCCCTGAGGATCTGAATATAGGAAATAACAATGAAAACAGAACAACCAAATAATACAGAAATACTAAATACAACTACTCCAAATTCCCTGAGGTAGGCACCTGAGCAGGAGAGCTTGAGGATCTGGGGGATTTCACAGAAGAACTGGTCCACAGCATTGCCTTGGCAAAGGGGCAGGGAAAATGTGTTGGCTGTGTGCAGGACAGCATTGAGAAAGCCACTGCCCCAAGCAGCTGCTGTCATCTGGGCACAAGCTCTGCTGCCTAGGAGGCTCCCATAGTGCAGGGGCTTGCAGATGGCAACGTAGCGGTCATAGGCCATGACGGTGAGGAGGAAATACTCTGCTACCACCAAGAATACTAAAAAGAGGATTTGTGCAGCACATCCTTCATAGGAGATGGCCCTAGTGTCCCAGAGGGCATTGGCCATGGCTTTGGGCAGAGTGGTGGAGATGCATCCCAGGTCAAGGAGGGCGAGGTTGAGGAGGAAGAAGTACATGGGGGTGTGGAGGCGGTGGTCACAGGCTACGGCGGTGAGGATGAGGCCGTTGCCCAGGAGGGCAGCCAGGTAGATGCCCAGGAAGAGCGCGAAGTGCAGGAGCTGCAGCTCCCGCGTGTCTGCAAATGCCAGCAGGAGGAACTCACTCACAGAGCTGCTGTTGGGCATTTATTGACATTGGTCATAGTTTTCTTTTGAATAGGAAAAGACAGAAAATTGTTAGAACAGACTTCCCTCAGGAAAACCTATTGCAAGTTTAGAGCACCCCCAGCCCAAGCCTTTCTCTGTTCGAGAACCTTTCACTAGCATTCTTGCTTGAGCTCCAGCTGGTGCTGGCTGAGAGCACCACTGGAAGGTGGGGCTAATTTGGGCTGCAAAGTAGTCCTTATGCAGCAAGAGGGAAGGAGGAACATGGGTGAAACTAAAATTCAGTCCACAGGTCTGAATTTTCCACTGCTCTGAGTTTTTTTTTTTTTTTTGCAAATAAATCATCTGAATGGAGAGTACAGTTGCTGACATTTTCTTTGCTTGATTTTAACCCAGTTACCCCTGTAATGCTTACGTATTGGATTCTTGAACTCCCTGACAGTTCATGTGAAAACTTGGTGAAATCCATTGTGTTCCAGGAGGCAAAGGGACTGTCCCTTGCTGAAGTATGAGCAGAGCAGCTCTGCCTACCAGCCCTGTTCGCAGCTATGCTGTGTCACACCCTTGTGAGCTGTAGGACCATCCCAGTCAGGTGTTTTCCTGAGAAGAAACTGGAGACAGCTGAGAGCAGAGAAGCCCCAGTCCAAGTGCAGCTGGACAGAACGCTTACCATATCTCCAGGTATATCTCCAAGCCAGACAGAGCTGGGGAGCTTCTTATCATTTGGGCTCTGCCTGCTGTGCTGGCCATGCCTGCCCCACAGCCCATGGATTGCAGGGGAGAGAGGAGGCCAGGGAGGGGCTGCTCCAGGGGAAGGCATCTGCACTGCAGGGCTTGGCTCTGAGGTGCCTGAATCCCCCCTGCCACAGCATTTCTGGAAACAGCTCCTTTTAGCCACCTGCCCCTCTCTCTGCTCCTGCAGCTGTCCCTGCTGGGAGCTGCTGCTCTGTGCCCACCCCTTCTTTCCCCCTGCCTGTGCTCACAGACCCCATCCCACACAGCTGAGCTCAGCGCTGCCCTGCAGCACCCTGCCTCCAACAGGGCCCTGCCAAAGGGCACCTCCATGGCTGCAGGAGCTATGGGGCAGCTGACAGAGAGCCCAAAATGGCCAGCCAGGGCAGGGTGTTTTGGGCTGACCAGGGGCACCTGGCTTAGGGCACTCCATGGGGCTTCTGCCAGACTTCGTAACTTTGCAGTGCAATCCAGCAGAAGTCTCAAAGCCTACTGCATTTCCCACTGTCCTCTCAGAAACAAGACCCAGGAGGAGACCCTTCCAGGACCTGCAGCTCCGTGGGCCTGCAGCCAGAGACTTACTGTTTCAAGGGCTGTGGAGATTTCTCCTCTGGTCAGCTCTCAGCATCCTCCCTCTCCCAACCCCTCTCTCCTTATCTCCTCTTCCTGTGCCACCTGCAGTCGGAGCCCCCAGCCCTGCTGTACTGTGCAGAGGAGCTGCTCCTACGCAGAACTGTCTCTGCACCAGGGGCCTTTATGAGTTTTCTCTGTCTCAGGAGCCCAGCCCAGCTCACCAGCAGAGACCCAGCCCAAGGCATTGTGATCACCCCTCTGGTGGCTTTGGTGATGAGCCCATGAACCTCATGCACTGAAAGACAATTGAAGAAATCTCTCAAGAAGTCCAAGTCAGATGCAGGTTTCCTGCAGTGTCTCCCTGAGGGCCAGCATTGATATAGCTTCCCTTGGAGCTTGTTAGAGCAGAGCATTGGAGGCAGTGAGGACAAGTAGACAAAGGCAGTGTGAAAGTGACACTGATGTGTAGGAAAACCTGATGTATTTCACCAAGCACAAGTGCCAGGCCTTGACCCCCATCCCCTGGGAAGGGAGATCCTTTCCCTTCACACATTGCTCAGGGCTCTTCCTGGGGCAGCAGGAGATGGGGATGTGCATTGCCAAGTGCAGGAGAATGGTACGATTCCTGCCTGGTTCATTGGTGAGGGCGAGGAGACAATGAACCCCTGTGCTTTAACGATAAGCTGTCTCCTCATAGGCCTCAGTGGCAGAGACAGCAGCCATAGCTACAGGCACAAAGACCTCTGTCCTGTTGGGACTCTCAGTCTTTCCAATGTCCTTGCTCCTTTCCACACTAGGTTGTCCTAGGGATTCCCAGACCTGAACCTCTTCTGGATGGCTGCAGACCCCTCTCCATGTCGTGTCACGCTGGATCTGAGTTGAGTTGGTTAAATCAGATTTTCTTGGTGGCTTTGCTCCTCGTAAGGCAGCTCTGTAGGAGGTTGGCCTAGTTCCTGGTGAGCAGGTATCACTGCTTGAATAGCATCCCTCGTGGTGCCCAGGCACTCCTCCTTCTGGGCACTGCTCACTCAGCAGGGTACCAGTCTGCCCTGATGTGTGGGGTTACTCTTCCTCTGTTGCAGGACTAGGCTCTTCTCCTTGTAAATATCAAGATGTTCCTGTAGGCAAAATCCTGCAGTATCTCCTGCACTGAACACTCCTGCAGTGTTTCCCCACACTGATGCTCCATTCTGCCATCTGTTAATGTCTGCAGGCAGAAGGTTCAACCTTTGTGTGATTGTGCTATCTCTGGCAAGATAGCAGCATCAGGAGTTGCAGGAAAGATTGGATAATACAGGAGTAACCAGTTGAATGGAATTGCAGCACAGAATCATAGAAGAGTAGGGGATGGAAGGCTACCAGCCTCCACCTGTGCTTCTGTCCTGGTTTCAGTTAGCACAGAATTAATTTTCTTCCTAGTAGCTGGTGGAATGCTGTGTTTTGGCTTAGGATGAGAAGAGTGCTGATAACACCCCGATGCTTTAATTGTTGCAGAGCAGTGCTTATACTAAGCCAAGGACATCTCAGCCTTTTGCTCTGTCCTGCCAACGGGCAGGCTGGGGGTGCAGTAAGAGCTGGGAGGGGACAGACCCAGGACAGGTGACCCAAACTAGCCAAAGGGGTATTCCATACCATCTGACGTCATGCTAAACAATATATAGGGGTGGCTAGCTGGGGGGAAGGGGCCGGACTGCTCGGGGTTAGGCTGGGCATCGGTCAGCGAGTGGTGAGCAATTGCATTGTGCATCACTTGTTTGTACATACTATTATTACTTTCCTATTATCACCATTGTATTATTATTGTTATTATTTTTATTATTATTTTGTTATTATTATTTTCCTGTCTTATTAAACTGTCTTTATCTCAACTCACGGGCTTCACTTTCCATTTCTCTCCCCCGTCCCAGAGAGGGAGGGGGGAGGGTGAGCGAACGGCTGCGTGGTGTTTAGCTGCCAGCCGGGTTAAACCACGACAGCCTTTTTGGCGCCCAACGTGGGGCCCGAAAGGTTGAGATAACGGCAGATCTGACCAGAGTGTGTTAAACTAAAATTGGTGTAAGGATTAGACCTGCTTAATAGTCACTTGTCATGATGCTGATTGCTTTAATCTCAACTCTGCTGCGCCTGTTTTCCAAATTGAGTATTATAGTATATTATTTTCCGTATTTGCTCTCTGTCGTGTTGTTTATCCTCTCCGGGCCCTGGTTTCAGATCATTATGGTGCTGTGTGTTGTAGCAATGGCTTATGAGACGATAAGGTACCTGGTCATGACTCTAACTTGTTATTTGTATTCAGTAACATCGTCGACTCTGTACTTTGGAAACAGTATCTTGGAAACTGTTAGCAATTATACCTATTGTTTTTTTCCATTAGGGAGTCAATCTGTGGAGGGGAAAGGGGAGGATATTTTTCCTTACTTGCTTACTCTCCCTTTCTCCTTCACCACCCCTGTATCCTCCTGGGTCACTCTGCCTTCCTCCTTCACCACCCTCTTATCCCCTGAGCTTGTCACAATAGCTCTCCAAGATATTGAATATTTCTGGAATACTCAGAGTACCATAGTCTTGTTGTTCTGCCTCATGAATGCACTTCAGATTCTGCTTATAGTTAAACAACTACTTGGGAAGCTCTTCCGGAGATGTGCCCGGAGGCAGGATAGTTGTGGGTGGCAGGGAGTATGGGCGGATATGGGCAGGCATCTAGAGCAGTTGGCACCCCCAGTGTGTTGGAAATTCACCCCTGAACAATGGCAAAATCCTCAAAAACTGGCAGAATGCTTGAAAAAAAGGTGTCATGATTCTGGCAGTTCTAAAGTAACACAAATCATTGTAACGTGCTGGGGCCTGGCTCATGCCTATCGAGCTGCCATTGATACTGCTATCAACTTAGTGACAGACCCTGCGGCCACTCCAAGCCCTGTGACAGATCCAACGGCCACTGTGACCCCTACGGTGGACTCGGCAGCCGCTCCAGCTCCGGTTCCTGCAGCCGCTCCAGCTCCGGTTCCTGCAGCCGCTCCAGCTCCGGTTCCTGCAGCCGCTCCAGTCCCAGCTCCTGCAGCCGCTCCAGTCCCAGCTCCTGCAGCCGCTCCAGTCCCAGCTCCTGCAGCCGCTCCAGTCCCAGCTCCTGCAGCCGCTCCAGTCCCAGCTCCTGCAGCCGCTCCAGTCCCAGCTCCTGCAGCCGCTCCAGTCCCAGCTCCTGCAGCCGCTCCAGTCCCAGCTCCTGCAGCCGCTCCAGTCCCAGCTCCTGCAGCCGCTCCAGTTCCAGCTCCTGCAGCCGCTCCAGTTCCAGCTCCTGCAGCCGCCCCAGCTCCAGCTCCTGCAGCCGCCCCAGTTCCAGCTCCTGCAGCCGCTCCAGCTCCAGCTCCTGCAGCCGCTCCAGTCCCAGTTCCTGCAACTTCTCCAGTCCCAGCTCCTGAAGCTGCTCCAGTCCCAGCTCCTGCAGCCACTCCAGCTCCAGCTCCTGCAGCCGCTCCAGCTCCAGCTCCTGCAGCCGCTCCAGCTCCAGCTCCTACTGCTGCTCCAGTCCCAGCTCCTGCAACTGCTCCAGCTCCGGCAGCCGCTCCAGCTCCTGTGGCCGTGTCAGAGAAACGAGCTGTAGCAGTGCAAGTTGACCCTGCAGAGGGTATTCCAATCCCTGTAACGGGGTCAGAGAAACGAGCTGTAGCAGTGCAAGCTGCCCCTGCAGAGGGCATTCCAATCCCTGTGGCAGACCCTGTAACAAAGTCAGAGAAACGAGCAGTAGCAGTGCAAGCTGCCCCTGTAGAGAAGGTGAAAATATGGTACAGAAATTCAAGTCGTTTAGAACGCAGAGAGTCTTCTGCCAATCCAGGTAAGGCTTCTGCCAAAACTAAGTATAGAGATGACGAAGATGATGACGACGCTGGGCCATCAAGGATTCAGGAGGAGGAAGATGAGGATGCCGAAAGAGCAACAGTAACTACCCGAAGCCTAAACGAGCGCGAGCTACGAGATGTGCGAAAAGATTTTGGTCGCTGTATAGGTGAGCAGCTTGTCACCTGGCTGCTCCGGTGCTGGGACTCTGGAGCCAATTGTGTGGAATTAGACGGCAGGGAAGCCAGACGGTTGGGATCCCTTGCTCGAGACGCCGGCATTGACAAAGCAATTGCAGATGGAGCACGACCCACCAGCCTCTGGAGGCGTCTCCTCTCAGCTGTGAGGGAAAGGTATCCCTTCAAGGAAGATATTTTATGTGTACCAGGCAAGTGGACCACTATGGAGAAGGGAATCCAGTACCTGAGGGAATTAGCCGTACGGGAAGTGATTTATGAGGATCCAGACCAGACACAAACATCCAAAGATCCAGATGCAGTCAAGTGTACACGACCCATGTGGCGGAAGTTTGTACGGAGTGCACCATCATCATATGCCAGCTCATTGGCAGTAATGGCCTGGAAAGAGGATGAGGAACCCACAGTGGATGAAGCGGCTAAACAACTCCGGCAGTACGAAGAAAGTCTCTCCTCTTCCTTACAGGCCTGCGTCTCAGCTGTGGAGAAACTGTCTGAAGAGGTCCACCAACTTAAAGAGAATCTATCTTCCCCCCAACCTGAACCAACCAGTGTCCAACGACCGAAAGAGAACACCTGGGAGAAACTTTCTGAAAAGTTTCACCAACTTGAAGAGAGATTATTCTCCTCCGCACCTGTACAAAGCAGTGTCTCAGCTATCAGGGGTAGGCGTTCACCCACACAAGGAAGACGATATAGTGGGTACTCACCCCGTGCCACCCTGTGGTTTTACTTACGAGACCATGGAGAGGACATGAGGAAATGGGATGGAAAATCTACCGCGACCCTAGAGGCACGGGTACGTGAGTTGCAAAAGAAAACAATCAGGAAAAAAGGATTCTCCGAAAAGTTTGCTGCTCCAACTTCCAGCAGACAATCCTTCAAACACAGAAACGAAGAAGATTCTGACCAGGATTAGGGGGGCCCTGCCTCCAGCCAGGGGGAGGAAAGGGACAATCGAGTTTATTGGACTGTGTGGATTCGATGGCCTGGCACATCACGCGCACAGAAGTATAAGGCTTTAGTAGACACCGGTGCACAATGTACTATAATGCCATCGAGCTATAAAGGACCAGAGCCCATCTATATTTGTGGAGTGACAGGAGGATCTCAGCAGTTGACTGTATTGGAGGCTGAAGTAAGTCTGACTGGGAATGAGTGGGAAAAGCACCGCATTGTGACTGGCCCGGATGCTCCATGTATCCTTGGCATAGACTATCTTAGAAGAGGATATTGCAAGGACCCAAAAGGGTTCCGGTGGGCTTTTGGTATAGCTGCCTTAGAGACAGAGGGCATTAAACAATTATCTACCTTGCCTGGTCTCTCAGAGGACCCCTCTGTTGTGGGGTTGCTGAGGGTCGAAGAACAGCAAGTGCCAATTGCTACCACAACTGTGCACCGGCGGCAATATCGCACTAACCGAGACTCCCTGATTCCCATCCATAAGCTAATTCGTCAATTGGAGAGCCAAGGAGTGATCAGCAAGACCCATTCACCTTTCAATAGCCCCATATGGCCAGTGCGAAAGTCTAATGGCGAGTGGAGACTAACAGTGGACTATCGTGGCCTGAACGAAGTCACGCCACCACTGAGTGCTGCAGTGCCGGACATGCTGGAACTTCAGTATGAACTTGAATCGAGGGCAGCCAAGTGGTACGCCACAATTGATATCGCTAATGCATTTTTCTCCATCCCTCTAGCAGCAGAGTGCAGGCCACAATTTGCCTTCACTTGGAGGGGAGTCCAATATACTTGGAATAGGCTGCCCCAGGGGTGGAAACACAGCCCTACCATTTGCCATGGGCTGATCCAGTCTGCGCTAGAGCAGGGGGAAGCTCCTGAACACCTGCAGTACATCGATGACATTATTGTGTGGGGTGACACAGCAGAGGAAGTTTTCGAGAAAGGGAAGAAAATAGTCCAAATCCTTCTGAAAGCCGGTTTTGCCATAAAACAGAATAAAGTCAAAGGACCTGCACGAGAGATCCAGTTTTTAGGAATAAAATGGCAAGATGGACGTCGTCAAATCCCAATGGATGTGATCAACAAAATAACAGCTATGTCTCCACCAACTAACAAAAAAGAAACACAGACTTTCCTAGGTGTTGTGGGGTTTTGGAGAATGCACATCCCAAATTACAGTCTGATTGTAAACCCGCTCTACCAAGTAACCCGTAAGAAGAATGAGTTTGAATGGGGCCCTGAACAACGACAAGCCTTTGAACAAATCAAGCAGGAAATAGTCCATGCAGTAGCCCTTGGGCCAGTTCGAACAGGACCAGATGTAAAGAATGTGCTCTACACTGCAGCCGGGGAGAACGGCCCCACCTGGAGCCTCTGGCAGAAAGAACCTGGGGAAACTCGAGGTCGGCCCCTGGGGTTTTGGAGTCGGGGATACAGAGGATCTGAGGCCCGCTATACTCCAACTGAAAAGGAGATATTGGCAGCATATGAAGGAGTTCGATCTGCTTCGGAGGTGGTCGGTACTGAAGCGCAGCTCCTCCTAGCACCCCGATTGCCGGTACTAGGCTGGATGTTCAAGGGAAGGGTCCCCTCTACGCATCATGCAACTGATGCTACATGGAGCAAGTGGGTTGCACTGATTACTCAGCGGGCTCGAATAGGAAACCCCAGTCGCCCAGGAATATTGGAAGTGATCATGGACTGGCCAGAAGGCAAATACTTTGGGATATCATCAGAGGAGGAGGTGGGTCGTGCTGAAGAAGCCCCACTGTACAACCAGTTGCCAGAGAATGAAAAGAAATATGCCCTGTTCACTGATGGGTCCTGTCGTATTGTGGGGAAGCATCGGAGATGGAAGGCTGCTGTATGGAGTCCTACGCGACGAGTTGCAGAAGCTGCTGAGGGAGAAGGTGAATCGAGTCAGTTTGCAGAAGTGAAAGCCATTCAGCTGGCTTTAGACATTGCTGAACGAGAAAAATGGCCAGTTCTCTATCTCTACACCGATTCATGGATGGTAGCAAATGCCCTGTGGGGATGGTTACAGCAATGGAAGCAAAACAACTGGCAGCGTAGGGGCAAACCCATCTGGGCTGCTGCATTGTGGCAAGATATTGCTGCTCGGGTAGAGAACCTGGCTGTGAAAGTACGCCACGTAGATGCTCATGTGCCCAAGAATCGGGCTACTGAAGAACATCAAAACAACCAGCAGGTGGATCAGGCTGCTAAGATTGAAGTAGCTCAGGTGGACTTGGATTGGCAGCATAAAGGTGAATTATTTATAGCCCGATGGGCCCATGACACCTCAGGCCATCAAGGTAGAGACGCAACATACAGATGGGCTCGTGATCGAGGGGTGGACTTGACCATGGACGCTATAGCACAGGTTATTCATGACTGTGAAACATGTGCTGCAATCAAGCAAGCCAAACGGTCAAAGCCTCTTTGGTATGGAGGACGATGGCTGAAATATAAATATGGAGAGGCCTGGCAGATTGATTACATCACACTCCCTCAAACTCGCAATGGCAAGCGCCACGTACTTACAATGGTGGAAGCAACCACCGGATGGCTGGAAACATATCCTGTGCCTCATGCCACCGCCCGGAACACCATCCTGGGCCTTGAAAAGCAAGTCCTATGGCGCCATGGCACCCCAGAAAGAATAGAATCAGACAATGGGACTCACTTCCGAAACAACCTTATAGACACTTGGGCCAAAGAACATGGTATTGAATGGGTGTATCACATCCCCTATCATGCACCAGCCTCCGGGAAAGTTGAACGATACAATGGCCTGTTAAAGACTACCTTGAAAGCAATGGGCGCTGGGACGTTCAAAAACTGGGATACGCATTTAGCAAAGGCCACCTGGTTAGTCAATACTAGGGGATCTACCAACCGAGCTGGACCTGCCCAATCAAACCTGTTACGTACTGTAGATGGGGATAAAGTTCCTGTAGTGCATGTAAAAAATATGCTGGGTAAAACAGTCTGGGCTACTCCTGCCTCAGGAAAAGGCAAACCTATTCGTGGAATTGTTTTCGCTCAGGGACCTGGATACACTTGGTGGGTGATGCAAAAGAACGGAGAGGTCCGGTGTGTACCTCAAGGAGATTTAATACTGGGTGAGAATAGCCCATGAACTGAATTGTACCATGTTAAATAGTATATTATACTGTATGTTATCACTACCATGATTACTATAGGTGACTAATTAGAATGTATGGAAAAGAGTGTAACCTGAGCATGACATAAATGGTATGGAATAAGGGGTGGATAGATGTCCTGGTTTCAGTTAGCACAGAATTAATTTTCTTCCTAGTAGCTGGTGGAATGCTGTGTTTTGGCTTAGGATGAGAAGAGTGCTGATAACACCCCGATGCTTTAATTGTTGCAGAGCAGTGCTTATACTAAGCCAAGGACATCTCAGCCTTTTGCTCTGTCCTGCCAACGGGCAGGCTGGGGGTGCAGTAAGAGCTGGGAGGGGACAGACCCAGGACAGGTGACCCAAACTAGCCAAAGGGGTATTCCATACCATCTGACGTCATGCTAAACAATATATAGGGGTGGCTAGCTGGGGGGAAGGGGCCGGACTGCTCGGGGTTAGGCTGGGCATCGGTCAGCGAGTGGTGAGCAATTGCATTGTGCATCACTTGTTTGTACATACTATTATTACTTTCCTATTATCACCATTGTATTATTATTGTTATTATTTTTATTATTATTTTGTTATTATTATTTTCCTGTCTTATTAAACTGTCTTTATCTCAACTCACGGGCTTCACTTTCCATTTCTCTCCCCCGTCCCAGAGAGGGAGGGGGGAGGGTGAGCGAACGGCTGCGTGGTGTTTAGCTGCCAGCCGGGTTAAACCACGACAGCTTCCTTTTCATTTCTACTGTATTTTTTTTTTTTTTTCTGGAGCTGTGTCATAAATGTTGTGAGGCTCTGCAGGGATGAATTTAGACCAAAGCCCAACTGGTGCTCAATCCGGCTATTACTGTCAAAGAAAATAAAAACTGTTTATTTATATATATATACTTTAAATAAAGGAGCATTAATGAGACTCTTCATCTTTTATAGGATGTGGGGGGAAATCTACTGACAAGAGGTGAGGTAAAGGAATGAGGTTAATGCCTTCTTTGCTTCAGTCTTTAGGAGCAAGACTAGTTGTTACCATGGTACTCAGCCCCCAAAGCTGATAGATAGGGACATGGAGCGGGCAATGGGGGGGACACTTCCTCTCTGACACTTTCTCTCGTCTTCACTCTCCCTTTCTCCTTCACTTCACCCTTCTCCTCCAGGCTAATTACAAAAGCTCTTCAAAGGTTTGAATATTCTTGGGATGATCAAACCAGCATGTTCCTAGTGATATCGCTCCTGAATGTTTTAGGTTTTTTTTAAGGTCAAACAATGACTTAAGAATGCCATCCAGAGATCTGTCTGGAGGCAGGAGATTTCAGAGTGGCATTACTGAACATTGCTCAGTGATTGGAAGTTGAGAATAATAATTATTTTTTTTCTCTGTGTTTCTGCAATGTTTCTTTTTCCTTTCCTTTCCTTTCCTTTCCTTTCCTTTCCTTTCCTTTCCTTTCCTTTCCTTTCCTTTCCTTTCCTTTCCTTTCCTTTCCTTTCCTTTCCTTTCCTTTCCTTTCCTTTCCTTTCCTTTCCTTTCCTTTCCTTTCCTTTCCTTTCCTTTCCTTTCCTTTCCTTTCCTTTCCTTTCCTTTCCTTTCCTTTCCTTTCCTTTCCTTTCCTTTCCTTTCCTTTCCTTTCCTTTCCTTTCCTTCCCTCTTCCTTCCCTCTTCCTTCCCTCTTCCTTTTCCTTTTTAATTAAATGATCCTTTTCTCACAGAATCATAGAATGGTTGAAGTTGGAATGGAGCTGCAGAGATCATCTAATCCAACATCCCTGCTCAAACAGGGTCACCTAGAGCATGTTACACAGGATCTCATACAGACCAATTCTGAGTATCTCCAAAGAAGGAAACCACGCCCACCACCGTGCCCAAGGTCCCACTGGGGTCACTGGCGGGAGTCTGCCCCCGCACCCAGGGGCCTGTGGGGGGTTGCTGGAGGGGTTCTGCTGCCATGCTCGGGGGCCCACCAGTAGTAGCTGGCGGTGGTCCGCCACCCCATCTCGGGGCCCACTGGGGGGCACCGATGGTGGTCCGCCGCTGTGCCAGTGTGCCAGCCGGGGGGTTGCCAGCGGGGGTCCACTGCTGTGCCCCAGGGCCTGATGGGGGTCGCCAGCTGTGGTCCGCCGCCATGCCCGGTGGCCCAAAGGGGGTCGCTGGAGGAGGTGCCGTGAGGAGCCCAGGGACCAGCTGAGGGTTGCTGGAGGGGGTTTGCCACCATTTCTGGGAGCCTGTTGGGGGTTGCTGGCAGGGGTCCACCACTGCACCTGGAGTCTGCTGAGGGTCACCAGAGGGGGTCCGCCACTGTGCCTGGGGGCCCGTCACAGGTCACCAGAGTGGGTCTGATGCCGCTCTGGATGGACTGCTGGGGGTCACTGGCAGGGGTCTGCTGACATGCCAGGGGCCTGCTGGGGATCACTGGCGGGTGTGTGCTGAACTGCCCGGGGACCCTCTGGGGGGATTGCCGGTGGGGGTCCGCTGCCGAACCTGAGGGTCTGCCGGGAGTCACTGGCGGGGGGCTGCCGCTGGGCCCGGAGGCCCATTGAGGGTTGCCAGAGGGGGTGAAGTAGCTGGGGTACTGCAGAGGGTCACTGGTGGGGGTCCGCTGAGGCACCTGGGGTCCTGCTGGGGGTCACTGGAGGGGGTGCGCCACCAAGTCTGGGAGCCCGCCAGCGGTCACCGGAAGAGGTGTGCTGAGGCACCCGGGGTCCCGCTGGGGGTCACTGGAGGGATTGCACCTAGGCTCCCCGGGTGATCCAACGGGGGTCGCATGAGAGGGTGCGCTGCCATGCCCAGTGGCCTGCCGGGGGTCTCTGACAGAGGTGCAGCAATGCGCCCAGGAACCCGCTATGTGTCATTGGCGGGGGTGCGCTGAGGCACCCAGGGACCCACTGGGGGGTTCCGGCAGGGGTCTGCCACTGCTTTCTGAAGTCCTGCTGGGGAACTCTGGTGGGAGTCCGCCCCTGTGCATGGGGCCCACCAGGGTTTGCCAGCGGGAGTCCACGGCAGCGCTTGGAGGCCCTCCGGGGTCACCAGCGGGGTCCACCGACACGCCCGGGGGCCCACCACGTGTTGCCAGCTGGGGTCTGCTGCTACACCCAGGGACCTGCTGAGGTTCACTGGCTGGGGTCCGCTGACATGCCAAGGGACCTGCCAAGGGTCGCCGGCGGTGGTGTGCTGAGGTGCCCGAGCCCAGCAGGGGTCATGAGAGGGGGTGTGCTAGGGAGCCTAGGGTCTCGCTGGGAGTTGCCAGAGAGGTTGTGCCGAGGCATGAGGGAGCCTGCCGGGAGTAGCCTGAAGGCATGTGCTGAGGTGCCTAGAGATCCACTGGGGGTCACCAGAGGGGGTGGCCCGATGGGGATTGTCAGCGGGGGTCTGCCGCCACACCCAGGGGCCCAGCAGGAGTCACCAGAGGGGGTGCGCCAAGGCAGCAGTGGACCAGCTGAGGGTTGCCAGCAGGGGTGTGTTGAGGCGCCTGGGGACCTGCTGGGGCTCACCAGAGGGGGTGCACCAAGGCACCAAGGGGCCCGCCGGGGGTCGATGGCAGGAGTGTGCTGCCACACCTGGGATCTGCTGGGGTTCGCCAGAGGGGGTGTGTCGAGACACCTAGGAATGCACTGGAGGTCGCTGGCTGGGTTCCATTGCTGCGCCTAAGGACCCGCTGGGTGTTGTCGTTGGAGGTGTGCAGAGGCGCCTAGGGACCCGCCAGGGGTTGCTGGAGGGGGTCTGCAACTGTGCCCGCAGGCCCATCGGAGGTCACCAGAGGGGGTGTGCTGAGGCACCAGGGGACCTGCCAGGGGTCGCCGGCATGGGTGCGCCGCCATGCCTGGGGTCCCACAGGGGCTTGCCGGAGGGGGTGTGCTGAGGTGCCTCGTGGCCTGCTGGGGGTTACTGGAGGGAGGTTTGCTGCTGTGCCCGGTGGCCCACTGGGGGTTGTTGGCGGGGGTGTGCCGAGGCACCTGAGGTCCCACCAGGGGTCGCCGGAGGGGTTGCGCCAAGCCACCCAGGGGCCCTCCGGTGGTCTTCCAGAGGGGGTGTGCTGAGATGCCTAGGGACCCGCCGGGGGTCACAGGCGGGGGTGTGTTGAGGCGATGTGGGTTGCCAGCTGGGGTTCGCCGCTGCACCCGGGGACCCACCAGGGGCTGCCAGTGGGGGTGTGCTGAAGTGCCTGGTGATACATCAGGGGGTGCTGGGTGTCATCCACCACCGCACCCTGGGGCCCCCTGGGGGTTGCCTGTGGGTGTACACTGAGGCAGCCGGGGGCCTGCTGGGGGTTGCCAGAGGGGGTGTGCCGAGGGACCAGCTGAGGGACCAGCCGCCGAGGATCACTGGAGGGGGTGCACCACTGCACCCCAGGGCCCACCTGGGGTTGTCGGCAGGGCTGTGCTTAGGTGCCTAGGGACCTGCACGGGCTTGCAGGAAGGGGCATGTCGAAGCGCCCGGGGGCCTGCCCAGTGTCACCTGGTGCCTAAGGACCTTCTGGGGGTTGCTGGCTGGGGTCTGCTGCCGCACCAAGGGACCCACTGGCGGTCGCCAGAGCGAGGTGTGCTGAGGTGCCTAGGGACCCGCTGGGGGTCACCAGAGGAGGGGGTGCCACTGTGCCCAGAGGATTGCGGGAGTCATTGGCGGGGGTGTTCCAAAGTGCCCGGGGGCCCACTGGGGTTCCCTGGCGAGTGTCCACCATCATGCCCAGGTGCCCACCAGGGGGCGCCAGCTGGGATGCGCCGACACACCAAGGGACTTGCTGGATGTGAGATACGTTCATCTGATTCATGCCAGTATGGAACAATGCTAGGGCCGCATGGTATGATGAATGTGACCTTCTGTCTTACATACCCTTGTATAACCACAAGTCTAAGAAAAACGGAGTGGTTAATGTATATAGTTCTTGTATCTTGCAAAGGAATATTTTAGCAATTCGTGTCAATAGAGAGCTTGAAGGGAAATGTATTTGTAGACTTTTCCTTGAAGTCTTTGGTATCTGGGAGGTTTCAGAATAACTGCTAACTGTTATGACTATTGCACGGGACACTATGCAAGTCTCTGCTATCTGGCCAGATTAAGGAGACGGGGAGAGCTGAAAAACAACTAAAAGACAAAGCTTGCAAGGGATGTTGCACAAGTCTCTGACATACAGCCAAGTTGGACAAAGGAGAAGGACAAGAGGGAGGAAGACTATGAGCCTTCAGCACAAGAGACCCCCAGAGGGACCACCGGAGACTGATACGCATGCTCCAGTAGGAGGGTTTGGATTCCAGAAACTAATTATAATAACCCTGTTTTTTTTAGAAGTAGTAATGAATATGTATTATCCTAGGAGCATAAAAATCAGCTACTTGATGTAACTGGTGTGCGTCTTGGTGGAGCAGAGACTCCCGGTGCACCCAGCGCTGTTTGCTTACCTCTATTCCTTTAATAAATTGTAAACTTTGATTATAGTCCTGTTTTGAAGACTGAGCCATTTATTACATGGGGGTCGCCTGAGGAAGGGCACTGCTGCACCTGGGGTCACACTGGGAGTCATTGGCGGGGGTGTGCTGAGGCGCCCGGGGACCCACCAGGGGTTGTTGGCAGGGATGTGATGAGGCCCAAGGAGGCCCATTGCCGGTCGCCATCTGGGGTCCACTGCCACTCCCAGAGACCCGCAGGGGGTTGCTGCAGGGAGTTGCTGGCGTGGGTGTAACAAGGCACAGCGGGGCCGGCCCAGGTTTGCCACTGGGCGTCCACCACGATACCTAAGGGCCTGCCAGGGGTCACTGGCGGGGGTCAGCCGCACCTGGGGACCCACTGCTGGTCGTCAGAGGGGGTGTGCTGAGGCACCTATGGACCCGCCGGCACACCTAAGGGAGTACACCGGCCCCTTCCAAGGGCCCGCCAGGGGTCTCAGGAAGGGGTGTACTATGCGCCCAGGGACTCGTTGAGGGTTGCCAGCTGGGGTCCGCTGCTGACGCAGATGGTTAGTGAGCCTACCAGGAGAGGTGCCACGCTAGACCTTCTGTTCACAAACAGAGAAGGACTGGTGGGAGACGTGGTTGTTGGAAACTGTCTTGCTCAGAGTGACCTTGAAATGGTAGAGTTCTCTATTCTTGGAGAAGCCAGAAAGGAGACCAGTAAAACCACTGTATTGGACTTCCAGAGGGCTGACTTGAACTGTTCAGGACACTGGTTGGTGGAGTCCCTTGGGAGGCGGATCTGAAGGGCAGAGGGGTCCAGGAAGGCTGGGCGCTCTTCAAGAGGGAAATCTTAATGGCGCAGGAGCAGTCTGTCCCCATGTGCCCAAAGATGAGCCAGCGGGGAAGAAGACCAGCCTGGCTCAACAGAGAACTGTGGCTTGAGCTTAGGAGAAAAAAGAGGGTTTATAATCTTTGGAAAAGTGGGCAGGCCACTAGGGAGGACTATAAGGATGTAGCGAGGCTGTGCAGGGACAAAATTAGGAAGGCCAAAGCTCATCTGGAGCTCAATCTGGCTACTGCCGTTAAAGATAACAAAAAACGTTTTTATAAATACATCAACACAAAAAGGAGGACTAAGGAGAATCTCCATCCTTTACTGGATGCGGGGGGAAACTTAGTTACAAGAGATGAGGAAAAGGCGGAGGTGCTCAATGCCTTCTTTGCCTCAGTCTTTAGCAGCAATACCGGTTGTTCTCTGGATACCCAGTACCCTGAGCTGGTGGAAAGGGATGGGGAGCAGGATGTGGCTCACTAATCCACGAAGAAATGGTTGGTGACCTGCTACGGCACTTGGCTGTGCACAAGTCGATGGGGCCGGATGGGATCCACCCAAGGGTACTGAGAGAACTGGCAGAGGAGCTGGCCAAGCCACTTTCCATCATTTATCAGCAGTCCTGGCTATTGGGGGAGGTCCCAGTTGACTGGCGGCTAGCAAATGTGACGCCCATCTACAAGAAAGGCCGAAGGGCAGACCCGGGAAACTACAGGCCTGTCAGTTTGACCTCAGTACCAGGGAAGCTCATGGAGCAGATCCTCTTGGGAGTCATCATGCGGCACTTGCAGGGCAAGCAGGCGATCAGGCCCAGTCAGCATGGGTTTATGGAAGGCAGAGCCTGCTTGATGAACCTGATCTCCTTCTATGACAAAGTGACATGCTGGGTGGACGAGGGAAAGGCTGTGGATGTGGTCTACCTTGATTTCAGCAAGGCATTTGACACCGTCTCCCACAGCATTCTCCTCAAGAAACTGGCAGCTCTTGACTTGGACTGGCGCACGCTTTGTTGGGTTAGAAACTGGCTGGATAGCCGGGCCCAAAGAGTCATGGTGAATGGAGTCAAGTCCAGTTGGAGGCCAGTCACTAGTGGCGTTCCCCAGGGCTCGGTGCTGGGGCCGGTCCTCTTTAATACCTTCATCGATGATCTGGACGAGGGCATTGAGTGCACCCTCAGTAAGTTTGCAGATGACACCACGCTATGCGCATGTGTTGATCCGCTCGAAGGTAGGAAGGCTCTGCAGGAGGATCTGTATAGGCTGCACCGATGGGCTGAGGTCAACTGCATGAAGTTCAACAAGGCCAAGTGCCAGGTCCTGCACCTGGGGCGCAATAACCCCAAGCAGAGCTACAGGCTGGGAGATGAGTGGTTGGAGAGCTGCCAGGCAGAGAAGGACCTGGGAGTGATGGTGGACAGTCGGCTGAATATGAGCCAGCAGTGTGCTCAGGTGGCCAAGAAGGCCAAGGGCATCCTGGCTTGTATCAGAAACAGTGTGACCAGCAGGGCTAGGGAGGTGATCGTCCCCCTGTACTCAGCTCTGGTGAGGCTGCACCTCGAGTACTGTGTTCAGTTTTGGGTCCCTCGCTACAAGAAGGACATCGAGGTGCTTGAGTGGGTCCAGAGAAGGGCGACAAAGCTGGTGAGGAGCTTGGAGAACAAGTCCTATGAAGAGCGGCTGAAGGAGCTGGGCTTGTTCAGCCTGGAGAAGAGGAGGCTAAGGGGCGACCTTATTGCTCTTTACAGATACCTTAAGGGAGGCTGTAGTGAGGTGGGGGTTGGTCTGTTCTCCCACGTGCCTGGTGACAGGACGAGGGGGAATGGGCCAAAGTTGCGCCAGGGGAGTTTTAGGTTAGATGTTAGGAAGAACTTCTTTACCGAAAGGGTTGTTAGACATTGGAATAGGCTGCCCAGGGAAGTGGTGGAGTCACCATCCCTGGAAGTCTTTAAAAGACGTTTAGATGTAGAGCTTAGGGATATGGTTTAGTGGGTACTGTTAGCGTTAGGTCAGAGGTTGGACTCGATGATCTTGAGGTCTCTTCCAACCTAGAAATTCTGTGATTCTGTGATTCTGATTCTGTGATCTGCTGAGGGTCCATAGGTGTGGGGGTGGACTCCAGCCAGTGACACCCAGTGGGACCCCGGGCATGGCAACGGACCCCAGCTGGTGACCCCCGGTCGGCCCCCAGTTGCCTCGGCACACCCCCTCTGGCAACCCTCTGTGGGCCCCCGGGCAGGGCGGCGCAACCCCTCTGGCGACCCCCACTGCCAAGACAAATGGGCAAGGCCCCATTTGTCTTGCATGCTCAGTGCACGAGTTTAGGGGTCCCCGTACCTTGAAGGCTTACATCTGAGAAGTCCTACATGGCTCCACCTGCATTACTGATTCTTTTTTGCCAGCAGGCAGTGGCAAAAAATCCTGTGAAACGGCAGACATCTCCCCAAACCATTTTCTCAATAACGGAATGTTGCAGGAAGCGCGGTCGAAAGCACGACAGACACACAGTAGAGTCAGATCATGCTCCATTTTATTGCCCGAATAGCCTAACTTTTATAGAGAACTTAACAGGGGTGGACAGTGTTTCACACAAGATTATTGGTCAAAAGCACTCAGACAAACAACTGCAAGAAAACAACCCCACCTGCAAGAAAACAATCCCCTTGTGATTAGCAGTCACATAGACCTTGTCCTTGAAGCCAGCTACTGGTAACAATATTTTTCTGAATTCCTCAATTGGGCGATGTGGGAACACTGTCATGGGAACTTCTCATAGTTGCCCTGGTAGCTTGGTTTGCTCAGCTACAGCAAGCCATAGGATTTTTGCTGTTTCAAGAAATCCCTCAACAACGGAAGCAGTGCGAACTGTGTGGGAAACCACAAGTGAAAACGGCAGAAAAATACACCCCACATTGTCTCAGGTAGGAAATAACTGCCCTGAGCAACATGCCCTTCCCAGGATGAACCCAACGTACCCAAGGCCTTAGGGGGCAGGCAGAAAAAGAACACAAGACTCTTAGTATGTCTCCTGAGAATTGCAACTTTCTTTTACTCCATGTCTTCTGGTCTCAGGATGAGGCAGAAGTATAATTAATTCCTTCTCCATCTCTCTGGAAAGAGTTTTTCTCCTATCTGTGACAAAGGAGAAAGATGTTATGATCGTGGGAGTCATTACACAAAGCCACACACGGTGAATTCACTATTACAGTTAAGATAATTTTTAATCAAAAACACCTCGGCCGCAATGTTTCCACTGCAAACATAGCGCTACACAAAAATTCAACTCAAGATATAGGAAAAGGCGAGCTAAAAGGACGAATGAAGTGACCAAAGGCATCTGCAACAACCATCTGGTAGATGGTTGTCCACAGCCCTCAGATTTAATGGTCATCTTTCCTGACGACTGAATCCTGGAAGAACAGAAAAGATGCACAACATGTCCACAACTTCTGAGAAGACTACTGAAAATAAAAACAACAACAAAAAAATAGAAACAGCAAGTGGCTAGTACATCAGTTTTGTTAACAGAGTAACTGTGGAGGAATGGGTAAGTGAAGTATGTCATGTGGATGTTGAGCAGCTAGGAGGCCGCGAGTTAACAAAGTATCGAACACAGCTCAAATGAGCCTGAGAAAATACGTAAATGCAGCCTGGGAAGGAATGTAAGTTCTGGGAGGTTTTAGGGAGGTTTCAGGGAGGTTTCAGGTACAAGAACGTGATATCTGTTGGTATGCTGGGAAAGTACTAACTGTGTTATTTTGGTGGGAAACTAGCTGATAGAATAGAGAAATGCACTAACCAATCATGAGCTTAGCTTTTGCAATATGTATGAGCTAATTATATTGAATTAGATAAAAGACGACTGAGCTATCCAATAAATCGAAGTTCACTGATCACTCATATTGAGCGTCTGTGTCTTCCTTCCGTCGACAACAAATGGTTTCGCAACAAATGGCGCCCGAACAGGGACCTGCAATACAGGAACAGGGACTTCGCTGGAGTTGAACCTGCGCTGGAATTGTACCTGCGAGCCACGGTTGGACGGAATACAAGGACCGGTCCTGCAACGCAGCTCAGGAGGTGAAAAGGATTACAAATTGCTGAATCCCCGCACCCGAGGCCTGAAAGGTGAATGGAACCACACCCGCACCCGCAGCTCGGAAAGGGAGTCCTCGCACCCGGGATGAGCCTATAGAGGGTCCCGCCGGAAAGCGTCGCCGAGGTCTTTGCAAAGGCTGCAACGGTACCGACGTATATAAAGGTATGGAGAGACAAGCGGCGTATAATTTGCTCAAATGCTTTTTAGAAAAGTGGGGCACACAGGATATATGTTGTAAAAAGGAATTGCCAAAGTTATTAGCTTATGGGGTAGTTAAGGGTGTTTTTTAAATCCTGATACTGTGTTTGAACAAGCAGAGTGGAGGAAGTTTGGGGACAAATTATTTGATGAAGTAATTAGTGATGATAAAATAGCAAAAAAATTGATGAAGCCATGGAGGGCGGTAACTAATGCATTAGCAACACATCAAGCTGAACAAAAAATAGCTGCTGCTGCAACAGAACGATTAGGATCATCCAGTCAGAAGGGGGGGGCTTCTGCTTCTTCCTCTACTCAGCAAAGAGCTGAGGAACAAGCTTACCCCTCTCCACCATCATATAGAACAGTTATAATTCCACAAGGGACTTCGGTACCCATATCAGGGGAAGAAGAACCTTCACAGTCACAGCCACCGACAGCTCCGCCTGTACCTCCGCCCGTACAATCAGAGAATAAAGAAAGGGTGGGTGAGGAGTCAGGTACAAATTCATTCTCAACAAGTCCATTTAAAATCAATATACAGGACAGGGAGGAGACATGGAAAAAAAATAGCACATGAAGCAATGAAGGAAGGGAATCTTGAAGTAGCAGCACAAATAACAACAGCCTATCCGGTGGTGTATTCACCTCCAGATGCACAGGGAAATGTACAGGCTCAGTTGACTAATTTAGATTGGAAACTATTAACACAATTACGATCTACAGTAAATGAGTCTGGATTAAAGGGAGAACCTACTCGTCAAATGTTAAGACTATATTTGGGGGACAAATATTTTGCTCCCAGGAGATATTCGTAGCATAATGAAACTAATCTTGACACAGCATCAACAACTTTTGTTTAATGCATATTGGCATGGTATCTGTCAAGAAGAGGTAGCGATAATACGCGCGCCTGGGGATCCCTTGTATGGTGTTACATCAGACGAATTACTGGGCATGGGACCATATTTTAGAACAGAGGCGCAGGCACTCTTGGGACCAGACAAAGCTAAGGTATCAATGAATCTAGCCAGAAGAGCATTAGAACAAATTAGAGAGCCAGGGGGAATGCCGTCCTACATGGGAATTAAACAGGGCAGGGAGGAACCATTCGGGTTGTTTATCGATCGGGTAGCAAATGCGATACAAGCAGCGGGAGTTCCTGATTATCTTAAAGGCACTATACTAAAGCAATGTGCACTCCAAAATTGTAACCCTTCAACTCGTAGTATATTAGCTACGTTACCGAGTACTTGGACAATAGAGGAAGGATTGGAAAGAATGTCTCAGGTACCTGTAGGCCCACAGACTATGTTAGTAGAAGCAGTAAAACAATTAGGTGATAATGTGAAAGAACAGTCAAAAGTATTTGCAGCCCTTGCTCCTTTGCAAACCCCCGGTGGACGAGTATCGACACCGCAATATCGTTGTTTTCGATGTGGTGTTGCGGGACACATTAGACGGAACTGCAAAATAGAATCTGTGTGGTGCCAAAATTGTCAAACAAATACTCACAGCACTTCAGCATGCCGCCGAAATGCGTCGGGAAACGGCCGGAGCAGCGGGAGGAGCCGCCCCGCGACGACACAAAAAGTGGCTTTTACGACAACGGCAGCGACGGCAACAGCACCAGCACCAGCTGCGACGAATCCCTTTTTCTCCGACCAGCCACCAGAGGGAGCCTCGGCCTGGATTTGGCAACCGCAGTCGATGTGACTTTATTGGATTCGAGACCCACCAGGATAAAAACAGGACTTATTGGACCAGTTATTGTTAATAAGGAACCTGTGGGAGCTTTGTTAATAGGGAGATCGTCTGCCACCATGAATGGATTACAAATATTAACTGGACTTATTGACAAGGATTACTTTGGGGAAATACAAATTATGGTTTCTGCAATGTTTCCTCCAATTCATGTGCCGAAAGGCACAAAAATAGCACAGTTGATCCCATTGCCTCATCTTGCTGAATCATTAGCATCGGAATCTGCAAAGCATCGAGGACTGGGAGCATTTGGCTCCACGGGAAAAGTGGCTTTGTTGACACTTGGTATGCGACACAGACCACGACAAAAAGTCACTGTGTGTTTAAAGGATGAGAAAATACAGATTGAGGCATTGTTGGACACTGGTGCTGATGTATCTATAATCAGCACAAAGGATTGGCCCTCACATTGGCCTACATTTGAGTCTAATGCCACAGTTTCGGGAGTAGGAGGTATGACTCTTGCTCGTCGGTCACCAGTGCTACAATGGACAATAGGTGATAAGGTGGTACAATGCAGTGTCTCCATCTTATCACTACCTGAAGGAGTACAAGCGCTGGTAGGGCGAGATATCCTTGCCCAAATGGGAGCAATTCTCACGACAGATCATCAAAATTTTTAGGTGTGGCCATTGCTTGGACTTTCCCGATCCCACTTAAATGGAAAACTGATGAACCTGTATGGGTTGAGCAGTGGCCACTAAAACGGGAAAGTCTTTTACATGCTCATAAATTAGTACAGGAACAGTATCAACAAGGGCATTTGAGACTGTCAACAAGCCCTTGGAATACTCCGATTTTTGTGATTCCCAAAAAATCAGGGAAATACCGTTTGCTACATGACTTACGAGCAGTTAATAATCAGATGTGTGCTATGGGAGCACTGCAATCTGGATTACCTAATCCTGCTATGATACCAGAAGGGTGGAAATTACTAATTGTGGATCTCAAGGACTGCTTTTTTACAATTGCATTACATGACAATGATAAACAGAGGTTTGCTTTTACACTTCCTGCTATAAATCGTGAAGGACCGTATCAGAGATTTGAATGGACTGTGTTGCCTCAGGGCATGCGTAATTCACCTACCTTATGTCAGCTCTATGTTGATGCAGCACTTCAATCAATTCGCCGCGCATGGCCAAAAACAATTATTTACCATTACATGGACGATATTTTGCTAGCCCAGGAGGAGATATTTTCCTTACAGCAGAAAAATGCCCTGGCAGCTGCTCTTAAACAAATGGGACTGGTAATTGCACCAGAAAAAATTCAGGAGACAAGCCCTTGGAAATACTTAGGGTGGAAAATCACAGATTCTACTATTCAGCCTCAGAAACTTACTATCCAATCGAACATCACAACTCTCAATGATGCTCAAAAACTGCTGGGAGATTTACAGTGGATTAGGCCAGTGGTCGGAATTCCAAATGAACTGTTGAATTCCCTTCGACCTTTATTAAAAGGAACTGATCCTGCCGCAAAGGTGACATTATCAGAACAACAGTCGGAAATATTACAACAAATTGCATCATTGATCACAACGCGTGTCACACATCGACGCATACCTGACAGGCCACTGGATTTTACTGTTTTGTGTGGTCCACAATACTTGATGGGTGCTATCACACAGCAAAAAATAAAAACGGGGGAAAAGGAAATGGAAACTGTGGTATTGGAGTGGACAGCTCCCCCATTGCAACCCCGAAGAACAATTCAAGAAAAAATTGACACGCTGTCAGAATTAATAAAGAAAGGAAGAAATCGGATACTACAAATAGACGGAGTTCCACCAAGTACAATCTGGCTACCAATAAAGCCAGGTGACTTGGAATGGTACATACAGAATTCTGAAAAACTACAAGCTGCATTATTACAGGATGGTGCCACAATAGTGGCAAAGACATTACAATCAACTATATTGTCATGGATGGAAAACCAAGCATGGATAACCCAGCCCAAGCGGTCGGATTCTCCGTTAGCAGATGCAGTAACTGTTTTCACGGACGCTGGGAAGCGCTCCAAGTCTGCTGCAATAACATGGAAAGACGAACAAGGCTGGCAACACCAAATTTTAAAGGGCCAGGACAACGATCCATTACAGACATTAGAGCTCTATGCGGTTGTGTGGACATTTATAAAATGGAAAGATGCCCCTTTAAATGTAGTATCTGATTCTCTGTATGTAGTAGGTATAGCTAATCATATAGAGGACTCTGCTTTAAGAGATGTAAAAAATGAACGCCTTGCAGAACTATTAACTAGCTTACAGCTTGCTATAGCGCAGAGAAGCAAATCCTATGCGGTGATACATATACGAAGTCATCAATGGATGGAGGGACTGGGAGAAGGCAATGCTCGGGCGGATAAATTAGTTGCCGCTCCAGCCACTGAAGCGCCATTATCTCCCTTCTGTAGAGCTAGGGAGGCTCATGCTATTTTTCACCAGAATGCTAAGGGACTTGCGCGGGCTTACAAACTATCTAGAGCTGATGCACAAGCGATAGTAAAAGCTTGTCCAATATGTAGCAATTATAACTCAGGGGTGGGTCTCGGAGTCGGGACAAACCCAAGAGGGCTTAAAGCCAATGAAGTGTGGCAAATGGATGTCACTCATGTTCCAGCATTTGGACGACTGAAATATCTGCATGTAACAATAGACACTTATAGTCACATGATCTGGGCTACACCGCAGCCTGGGGAAAAAGTTCGGGATGTACGACGTCATCTTGCCAGTTGTTTTGCAGTAATGGGAGTACCACAGACTATAAAGACTGATAATGGTCCAGCCTATGTTAGTGGGCCATTCAAGCGATTCATGGAACTATGGGACATTAAACATATTACTGGTATTCCACATTCACCAACTGGTCAGGCTATTGTGGAAAGGGCTAATGGAACAGTTAAACAATATTTAGAAAAGTTTAAAGACATTATTGATGTTAGAGAAAGGGTAGACAAGACTCTATTTGTTCTAAATCATTTGTGTGTTTTTGGGGAACATGACGAACCACCTGCAGCACGACATTATACCAAATCTGAAAATGATAATAAATGTGCTATGAGAGTATTGTACAGAGATATGAAAACAGGGCAATGGTTAGGGCCTGCTGATGTGATTTATGTGGGACGAGGTTATGTATGTGTCTCTTCCCCTACAGGTCCAACCTGGGTGCCTAGTCGGTGTGTAAAGCCAGCCATCAAGAAAGAAGAGGATGACAACGATCATGGCTGAAGTAACAGAACAAGGGACTTTGATTATGCTATCAGTTATAATAATGGCTGGACATGGTAATGCTATCTTAGGGAAGATTGACCCTCAGCAGAATATGTGGGTCACCTGGGCTAATGAAACCAGACAGAGTTCATTTTGTCTGTCTCTTGCTTCTGCATCTGATCCTTTTAGAACGTGCTTATTTGGGGTCCCAATAGGGGATCCAAAGGAACTGAGTGAAATGTTAGCACCATATTCTGCCAGTGTTACTTTACTTACTAGATCCTTTTCTGCTAATGTCTCGGATGGAGTAGTTGCTGCCTTGCAAGCTCTTAATAACTCATTGCCATGGGACCCTCAAGAACTGGATCTCCTGGGGTCTGTGGTAGTGGGGAATAGCAGTAGTAACTGGACACAAACATGCTTTGTACTCCATGAAGGGAAACAAAATAAAGCGCACTGGACCAACATAACATCGAGGACCCCTGGATTTGAGGCCAATGGACATTACTGTGGATGGAACAACACCGGGAACATTAGTGTACCATTTGGGGCGTATGAAATAGGTGACACCAATTCGATCTGGTTTCAAAGTCAGGCCAAAGCTTTGCCACCTGGCATGTTTTTAATCTGTGGGGACCGTGCATGGCAAGGAATACCAGCTAATGCTTTTGGGGGACCGTGTTACCTAGGACGACTCACACTTTTCGTTCCAGATTTGCACTCGTGGCAGAACTCGACAGGGAGCAGAAGAATTAAACGAGAATTAAAAACTTTGGGTTCTGACTGCAATGATAATGTAGAATTGTGGGGTCCAGCAAAAAGATTCTTTGCTTCTTTAGTGCCTGGTGTGGGAACTGCACACGCTTTGACTAACATTAATAGGCTTGCTTGTTGGGCTGTTAAACAATCAAATGTAACAACACAAGTTCTTTCTGAAATGTCGCAAGATATGGGGAGCATAAGACATGCTGTGTTACAAAATAGAGCTGCAATTGATTTCTTGCTACTAGCTCAAGGACATGGGTGTGAAGATGTAGAAGGAATGTGTTGCTTTAATCTCTCTGATCATGGGCAATCAATTCACAATCAATTAAAATGGTTAATGGATCATACACAAAAAATTACGATACAGAATAATTGGTTTGATGATTGGCTTAAATCTGTCTTTGGAAATGTAGGGGGATGGGTTTTTAACTTAATCAAAGAGGGACTTCGCTTTTTGCTTATAATTGTATTGATTATAATTGCTGCGCAGGTAGTCTTTAGCTGCTTATCTAGGAAACTAGAACAACTCACAAAGAAGGTGTTTGTAGCCCAAAATAAAAACGGGGGAATTGTGGAGGAATGGGTAAGTGAAGTAGGTCATGTGGATGTTGAGCAGCTAGGAGGCCGCGAGTTAACAAAGTATCGAACACAGCTCAAATGAGCCTGAGAAAATACGTAAATGCAGCCTGGGAAGGAATGTAAGTTCTGGGAGGTTTTAGGGAGGTTTCAGGGAGGTTTCAGGTACAAGAACGTGATATCTGTTGGTATGCTGGGAAAGTACTAACTGTGTTATTTTGGTGGGAAACTAGCTGATAGAATAGAGAAATGCACTAACCAATCATGAGCTTAGCTTTTGCAATATGTATGAGCTAATTATATTGAATTAGATAAAAGACGACTGAGCTATCCAATAAATCGAAGTTCACTGATCACTCATATTGAGCGTCTGTGTCTTCCTTCCGTCGACAACAAATGGTTTCGCAACAAGTAACATTAACATACTAAAAATTTCTATGTTCTATGTAGCCCCAAGGCAGTGCTGGGTACATCCACTGATATTAATAGGGTGGCACAATGTCAGAGATAGTTAATAGACAAGGTACACCTGAGGTGTACAGATTGCATATTCCAGGCGACAAAAAAAGCACAGCTTGGCACCCAGTTTGGATCAGCTTGCATATGAGTCTGCTGATATGTGAGTACTCCTACTGTTCTTCCAGAAGTAGACAGACTGTTATTCATTCCTCAGTAGAGCTGAGGCTCTGTAAGGCTTTGCTTTTTTTTTTCCCTCACTCCCCCTCTATTTCCAAGCTTAAACTTACAGCCAGCTGCAAGCTGCACCTCCCGGCGCGCAAGGCCCGGCCCCAGACTGGGGAAAAACAGGCCACGCACCCCGGAGCCCACATGGCTGGCCGGCGCCGCAGAACTACAGCTCCTAGCATGCCTCGGGACGGAGCAGTCCAGCCAACCCGGAGGGGAGTTGGCCAAGCGAACACAACCGCACCTCCATCCACCGCCCTCTCTGCTCCCCCCCGCCGCCGGCTCCTGCCATCCTCCCTCCTTCTCCCCCAGCCCCCCGAAGCCCCGCGCAGTGTAGACCCCGCCGCAAGCCCGGTGCAGTCCGGCGCGGCGCCTCCCCCGCCCCACACAAGGGCCATTTCCACAGAAGCTGCCGATCACATGGCGCCCCGACCGCCCGCCGCCTCGCTCCCTCCCGGGCCGGCCCGGCCCGCACTGGGGCGCCACCAACCACTAACCTTGTCGCAGAACCGTGCCTCGGTGCCCCAGGTGGTGTTTTGGAGCCCTGGGGAGATGCTTGGGTTCTCCACGCAGATGTAGGAGTGTGGTGGGGAGATTCTTGGGTGCTCCAGTGAGGTGCTTGGGTGTTCCAGGGAGGTGTTTCTGTGCTGCAGGAAGAACCTTTGGTGACAGGGGCAGAACCTTGTGTGATCAGGGGGTAGCTTTGTGTGCTCCAGGGAGGCTTTTCTTCTGCCCTACAGGTATGCTTATGTACTGCAGGGAGATGCTTGTGTACCCTGGGAAGCCAATCGTATGCCCAGGCACCCAGGGATATTCCTGAGGAGCCAAGCATCAGCCTAGAGAACCCAGGCATCTTCCTGAGTCATTCCAGCATCACTACTGAGTACTGATGTAGTATAAACTCACTTTAGGATAGAATAAAACTTGTGGTTAAAAGTTAGCAAGGACAAAGTAAACGACATCTTGTTATCTGTAGACCTTCTATTATGTTTAAGCATTTTGTTATTTGAAAACATCCCGTTATCCGTTAACCCTCAGTCAGGCCGAGACTTGAGATAACTTGAGTCAACTGTCTGTTATGTCTTGTTAACTGAGACATCCTGTTATCTGCCGACCCTCAGTTAAACCGAAAGACAACTCAGCATTTTTACAGCTTGGAAAACAACTGATTAAGCAAAGGTGAAAAGTGCATTACGAGGAAGACCTACGGCCTTCCTCCCAAAGACAACTGCCCACATTCCGAAGACCCTAGCCCACAATTCTTGGAAGGCTTTGCGCAAGCGCAAGGACTGATGAACTAATTAGCATATGAAACGAGAGTAGGCGGGGTTAGGTAATGAATATGTATAGGCGCTAATAGAATATTCATTGTTTCGCTGTATAAATATGAGATAGTTTGTCACTTCAAACATGCACGATAGGCGGAAGGATCCCCTGTGCATCCAGCGCTGCAATAAAGAATATACCACTTAAAGAAATTTTGATTTTGATCTTTAAATCAGTACCCATTGAGTACCATATCTCAGGAAACACCAAGATCTTCCTGGGTTGATGTGCCCATGCATACACTTATGTGCACAGAGGAGATGCGTGAGTGCCCTTGAAAATGCTTTTCAGCTCCTGTGGAATGCTCAAGACTGTAATACACCATAAATGTTTGTTCATTGTCTTTTGTATTATAGAAACAAGGAGTTCTGTTTGAGGAGCGGGAATTGCGAAAGCTCCCTGCTGAAATAAGGAGCTGTATAATGCTTGGCTAGACACTATGAAAATTCTTTTGCTTAACGTAACAAAAAAGAGAACCCCCTCCCCTTCTCTCCTTCTGCATCTCAATTGCCTCTTTTGTTCAAAGACACTGCTGCAAAGCTCATGCAACCATCTCCTGATAAGTTGCTGAACAAGTGTATCAACATCCTGCCTTCCTGTCTCACGTTGGGCCAACATGACCAAATAAAAAAAGAAGTTGAACCACAACGCTGAGGAAGACTACAGCCTTCATCTTCACGACCACCAGAGGGACAGAGACGACTCCCTAGCAACAGTGCGCGCTGTCCTGGTTTCAGTTAGAACAGAGTTAATTTTCTTCCTAGTAGCTGGTAGAATGCTATGTTTTGGCTTAGGATGAGAAGAGGGCTGATAACACCCCGATGTTTTAATTGTTGCAGAGCAGTGCTTATACTAAGCCAAGGACGTCTCAGCTTCTTGCTCTGTCCTGCCAACGGGCAGGCTGGGGGTGCAGTAAGAGCTGGGAGGGGACAGAGCCAGGACAGGTGACCCAAACTAGCCAAAGGGGTATTCCATATCATCTGACGTCAAGCTAAACAATATATAGGGGTGGCTAGCTGGGGGGAGGGGGCCGGACTGCTCGGGGTTAGGCTGGGCATCGGTCAGCGGGTGGTGAGCAATTGCATTGTGCATCACTTGTTTGTACACATTATTATTAGTAGTACTATTATCATCATTTTTGTGGTGTAAATGCCTGACGTAACTAGGAAAATAAAACTAACATTCACATTTTTAAGGAAAAGGTACACCATTGAAGAGGCTTTCAGGGTAGGGCATAACTGAGCGTTCCCTAGGCTCCCAACCTTAGATGCTATCGCGCTGGGGAAACTTGGTGTGCTAGCCCTAAGGAACACCACAGAGCGTAGAGTGGAGTGGAGACACCACGGCTAGGCTCTGTAATCAGGTGGGGCCTCGATTGTTCTTGTGCACAAAGCTGCACTTTTTGCCACCCTAAGCCAAAGACCTGTCATGTTTTGACAAATGCTGTACCCTAGTGTACTTTTTGCTCATTATAATATCATTATAATACCAAAACACACCTCCATCCCAAAAGCTACCCGCCTCCAAGGTGCAACCACCCCTCACTGAGCATACGCTCTGAATTTCTCGGAGCCTATTACTTTAAACAGAGACGGGAAAACTTTACACTAATCATAACTAAGATATGCTTGACTAGAGCCACTCAAGCTCCACCTAAAAGATAGAAAATAATATAAATTGGCCCAAGAGAGAGGGGATGTTAGGGAAGATACCACCGTCAGGGGAGATACCATCCCGAGGACATACAACATCCTTAGGACCTCCTGACTCCTGGGATCAGTCAACAGGCTGAGCCTCTCTTCCCCCCCCATTGGGACACCTTTGGGTGAGATCTGAATATTTGCTTATAAATCTCTATAGAGTCTTTGATCCTTTTAATGCATTTATTTCTAGGCTGCGCACCTGTAACACCTGTAATACCTGTAACATCTATAACACCTGTATAACATCTGTAACACCTATAACACCTGTGTATTTCATGCCTACTAGCTTGCTTTTGCAGATAGTCACTATCACCGGCAATCCAAAAGAACCTGATTATCTGTTGCTGTAATAAACCATACTTGATTGCATTGTGATAGCTCTCATTAAGTGCAACTAGGGTGAGGGTGGTTATCCGTGATAGTTCAGTGTTCTGAATCTTACCAGACCCCCAGACGGTTAATGCATTTTTGGTGAATGTCTGAACGGACCCCCAGGTGGTTAATACGTTTTTGGTGAATGTCTGAACGGACCCCCAGGCGGTTATTACGTTTTTGGTGAATGTCTGCACGGACCCCCAGGCGGTTATTACGTTTTTGGTGAATGTCCGAACGGACCCCCAGACCGTTAATGTGTTTTTGGTGAATGTCTGACTAGACCCCCAGGCGGTTAATGTGTTTTTGGTGAATGTCCGACTGGTTCAGTACTCTGAATCCAACCGGGCCCGTAACGGTTAATCAGCTACACCCCTTTAACGCGACAGTAAAATTGGCGTAGTCGGCAGGATTGCTATGGGTAAACTACTGCAAAAATATAAATGTGCCCCTTCCCAGGCAGGGAAGGAGTTTTCTCAAAAGTTTTGGAAAGATGAGGAGAAAGTGGTAGAGCGCATTGAGCAGTGTCAGGCTTCACGAAAGATTGGTCAAAGAAAGGGTAAAGGTGCAATTTGTGCTGTGTTAGGAGCTTGTTTGTCTTGTGCTCGGCAAAAAGCTAAGGAAACTCCTGCTCCCAAACTGATCTCTGATGCGGAACATACAGCTTTGAAATCAGAGATTGATGTGTTGAAGTCATCATTGGCCTTTGAAAGGGAGACAGGAAAAACATTAGGAATCAGAGTGGATAAACTTTTGGATGAAAATGATAAACTTGTGCATGAGAATAATCATCTTAAACAATTGCTGGAGAGGGTTAGTCATCTGTTAAATAAAGTACAGCCTTGTGCTCCGGTCAAGCAGATTCGTAGATTGCTGCATAGTGTAGAGCCTGAAAGCTGGGACAGTGATTTCTGGTCTGACAGTGATGACGGTGTTGAAGAGATTTCTGATTCTGAACCCCAATCCATTTCCTTGAGACCTTTGGTTAAGACTGAGACTACTGTTGATGATAATGATGAAATCCGCACTACTGTGTGAACGATTCCGTTGCCACCAGCAGAGTTGGTTAAAATACAGGAGAAGTTCTCAAGGTGGTCAGGGGAATCAGAAGTTGAGTATGTTTTTGGTGAATGTCTGACTGGTTCAGTACTCTGAATCCAACCGGGCCCGTAATGGTTAATCAGCTACACCCCTTTAACGTGACAATTGTATTATTATTATTATTATTATTATTATTATTGTTATTGTTATTGTTATTGTTATTATTATTGTTATTATTATTTTCCTGTCTTATTAAACTGTCTTTATCTCAACTCACGGGCTTCACTTTCCATTTCTCTCCCCCGTCCCAGAGAGGGGAGGGGGGAGGGTGAGCGAACGGCTGTGTGGAGTTTAGCTGCCAGCCGGGTTAAACCACGACAATGTATCACCCAATCATCTTATATACCTACAGAACTAGGCTTTCTGTGTGGATAAAGAGAATAAAGAATCCATGAGAACTTCAGTGGTCTCAGATGCTATCTCTTCCCATCTCCTCTGGAGCTGCTGCCATGCAGAGGAGCACCTGGATGTCCCGGTTCATGACATGTTGACCATGAGCCAGCAGCGTGCCCAAGTGGCCAAGAGGGCTAATGGGATACTGGCGTGCATTAAAAGGAGCGTGGCCAGCAGGTCAAGGGAGGTGATCCTTCCCCTCTACCCTGACCTGGTCAGGCCTCACCTGGAGTACTGTGTCCAGTTCTGGGCTCCCCGGTACAAGAAAACCAGGGATCTCCTGGAAAGAGTCCAGCAGAGGGCCACAAAGGTGATACAGGACCTTCCCTGGGACACCCCCTGCTCCTCTCTCCCACCAGCACGGCCTCTGTCCTCAAGCCCCCAGTGTCCCCAGCAGGAGCTGCCTCCTCTGCAGGCAGAGCTGCAGCACAGGAGGGTCTGCTGAGTGTCCGTCTGTCCCTCCCTGGCCTTGTCTCCCCTGGTAGCAGCACACTGACATTCCTGCTGACTTCACCTGGCCATGCTGCTGTTGTTCTTGTTCCCAGGCTGGCTGGGGATGGGGGTTTCACATGCCCATGGAGTGAGCCCTTGGTGTGCTTGGGTGAAGGGGAGTATAGGGACAGGGTGGAGGGTGTGGAGATGGGCACTTTAAGCCTGGATTCCTTTGCTCCCAGCAGGGTCCAGGTTCTGTAGGCACTGGAACAAGCACCATAGGGAAGCGGTCACAGCACTGAGGCTGTCAGAATTCAAGAAACATTTGGACAACCCTCTCAAGTACATGGACCAATATTTGGGAGTTCATGTACAGATTTGGGGGTGGGATTTGAGGATCCTTGTGGAAACCTTCCAAGTCAGGATATTCTATGATTCTATGGCTCTATGAACCTGTTGCCTAACTGTCGTGGTTTAACCCGGCCGGCAGCTAAACACCACGCAGCCGTTTGCTCACCCTCCCCCCTCCCCTCTCTGGGACGGGGGAGAGAAATGGAAAGTGAAGCCTGTGAGTTGAGATAAAGACAGTTTAATAAGACAGGAAAATAACAATAACAATAATAATAATAATAATAATAATAATAATAATAATAATACAATGATGATAATAGTACTACTACTAATAATATGTACAAACAAGTGATGCACAATGCAATTGCTCACCACCCGCTGACCGATGCCCAGCCTCACCCCGAGCAGTCCGGCCCCCTCCCCCCGGCTAGCCACCCCTATATATTGTTTAGCATGACGTCAGATGGTATGGAATACCCCTTTGGCTAGTTTGGGTCACCTGTCCTGGGTCTGTCCCCTCCCAGCTCTTACTGCACCCCCAGCCTGCCTGTTGCAGGACAGAGCAAAAGGCTGAGATGTCCTTAGCTTGGTATAAGCACTGCTCTGCAACAATTAAAACATCGGGGTGTTATCAGCACTCTTCTCATCCTAAGCCAAAACACAGCATTCCACCAGCTACTAGGAAGAAAATTAATTCTGTTCTAACTGAAACCAGGACATACATTTAAAAAATTATAATAGACAGGATGCCATGAATAGAATTCAATCAAAATCACAATTTTAAGAGATAATATTGATAATAATAAAAAAAGTGCAAGTTAATGTACTAAGAGATTGTTCAGATAACCTGTGTGTCCATTTAATATTATAGGCAAACTATTGATGCCAAAGAAACATGTATCCAATGAGTTTCCACAAGGTGTCCTTGAGCTCCTGGTTCCTCATGCTGTAGATGAGGGGGTTCACTGCTGGAGGCACCACCGAGTACAGAAATGACACCACCAAGTCCAGGGATGGGGAAGAGATGGAGGGGGGCTTCAGGTAGGCAACCAAGGCAGTGCTGAGATTCAGAGAGACCACAGCTAGGTGAGGGAGGCATGTGGAAAAGGCTTTGTGCTGGCCCTGCTCAGAGGGCATCCTCACTACAGCCCTGAAGATCTGCACATAGGACAACACAATGAAAACAAAACACGCAAATGCTAAACAGAGACTAACTACAAGAAGCGCAACCTCCCTGAGGTAGGCATCTGAGCAGGAGAGCCTGAGGATCTGGGGGATCTCACAGAAGAGCTGGTCCACAGCATTGCCGTGGCAGAGGGGCAGGGAAAATGTGTTGGCCGTGTGCAGGACAGCATTGAGAAAGCCATTGCCCCAGGCAACTGCTGCCATCTGGGCACAAGCTCTGCTGCCCAGGAGGCTCCCATAGTGCAGGGGCTTGCAGATGGCAACGTAGCGGTCATAGGCCATGACGGTGAGGAGGGAATACTCTGCTCCAACCAAGAAAAGAAAAAATAAGACCTGTGCAGCACACCCTTGATAGGAGATGGCCCTATTGTCCCAGAGGGCATTGGCCATGGCTTTGGGCAGAGTGGTGGAGATGGATCCCAGATCAAGGAGGGCGAGGTTGAGGAGGAAGAAGTACATGGGGGTGTGGAGATGGTGGTTACAGGCTACAGCGGTGAGGATGAGGCCGTTGCCCAGGAGGGCAGCCAGGTAGATGCCCAGGAAGAGCATGAAGTGCAGGAGCTGCAGCTCCCGCATGTCTGCGAATGCCAGCAGGAGGAACTTGCTCACAGTGCTGCTGTTGGACATTTTTCTGGTTCTGGGCATGGGGGGGGAGAAGGGAGTAAGAAAATAAAATAGAATTATCTGACTAGATCTAATTCCTTTTGGGGCTGTCAAGCAGACATTTGGCAGGTCCTTCTCATGAGTTCTGACTGATGCTGTCTGAGGATGTCCATGGGATCAGGAGGCTCTGCTCTAGTCAATGCAGGAGTCCTCCTCTACAGCAAGTGGTAAAGGGGAACATACAGTAATTCCAGATTCAATTCATTCCTGATATCAGAAGATTATTCACATTTTTGTTCCCAGTTCACCTAACTGCAGAGCAGGGCTGTGAGGATTCCTTTTTTGAATATATTTATATTCTTGCTGCATTCCATAGGAAATCTTGTGGATTCTCATATACAAAGGGACTGTTCTTTTAGTGCAGACTCCTTCAAAGGGGATAGCCAGTCTGACTGTCAGTGCTAGTCTCTTCTGCTGTTATCTCATTGATCTGCAGGACAATTAGACTTAACCTAAAAATAACCGGCATACTGTTGAGAGCAGAAGAATCCAGACACAAAGTGCACATCTCCACAACCCCCACCCTGTCCCCATACTCCTCTTCCCCCAAGCACACCAAGGGCTCACTCTGTGGGTATGTGAAACCCCCATCACTAAGCAGTCTAGAAACAAGATCAGCAGCAGCATGGCCAGGTGGAGAAGTCAGCAGGAATGTCAGCGTGCTGCTGCCATGGGAGACAAGGCCAGGGAGGGACAGCCGGACACTCAGCAGACCCTCCTGTGCTGCAGCTCTGCCTGCAGAGGAGGCAGCTCCTGCTGGGGACACTGGGGGCTTGAGGGCAGAGGCCGTGCTGGTGGGAGAGAGGAGCAGGGGGTGTCCCAGGGAAGGCGCCTGCCCTGCAGAAGATGGCAGGGAGGTGCCTGAGCCCTCCCTTGCACAGCATTTCTGGCAGCAGCTCCCTCTCACCGCCTGCCCATGTTCCTTCAAGAAGCCAGGTCAGTGTCAGATCAGTTAAAACCTGAGGGGAGCACAAATATGATGTTGGTGATGTATTTAAGGTGAGGTAGCTGAAGGGACTCTATGAAGTTCATCGCTTCCATACTGATATCTCAGTGCCATGCTCTAGGAGTCTCAGTCTCCAGTACAATCCTGACAACAAATTACCATGAAACCTGCCTCCCCTCCACTGCAGGATTCTTCAAGCACAGGCTACAGAAAATGTCTTGCCTTTCAGGTAGACCCTGCTTTGGTCTTCCTCTTGAACAATCCAACCAGAAATGACATTCTCTAAAGCATCTTCTACTCCTCACTGGAGAAACAGAGAGACCCATCCTGACAGATGCTATCAGCCATTGGATGTGCCAGCTGTAGAAGACCCCTCTGGCAATCCCACCTGCATGGTCCTGCTGCCAGAGACTCACAGTGTCAAGAGCCTGCAGTTGTGTCCTGCCACATGCTGCCCTCTGTTGTTGTGCTCCTCACTGCCTCCAAGCCCTCTCTCCTTCTCTCCTCTCCCTGTGCCACCTGCAGTCAGAGCCCCCAGCCCTTCTGCGCTGTGCAGAGGAGCTGCTCCTGGGCACAGCTGTCTCTCTGCAGCGCTGCCCGCTTGCCAGGAGCTCTCTCTGTCCCAGGAGCCTAGCCCAGCTTGGCAGCACAGCACCCGACCATGGCATCGCTTGCTCTGTGCCCTTGGGCTCCCTTGAGGTGTCCCCAAGGCCTCAGGGCTGACAGCTCCTGCGGGCAGCAGGGTCTCTCCTGGGGTGTGGTGTTTGAAGCAGACCGAAGTCATCACCGACTGCCCTTCTCTGAACACAGGAGAGATGACTTTTACAAGGGTGATTTGTGCTTTTAGACTGTGATTGTCAAACATGCTGTGCTTCAACCTGGTGGGCAGCTCAGTACCACACAGCAGTTAGCTCATACCAACCCTCCCAAATGATGATGTGTTGAGGTAAGGGCAGTTTTAGTAGTAGTAGTAATAGTAGTAGTAGTATTTCTGTTTGTTGTTGTTGTTGTTGTTGTTGTTGTTTTGTTTGTTTGTTTGTTTGTTTATGTACAAAGCAAGTTAAGCACAGTGAAATTGCTCAGTACTGACTGATGTCCAGCCTGTCCCCTGGTAGAATATTGTGGTAAGCATCTGCACCTGCTCTTCTTTGACCTTCAACAACTCTACAGATGGAAGGGTCCTCCCAGAGACTGGGCAAGGTAGACAACTCTTTAATATCCTCTGTCCCCAAGGAAGCTATCCCAAAATCCCACCTGTACCCTTTTGGATCTTTGAAGTACCCTCTCGTGGGGAAGTCTATGTCAAGGTTTCATAGATCAACGTTCTTCTCCCTCCTTTCTTTTCTGGGTAGTAGTTCTTTTCCATTCTTAGGAGCCTGATTTTCACATCCATTGTTTTCTCCTGCATATAGAGGCAACGGATCCTGGCACAGGTTGATGCTCTGGCCTAGCAAGATCAGACCTGGGAGTCTGGTCTAGTCTCCAGACTAGACCTGGGGCCTGTCCCAGGGGTTGGAGTGGCACTGACTGAGGCTCAGTGAGCACAGACTGAGTCCCAGCACATTCCAGTGATTTGTGTCCCTTTGGAATTGCCAAGGTGGTAACACCTCCTTTTCAAGCATTTCTACAGCTTTAAGGATTCTGCACTTGCTCTGGGGTGAAGTTCCAAAGCATTGGAGGTGCCCACTGCTCTAGGTGCCTGCCCATATCCTCCCATGCTCTCTGCCAGTCCTAACTCTCCTGCCTTGGGGCAGGTCTCTGGAGGGCATTCTTCAAGAGTTGTTTATCCTTAAACAAAAGCTGAAAAACAATTAACAAGAGGACCATCCCAAGGATATTCAAAGCCTTGCAGAGCTAGTGTAATTAGCCTGGAGGAGAAAGGGGAGGTGAAGGAGAAAGGGAGAGTGAATAAGTGGAGAAGTGTCCCTCCCTTTTCTCCCCCTAGACTGGCTGCCTAAAGCAAAAAAGTCAAGAGTGTAATGCTTAATAGTTTCTAAGTGATGGTTCCTGAGGTATGGAGGTGATGGCAATGCTCAGTACAAATAACATATTTGTCACATGACCAGTAATTTTACAGACTCATAAGCCAGCATTACACAACAGAGCAAACTACCTTTAAACCAACCCCAGAAATGATAAACAGCACAGCAGGAACACATGCAGCAAGTAATGTGCTATACAACACATTTCTGAAAACAAGCCCAACAGACTTGAGATCCAAAACATCGACACTGTGATCAGCAACTATTAAACTGGTCTAATGCTTATAACAACTTGATTTTAGCACTCTCTGGTAAGATCTGTCATTATCTCAACCCTTTGTGCCCCACACTGGGTGCCAAAAAGACTGCTGTGGTTTAACGTGGCAGTTCGAATACATGGAATTATTTGAACGAGTCCAGAGGAGGGCAACAAAGATGATCAAGAGGCTGGAGCATGTCTGCTATGAAGGCATGCTGAGAGAACTGGTACTACTTAGCACCGGAGAAACCTTAGAGCAACCTTGCAGTACTTAAAGAAGACCTACAGGAAAGCTGGGGAGACGGTCTTTGTCTGAGAGTGTAGTGATAGGACAAGGAGTAATGACTTTAAACTAGAAGAGGGTAGGTTTAAATTAGATATATGGAAGAAATTCTTTCCTCTGAGGATGGTGAGGCACTGGAACAGGTTGCCTGGAAAAGCTGTGAATGTCCCATCCTTGGAAGTGTTCAAGGACAGGTTGGAACGAGTTTTGTGTTGGGAATTGGTCTGTGGGACACGGACATGTATCCACAGAGCAATTGTTTGACCAGCGTTTGTTTTAAGAATAGGCCTCAGTTAGCATAACTGAGGAGTGGAAAAGTACCGAGAGAAGTGAAAAAGGTGCCTACGTGGCAAAGAAAGAATGTCCTTATCTCGAAGAGGAGGTTTCTAAGGGGAAAACAACTGCCAGAAATGTGAGGAAGCTATGCCCGTATGTAACCGCAAGTAGGGGGAACATAAACTAAAATAACCTTTTAGGCTTAGCTGATCAGTAAGTGACTAATAGGCATAATTATAACAATCTGTATAAATATGCGCTATCTGGACAATAGAAGAGAACTATGCTATACCACTGATATAGAGTCAGCTGCATTTGTTCCTTCTGCTGCAGCCTAACAAATGGCGCCCAAACAGGGACTAGAAAAATCTAAAATCTAAAAAATCAAAACACAGCATTCCACCACCTACTAGGAAGAAAATAAATTCTGTTCTAACTGAAACCAGGACACTAACCTTCCAAGGTACACATTGTGGAAATTTTTTTCTCTCCTACTCTTTCCTACTACCAAAGAAAGCTCCATCAGGGTGGAAACCACTCCTGAAGTAGGTATCCCAAACCATCAGCCTTCTTGTGGCCTGTCAGCCAACCAGACACAAGTCACCTCAGCAGCATCTCCTGAGCCATGGGCCTGCTGCTGGCCTTGCAGCTTCTTGGCTAGACACACCCAAGCCTTGAGTCCATGACTGGCCTCCTGCTGTCCAGTCATGGACTCAAGCAGAAGGGACAGAACTACCCATCTTGGGGCCTTCTTTCTGTCTGGGTCCTCCTGGGTCTGGAGGCAGAGGGGATCCCACAGTCAGCATGCCAACCAGGTGCCTTCTGCTGGCCTAGCAGGGCCACTGGCACATGTCGGCCAAAATGTCCGACACCCATGTCGAAGCCAAGGGTGACCTGTCAGCTAGTCCAGATGGAAGTGACCTCATAGGCCCTTTCTGTGACATGTTGCTGCTGCTGCCCTATCAACTGCAGAGACAGAAGTGACCTCACAGTCACTGCCACAGTCACATTCCTCCTGCTGGGGCAGGAGATCCTGAGGCAGAGTTGAGGTCATCAGAGCATTTCCTCTCATCTCCTCCTTGTCGCCTACAAGCAGATCAAATCCATGGCCCCTCACATTCATCTTTGAATGCCATGTGACTGCATGGAGTGGGTTCACGTGGTAAGGTTTTGGTAGTGGGGGGCCAGAGAGATGGCTTTGGTGAGAAGGATCCAGAAGCTGCTCCATGTTAGATAAGGTCCCCACTGCTGGCCAGAACTGGGCCAATAAGCGACATTGTTTGCACCTCTGTGAGAGCATATTTAAACAGAAAAAAAAAAAAAAAAAAAAAAAAGCTGTTGCAGAACAGCAGCTGGGAGAGAGAGACGAGTGAGAAATAGCCTTGCAGGTGGTAAGGTCAGTGAAGAAGGAGGGGGAGACGTGCTCCATGTCCTGGAGCAGAAGTCCCCTGCAGCCTGTGATGAGGACCATGGTGAAGCAGGCTGACCCCTTCAACCTGTAGAGGAGACCATGGTGGACCTGCACCAACAGAGGTTGTAGTCTGTCGAGGACCCTTGCCAGAGCAGATTCCAGGCCGGACCTGTAGCCCATGGAGAGGAGCCCACGCAGGAGCAGGTGACCTGGCAGGAGCTGCTGCCCATGGGGGACCCAGGTTGAAGCAGTTTGCTCCTCAGAGATGGGCTACATGATATGGAGCAGTTCTTGATATCTTGCCTCCTGACCTCCGCAAATGTGTCATATTTGGGGCAGCTTTTCAAACATTTCTATGACCTGCAAGGACCTGTCTCCCTGCATGGGGACGGTCAGTTTCTGAGACAGAAGTGACATCTTAGTGGGATGGAAGGACACAGCATGCTGTAGGCAGACCCTGCACAGCATGCTTAGCAGCCCTGCACAGCCCCTGAGGGGCCTAGCCCCAGTTCATGCCTCCCAGCTTGTGCTCCAGAAGGGCTCCCCTAGGTCCTGTGTCACTTTTCCCACCTGGGTCCCTCGGCTACCCAAGGAAATCTTGTAGGCAGTGTCCACCTCTGACTGGAAAACTGAAACCAGACATTAAAATAGATTGAGGAAACAGTTCAAAGCTGTGCAAAAAAGGAATGCTTTCTTGAACAATAGTTTTATGCAAACATTTAGGAAAATACATTTTATATAAACACACATTTACCAAAACACATTTCCCAACAATGCTAATGCTTCTTTCTTTTTTTTTCCTTTTTTTTTTTTTTCCCTCCATTTCTTCTGTCCTCAAAGAGCACTCTGATGAGAGTCATTGAATTAAAGAATAATGCATGTTTAAAAGACTGAGATTGAGAAATACAGAATCACAGAATCACAGAATTTCTAGGTTGGAAGAGACCTCAAGATCATCGAGCCCAACCTCTAACTTAACACTAACAGTCCCCACTAAACCATATCCCTAAGCTCTACATCTAAACGTCTTTTAAAGACTTCCAGGGATGGTGACTCCACCACTTCCCTGGGCAGCCTGTTCCAATGTCTAACAACCCTTTCGGTAAAGAAGTTCTTCCTAACATCCAACCTAAAACTCCCCTGGCGCAACTTAAGCCCATTCCCCCTCGTCCTGTCACCAGGCACGTGGGAGAATAGACCAACCCCCACCTCTCTACAGCCTCCCTTAAGGTATCTGTAAAGAGCAATCAGGTCACCCCTGAGCCTCCTTTTCTCCAGGCTGAACAAGCCCAGCTCCCTCAGCCACTCCTCGTAGGACTTGTTCTCCAGGCCCCTCACCAGCTTTGTCGCCCTTCTCTGGACCCACTCAAGCACCTCGATGTCCTTCTTGTAGCGAGGGACCCAAAACTGAACACAGTACTCGAGGTGCGGCCTCACCAGAGCCAAGTACAGATCACCTCCCTAGCCCTGCTGGTCACACTGTACGCTCCATGCCATCTTGAAGGGAGATAACAAAGAGTGTCAACAGTGTTGGCCCATGTGCCCATCACTGAGTGATGCTGCTGGTAACTGGCTGGCAGGAGGACTTTGTACCACTAATGTCCAGACACCTTGCCCCCGAAAACATCATCCCCTTCTTGATAGGGGATCCAAATATCACCAGTGTGGCTAAAGGGAACCCCAGGAAACCATGGCAAAGGCCTTGCTAATGTGCAGGTTCACCTCGTTCCCTTCTTTCCCCTCCCCTTCTGTTTCAGCAGTTCCTTTGGTTCCTCCAACTGCCTGAAGATGGCTGCGGCAGGACTTTCCCTATCACATTCCCAGGGTTAGAGGTGACAATTGCAGTTCTGCCAATCCTTTTTCTTGCCCTTCCAGAAGAAGCGTTTGATGCCCATATTTTTCAAGTCCCCAGAAATTACACTGATCCAAATGCCTGACAGCCCAGTCCAGAAAGGCAGGGTAGTGTGACATAGCAGAGAAGGGCATCTGCAATGAACCCAGTCCAGCCCATCCAGGTCCTTCTGCAGAGCCTTCCTACCCTTGAGCAGGTCGACACACACACCTAACTTGTTGTCGCCTGCAAACTTACTGAGGGTGCACTCTAACCCCTCATCCAGATCATTGATAAAGATATTAAAGAGAACTGACCTTAGTTCTGAGCCCTGGGGGACTCCACTAGTGACTGGCCTCCAACTGGATTTAACTCCATTCACCACGACTCTTTGGGCCCAGCTATCCAGCCAATTTTTAACCCAACGAAGTGTACACCAGTTCAAGCCTTGAGCAGCCAGTTTCTTGAGGAGAATGCTGTGGGAAGAAGTGTCAAAAGTCTTACTGAAATCAAGGTAGACCACATCCACAGCCTTTCCCTCATTTACTTGGTCATAGAAGGAGATCAGGTTCGATCAGGTTCATCAAGCAGGACCTGCCTTTCATAAACCCATGCTGACTGGGCCTAATCACCTGGTTGCCCTGTAAGTGCCGCGTGATGACACTCAAGATAATCTGCTCCATGAGCTTCCCTGGCCCTGACGTCAAACTTACAGGCCTATAGTTTCCCAGGTCTACCCTCCGGGCCTTCTTGTAGATGGGCGTCATGTTTGCTAGTCACTGGGACCTCCCCCGATAGCCAGGAGTGCTGATAAATGATGGAAAGTGGCTTGGCCTGCTCTTCCTTTAGTTCTCTCGGTACCCTCAGGTGTATGAGTCACCTCAGTACCCATCTGGCCCCATCAACTTGCATACATCTAAGTGCTGTAGTATGTTGCCAACCATTTCCTCATGGATTATGAGGGCGATGTTCTGCTCCCCATCCCCTTCCACCAGCTCAGGGCATGGAGTATCCAGAGAACAACTGGTCTTGCCACTAAAGACTGAGGAAAAGAAGGCATTAAGCACCTCAGCATTTTCCTCATCTCTTGTCACTAAGTTTTCCCCTGCATCCAGTAAAGGATGGAGATTCTCCTTAGTCCTCCTTTTTGTTTTATGTATTTATAAAAATATTTTCTGTTACCTTTAACAGCAGTAGCCAGATTGAGCTCCAGATGAGCTTTGCCCTTTCTAATTTTGTCCCTGCACAGCCTTACAACATCCTTATTGTCCTCCTGAGTGGCCCGCCCTCTTTTCCAAATGTCATAGAGTCCCTGCCTTGCACATCCACAGGCAGTGTACTGCAGCACTTACAGGGTCTCTCTGGCTCCTGTAGCCACTGCCAGAGGCTGGGAGGCACCTCAGTCCTGTGGTGCCTTTCCCTGCTCTGCCCTTCTCTGAGATGCCCCAGGACATGAGGAATGGGCATAGGGATGTTGGTTCAAGGAAGCACATCCCAGAGCTGCACTCAGGTGGCTTCCTAGGATATGTTACTTGGCCTCATGACACTATCTGCCTCACTGGCCTTCATGAGTCTTGTAGGAATAGCTGATGGCTTTTGTGCTCCTTCCTGTTCATCTCTCCATGTGCATACGATATGGCGGCTGGCAGCAGCAGCAACGGGTTTCTCTTCCCATACCTATCCTGCACACAGACAGGGAATTGCTCTTCTCCTGAGACATACAGTCTCCCAGGCAGCAATTCACAGGTAAGTACCTCTGTGCTGGCCTGGACAGCCACAGCTGTACCCCTTCACCATGCAACTCCCATTTCATACAGCCCCAAGATGGTGCTGCTCTGCAGAGTATTAAAAATGTCCAAAAAAAACAAACCACCAGAATTCACCTTGTGCCTGAAACGCATTACATTATCAGTCATGTGCAGAAGACGAAGGGCAATTTCTTGATTCTGAAACACAACAATGCATCAGTTTCCTCAAGGCATCCTTCAGCTCCTGGTTCCTCATGCTGTAGATGACGGGGTTCACAGCTGGAGGCACCACCGAGTACAGAAATGACACCACCAAGTCCAGGAATGGGGAAGAGATGAAGGGGGGCTTCAAGTGGGCAAACATGACAGTGATGAGAAACAGGGAGACCACAGGCAGGTGAGGGAGGCACATGGAAAAGGCTTTGTGCTGGCCCTGCTCAGAAGGCATCCTAAGCACTACCCTGAAGATCTGCACATAGGACAGCACAATGAAAACAAAACATACAATGGTTAAAGAGGCACTAAACATGATAAGCCGACCTTCCCTGAGGTAGGCATCTGAGCAGGAGAGCTTGAGGATCTGGGGGATTTCACAGAAGAACTGGTCCACAGCATTGCCTTGGCAGAGCGGCAGGGAAAATGTACTGGCTGTGTGCAGGACAGCACTGAGAAAGCCACTGCCCCAGGCAGCTGCTGCCATCTGGGCACAAGCTCTGCTGCCCAGGAGGCTCCCATAGTATAGGGGCTGGCAGATGGCAATGTAGCGGTCGTAGGCCATGGTGATGAGAAGAGAATACTCCGAACCAAAGAAGAAGACTAAAAGGTCAACACCTGTCAACACAACCTTCGTAGGAGATAACTCGTGTCCCAGAGGGAATTAGCCATGGCTTTGGGCAGAGAGGTGGAGATGGATCCCAGATCAAGGAGGGCGAGGTTGAGGAGGAAGAAGTACATGGGGGTGTGGAGGCGGTGGTCGCAGGCTACGGCGGTGAGGATGAGGCCATTGCCCAGGAGGGCAGCCAGGTAGATGCCCAGGAAGAGCATGAAGTGCAGGATCTGCAGCTCCCGCTTGTCTGCGAATGCCAGCAGGAGGAACTCGCTCACAGAGCTGATGTTGGGCATTTGCTCTTTCTAGGCTTGGGGTCCTGCTCAAGGAACAGAAAGACGATGTTTATTAATAATAGAATTACATGAGAAATAGGTTTTCCATTTCTCATTTAAGACTCCAAACATGCTAACTCACTTCCAAGAAAACATTTGGCAGATCCCTTTCTTGCATTTGGATTGATGCTGCCTGAGGCTGTCCTTTGGAGCAGATGACTCTGCTCTGGGCAGTGCAGACCAGACCCTGTCCTACACCAATAGGTAAAGAAGATAGGTGGACTTGTAACTTTTCTTCTAGTTTACCCACCACTTATGTGGAGAGTCTCTAAGGCAGAAATCCTGCACATTTCTCCTTCATTGCAAGTGAAATACTGTGGATCCTGTGGATCCTCTCCATGGTTTCAGTTGATCTGTTCTGCAGGCCAACTGCACACGTAGGTTCACCCAAGAAGAACATGAACACTGCTGAGGGCAGAAGAAGCCAGGCTCAAAGTGCACATCTCCAGACCCGTCACCTTGTCCCTGTACTCACCTTCCCCCAAGCACACTGAGGGCTCATTCCACATGCATGTGAAACCCCCATCCCCAGCCAGTCTGCAAACAAGAACAGCAGCAGCACAGCCAAGAGGAGAATCCAGGAGGAATGCCAGCATGCTGCTGCAAGGGGAGGCAAGGCCAGACAGATGGACAGATGGACACTCAGCAGACCCTCCTGTGCTGCAGCTCTGCCTGCAGAGGAAGCAGCTCCTGCTCATTGCAAACGATCTGTGCTCACCTCAAGCTGGCAGACACCTCCCAAAGACAGTGCACTGGGCATTGGAGAGTTGCAGCTCCTAAAGATCACCTAGGATAAAACCTGAGAGGACTGCTATAATGATGTTGGTGCAGTCCATGCGCTGAGGTGTGGGAAGGGACTTTATGAAGTTCGTTAATGACATATTGATCCATCACTGCAATGCTCTAGGAGTCTCAGTCTCCAGTACAATCCTGACAACCCATTACCATGAAACCTGCCTCCCCTCCACTGCAGGATTCTTCAAGCACAGGCTACAGACAAAGTCTTGCCTTTCAGGTAGACCCTGCTTTGGTCTTCCTTGTGAACAATCCAGGTGGAAGGGGATGGGGAGCAGGATGTGGCCCTCACTATCCACGAAGAAATGGTTGGTGACCTGGTACGGCACTTGGCTGTGCACAAGTCGATGGGGCCGGATGGGATCCACCCAAGGGTACTGAGAGAACTGGCAGAGGAGCTGGCCAAGCCACTTTCCATCATTTATCAGCAGTCCTGGCTATTGGGGGAGGTCAGAGGTTGGGCTCGATGATCTTGAGGTCTCTTCCAACCTAGAAATTCTGTGATTCTGTGATTCTGTGAAATGCCATTCTCTAAAGCATCTTCTACTCCTCACTGGAGAAACAGAGAGACCCATCCTGACAGATGCTATCAGCCATTGGATGTGCCAGCTGTAGAAGACCCCTCTGGCAATCCCACCTGCATGGTCCTGCTGCCAGAGACTCACAGTGTCAAGAGCCTGCAGTTGTGTCCTGCCACATGCTGCCCTCTGTTGTTGTGCTCCTCACTGCCTCCAAGCCCTCTCTCCTTCTCTCCTCTCCCTGTGCCACCTGCAGTCAGAGCCCCCAGCCCTTCTGCGCTGTGCAGAGGAGCTGCTCCTGGGCACAGCTGTCTCTCTGCAGCACTGCCCGCTTACCAGGAGCTCCCCTTGGGCCCAGGAGCCCGGCCCAGCTCAGCAGCACAGTGTGCATGGTTTTCCCTATGGGCCTGCATAGGGAAGACCATAGCATCACTTGCTCTGTGCCATTGGGCTCCCTCCGCAAGGCCTCAAGGCTGACAGCTCCCGAAGGCAGCAGGGTCTCTCCTGGGGTGTGGTGTTTTAGGCAGACTGAAGTTATCACTGACTGCTCCTGTCTGAACAGGGGAGAGACTGATTTTAGAAATGTGATTTGTTCTACTAATGTTTGGTTGCCAAACTTGTTGTGCTTTAACCTGTCGGGCACCTAAGCAACACAGCGATGATAGCTCACACCCACCACCGCTTACTTGTTGAAATATAGACAATTTAGAAGGACAGAAAATGAAATATAAGATTAACAGACACAATAACAATAAATAATAATACATTTTATTATGATGACTATGACATGCATAAAGCAAATGATGCACAATACAATTGCTCATCGCCCACTGACCAATGCCCAGCCTGTCTCGATGCAGCAGTCCCCCAGAACCTGGCCAGCCTGGTCTAGGATCTCCTGTGCAGGTCCCTTGACCTTTCTTTGGTTTAGGGCAATACAAGCTTTCAGAATGTTATAAATCACTCAGTCCCAAAATAGGATTATAATCAAAGTTTACAATTTATTAAAGGAATAGAGCTAAGAAAACAGGGCTGGGTGCGTCGGGAGTCTCTGCTCCACCTAGACGCACACCAGTTACATCAAGTAGCTGATTTTTATGCTCCTAGGCTAATACATATTCATTACTACTTCTAAAAAAATCCAGGTTATTATAATTAGCTTCCGGGATCCAAACCCTCCTACTGGAGCATGCGCATCAGTCTCCAGTGGTCCCCCTGGGACCTTTCATGCTGAAGGCTCGTAGTCTTCCTCTCAGTTTTTTTTTCTTGTCCTTCCACTTTGTACTCCTTGGCAGCATATCAAAAGCTTACACAGCGTCCCCTGCAAGTTTTGTCTTCTAGCCATCCTTCAGCTTCTTTCTTTCTTCTCCTTAATCTCCTGTTCACCTGGCCAGATATCAGGATCTTGCATAGTGTCCCATTCAGAAGTCATAACAGTTACTAGTTGTTAGCAGTTGTTCTGAAACCCCCAGACATCAGAGACTTCAAAGAAATAACATACAAATACAAATAGCTCTCTATTGACACTTCACGTGTTGTTAAAACATTCCTCACAGACCATTCACAGGGACACGCCAGTCACATCTATAGCAGTGCTAAATCAACCACAAAGAAGGCAAAAAGGCTGTAAATGTTAGGAATAAGAGTTCGGAATAATAAAAGCAAATACGCTCATGGATTTGAGGAATATTTCTGAAGATTTGATAAAATGACTATAATGAGGGGGAGACTGGGACACTGGTGTAGTGGGTTTACGTGGCAAGGTTTTGGTAGCAGGGGGCCATAGGGGTGGTTTCTGTGAGAAAGATCTAGAAGCCGCCCCATGTTTGGGAAGGGCCCCGTTGTTTTCCAGATCTGAGCCAATAAGCGATGTTGTTTTGCGCCTCTGTGAGAGCATATTTAAGACAGGGAAAAAACTGCTGCACCACACAGCAGCCGGGAGAGTCAAGGGAGTGAGAAACAGCCTTGCAGGTGCCAAGGTCAGTGTAGAAGGAGGGGGAGAGGTGCTCCAGGCGCCGGAGCAGAAGTCCCCTGCGGCCTGTGGTGAGGACCATGGTGAAGCAGGATGTCCCCCTGCAGCCCATGGAGTACCACGGTGGAGCAGGGTTTCACGCTGCAGCCCGTGGAGGAGACCACGGTGGAGCAGGTGGCCCTGCACCGACGGAGGCTGCCGCCTGTGGAAGACCCCTGCCGGAGCAGATTCCGGGCCGGACCTGTAGCCCGTGGAGAGGAGACTACGCAGGAGCAGGTGATCTGGCAGGAGCTGCTGCCCGTGGGGGAGCCAGGTTGGAGCAGTTTTCTCCTGAGGGATGGACCCCGTGGTACGGACCCATATCTGGAGCAGTTCTGGAAGAGCTGCTGCCTGTGGGAAGCCCACGCCGGATCAGTTCGTCAAGGACTGCATCCCGTGGGTGGGACCCCACAGCACAGGGGACGAGAGTGACCGAGAAGGAGCGGCAGAGAAGAAGTGCTGTAGACTGACCATAACCCCCATTGCCCCGTTCCCCTGCGCCGCTCGGGGGGAGGAGGTGGAAGAGGGTGGATGGGGGGGGAGGTGCTTTTGGTTTCTTTCCTTTGTTTCTCACTTCTCTAGCTTGTAAGTAATGAGCAATAAATCTTACTATCTGTCTTCTTATGCTGAGTCTGGTTTGCCCGTTACACTAATTATTGCGTGATTTTCTCGTCCTTATCTCAATCCTTGAGCCCCTTTCACATATTTTCTCCCCATTCCTCTTTGAGGAGGGGGAGTGAGAGAGTGGCTGTGGTGGAGCTCGGCTGCCCACTCGAGCGGAACCACGACAACTGGGAGGAAAAGGAAGAAACCACATCTGTGGAAGAATTAAATTGCCAGTTGTCCTGGTTTCAGTTAGAACAGAATTAATTTTCTTTCTAGTAGCTGGTGGAATGCTGTGTTTTGGCTTAGGATGAGAAGAGTGCTGATAACACCCCAATGCTTTAATTGTTGCAGAGCAGTGCTTATACTAAGCCAAGGTCATCTCAGCCTTTTGCTCTGTCCTGCCAACGGGCAGGCTGGGGGTGCAGTAAGAGCTGGGAGGGGACAGACCCAGGACAGGTGACCCAAACTAGCCAAAGGGGTATTCCATACCATCTGACGTCATGCTAAACAATATATAGGGGTGGCTAGCTGGGGGGAGGAGGCCGGACTGCTCAGGGTTAGGCTGGGCATCGGTCAGCGGGTGGTGAGCAATTGCATTGTGCATCACTTGTTTGTACATACTATTATTACTTTCGTATTATCACCATTGTATCATTATTATTATTATTGTTATTATTATTTTTGTTATTATTATTTTCCTGTCTTATTAAACTGTCTTTATCTCAACTCACGGGCTTCACTTTCCATTTCTCTCCCTCGTCCCAGAGAGGGAGGGGGGAGGGTGAGCGAACGGCTGCGTGGTGTTTAGCTGCCGGCCGGGTTAAACCACGACAGTCTTTTTGGCGCCCAATGTGGGGCTCGAAAGGTTGAGATAACGGCAGATCTGATCAGAGTGTGTTAAACTAAAATTGGTGTAAGGATTAGACCTGCTTAATAGTCACTTGTCATGATGCTGATTGCTTTAATCTCAACTCTGCTGCGCCTGTTTTCCAAATTGAGTATTATAGTACATTATTTTCCGTATTTGCTCTCTGTAGTGTTGTTTATCCTCTCTGGGCCCTGGTTTCAGATCATTATGGTACTGAGTGTTATAGCAATGGCTTATGAGATGATAAGATATCTGGTCATGACTCTAACTTGGTATTTATACTCAGTAACATCGTGGACTGTACTTTGGAAACAGTATCTTGGGAAGTATTAGCAATTATACCTATTGTTTTTCTCCATTAGAGAGTCAATCTGTGGAGGGGAAAGGGGAAGATATTTTTTCTTACTTGATTACTCTCCCTTTCTCCTTCACCACCCCTGTATCCTCCTGGATCACTCTGCCTTCCTCCTTCACCACCCTCTTATCCCCTGAGCTTGTCACAGTAGCTCTCCAAGATATTGAATATTCTTGGGATACTCGAAGCACCATAGTCTTGTTGTTCTGCCTCCTGAATGCACTTCAGGTTCTGCTTAAAGTTAAACAACTACTTAGGAAGCTCATCCGGAGATCTGCCCGGAGGCAGTATAGTTGTGGGTGGCAGGGAGTATGGGTGGATATGGGCAGGCATCTAGAGCAGTTGGCACCCCCAGTATTTTGGAAATTCACCCCTGAACAATGGCAAAATCCTCAAAAACTGGCAGAACGCTTGAAAAAAAGGTGTCATGATTCTGGCAGTTCCAAAGTAACACAAATCATTATAACGTGCTGGGGCCTGGCTCATTCCTATCGAGCTGCCATTGATACTGCTATCAACTTAGTGACAGACCCTGCGGCCACTCCAAGCCCTGTGACAGATCCAACGGCCACTGTGACCCCTACGGTGGACTCTGAAGCCGCTCCAGCTCCAGCTCCTGCAGCCGCTCCAGCTCCAGCTCCTGCAGCCGCTCCAGCTCCAGCTCCAGCTCCTGCCGCTACTCCAGTCCCAGCTCCTGCAGCCGCTCCAGCTCCAGCTCCTGCAACCGCTCCAGCTCCTGCAGCCGCTCCAGCTCCTGTGGCCGTGTCAGAGAAATGAGCTGTAGCAGTGCAAGTTGACCCTGCAGAGGGTATTTCAACCCCTGTAACGGGGTCAGAGAAACGAGCTGTAGCAGTGCAAGTTGACCCTGCAGAGGGTATTCCAACCCCTGTAACGGGGTCAGAGAAACGAGCTGTAGCAGTGCAAGTTGACCCTGCAAAGGGTATTTCAACCCCTGTAACGGGGTCAGAGAAACGAGCTGTAGCAGTGCAAGTTGACCCTGCAGAGGGTATTTCAACCCCTGTAACGGGGTCAGAGAAACGAGCTGTAGCAGTGCAAGTTGACCCTGCAGAGGGTATTCCAACCTCTGTGGCAGACCCTGTAACAAAGTCAGAGAAACGAGCAGTAGCAGTGCAAGCTGCCCCTGTAGAGAAGGTGAAAAAATGGTATAGAGATTCAGGTCGTTTAGAACGCAGAGAGTCTTCTGCCAATCCAGGTAAGGCTTCTGCCAAAACTAGGTATAGAGATGACGAAGATGACGACGATGCTGGGCCATCAAGGATTCAGGAGGAGGAAGATGAGGATGTCGAAAAATCAACAGTAACTACCCGAAGCCTAAACGAACGCGAGCTACGAGATGTGCGAAAAGATTTTGGTCGCTGTATAGGTGAGCAGCTTGTCACCTGGCTGCTCCGGTGCTGGGACTCTGGAGCCAATTGTGTGGAATTAGACGGCAGGGAAGCCAAGCGGCTGGGATCCCTTGCTCGAGACGCCGGCATTGACAAAGCAATTGCAGATGGAGCACAATCCACCAGCCTCTGGAGGCGTCTCCTCTCAGCTGTGAGGGAAAGGTATCCCTTCAAGGAAGAACTTGTATGTCTACCAGGCAAGTGGACCACTATGGAGAAGGGAATCCAGTACCTGAGGGAATTAGCCATACGGGAAGTGATTTATGAGGATCCAGACCTCGGACAAACATCCAAAGACCCGGATGAAGTCAGGTGTACACGACCCATGTGGCGAAAGTTTGTACGGAGTGCACCATCATCATATGCCAGCTCATTGGCAATAATAGCCTGGAAAGAGGATGAGGAACCCACAGTGGATGAAGTGGCTAAACAACTCCGGCAGTACGAAGAAAGTCTCTCCTCTTCCTTACAGGCCAGCGTCTCAGCTGTGGAGAAACTTTCTGAAGAGGTCCACCAACTTAAAGAGAATCTATCTTTCCTCCAACCTGAACCAACCAGTGTCCAACGACCGAAAGAGAATACTGTGGAGAAACTTTCTGAAAAGTTTCACCAACTTGAAGAGAGATTATTCTCCTCCGCACCTGTACAAAGGAGTGTCTCAGCTGTCAGGGGTAGGCGTTCACCCACACAAGGAAGACGATATGGTGGGTACTCACTCCGTGCCACCCTGTGGTTTTACTTACGAGACCATGGAGAGGACATGAGAAAATGGGATGGAAAATCTACCGCGACCCTAGAGGCACGGGTACGTGAGTTGCAAAAGAAAACAATCAGGAAAAAGGGATTCTCCGAAAAGTTTGCTGCTCCAACTTCCAGCAGACAGTCCTTCAAACACAGAAACGAAGAAGATTCTGACCAGGATTAGGGGGGCCCTGCCTCCAGCCAGGGGGAGGAAAGGGACAATCGAGTTTATTGGACTGTGTGGATTCGATGGCCTGGCACATCACACGCACAGAAGTATAAGGCTTTAGTAGACACCGGTGCACAATGTACTATAATGCCATCGAGCTATAAAGGACCAGAGCCCATCTATATTTGTGGAGTGACAGGGGGATCTCAGCAGTTGACTGTATTGGAGGCTAAAGTGAGTCTGACTGGGAATGAGTGGGAAAAGCACCGCATTGTGACTGGCCCGGATGCTCCATGTATCCTTGGCATAGACTATCTTAGAAGAGGATATTGCAAGGACCCAAAAGGGTTCCGGTGGGCTTTTGGTATAGCTGCCTTAGAGACAGAGGGCATTAAACAATTATCTACCTTGCCTGGTCTCTCAGAGGACCCCTCTGTTGTGGGGTTGCTGAGGGTCGAAGAACAGCAAGTGCCAATCGCTACCACAACTGTGCACCGGCGGCAATATCGCACTAACCGAGACTCCCTGATTCCCATCCATAAGCTAATTCGTCAATTGGAGAGCCAAGGAGTGATCAGCAAGACCCATTCACCTTTCAATAGTCCCATATGGCCAGTGCGAAAGTCTAATGGCGAGTGGAGACTAACAGTGGACTATCGTGGCCTGAACGAAGTCACGCCACCACTGAGTGCTGCAGTGCCGGACATGCTGGAACTTCAGTACGAACTTGAATCGAAGGCAGCCAAGTGGTACGCCACAATTGATATCGCTAATGCATTTTTCTCCATCCCTCTAGCAGCAGAGTGCAGGCCACAATTTGCCTTCACTTGGAGGGGAGTCCAATATACTTGGAATCAGCTGCCCCAGGGGTGGAAACACAGCCCTACCATTTGCCATGGACTGATCCAGTCTGCGCTAGAGCAGGGGGAAGCTCCTGAACACCTGCAGTACATCGATGACATTATTGTGTGGGGTGACACAGCAGAGGAAGTTTTCGAGAAAGGGAAGAAAATAGTCCAAATCCTTCTGAAAGCCGGTTTTGCCATAAAACAAAATAAAGTCAAAGGACCTGCATGAGAGATCCAGTTTTTAGGAATAAAATGGCAAGATGGACGTCATCAAATCCCAATGGATGTGATCAACAAAATAACAGCTATGTCTCCACCAACTAACAAAAAAGAAACACAGACTTTCCTAGGTGTTGTGGGGTTTTGGAGAATGCACATCCCAAATTACAGCCTGATTGTAAACCCGCTCTACCAAGTAACCCGTAAGAAGAATGAGTTTGAATGGGGCCCTGAACAACGACAAGCCTTTGAACAAATCAAGCAGGAAATAGTCCATGCAGTAGCCCTTGGGCCAGTTCGAACTGGACCGGATGTAAAGAATGTGCTCTACACTGCAGCCGGGGAGAACGGCCCCACCTGGAGCCTCTGGCAGAAAGAACCTGGGGAAACTCGAGGTCGGCCCCTGGGGTTTTGGAGTCGGGGATACAGAGGATCTGAGGCCCGCTATACTCTGCCTGAAAAGGAGATATTGGCAGCATATGAAGGAGTTCGATCTGCTTCGGAGGTGGTCGGTACTGAAGCGCAGCTCCTCCTAGCACCCCGATTGCCGGTACTAGGCTGGATGTTCAAGGGAAGGGTCCCCTCTACGCATCATGCAACTGATGCTACATGGAGCAAGTGGGTTGCACTGATTACTCAGCGGGCTCGAATAGGAAACCCCAGTCGCCCAGGAATATTGGAAGTGATCATGGACTGGCCAGAAGGCAAATACTTTGGGATATCATCAGAGGAGGAGGTGGGTCGTGCTGAAGAAGCCCCACTGTACAACCAGTTGCCAGAGAATGAAAAGAAATATGCCCTGTTCACTGATGGGTCCTGTCGTATTGTGGGGAAGCATCGGAGATGGAAGGCTGCTGTATGGAGTCCTACGCAACGAGTTGCAGAAGCTGCTGAGGGAGAAGGTGAATCGAGTCAGTTTGCAGAAGTGAAAGCCATTCAGCTGGCTTTAGACATTGCTGAACGAGAAAAATGGCCAGTTCTCTATCTCTACACCGATTCATGGATGGTAGCAAATGCCCTGTGGGGATGGTTACAGCAATGGAAGCAAAACAACTGGCAGCGTAGGGGCAAACCCATCTGGGCTGCTGCATTGTGGCAAGATATTGCTGCTCGGGTAGAGAACCTGGCTGTGAAAGTACGCCACGTAGATGCTCATGTGCCCAAGAATCGGGCTACTGAAGAACATCAAAACAACCAGCAGGTGGATCAGGCTGCTAAGATTGAAGTAGCTCAGGTGGACCTGGATTGGCAGCATAAAGGTGAATTATTTATAGCCCGATGGGCCCATGACACCTCAGGCCATCAAGGTAGAGACGCAACATACAGATGGGCTCGTGATCGAGGGGTGGACTTAACCATGGACGCTATAGCACAGGTTATTCATGACTGTGAAACATGTGCTGCAATCAAGCAAGCCAAACGGTCAAAGCCTCTTTGGTATGGAGGACGATGGCTGAAATATAAATATGGAGAGGCCTGGCAGATTGATTACATCACACTCCCTCAAACTCGCAATGGCAAGCGCCACGTACTTACAATGGTGGAAGCAACCACCGGATGGCTGGAAACATATCCTGTGCCTCATGCCACCGCCCGGAACACCATCCTGGGCCTTGAAAAGCAAGTCCTATGGCGCCATGGCACCCCAGAAAGAATAGAATCAGACAATGGGACTCACTTCCGAAACAACCTTATAGACACTTGGGCCAAAGAACATGGTATTGAATGGGTGTATCACATCCCCTATCATGCACCAGCCTCCGGGAAAGTTGAACGATACAATGGCCTGTTAAAGACTACCTTGAAAGCAATGGGCGCTGGGACGTTCAAAAACTGGGATACGCATTTGGCAAAGGCCACCTGGTTAGTCAATACTAGGGGATCTACCAACCGAGCTGGACCTGCCCAATCAAACCTGTTACGTACTGTAGATGGGGATAAAGTTCCTGTAGTGCATGTAAAAAATATGCTGGGTAAAACAGTCTGGGCTACTCCTGCCTCAGGAAAAGGCAAACCTATTCGTGGAATTGTTTTCGCTCAGGGACCTGGATACACTTGGTGGGTGATGCAAAAGAACGGAGAGGTCCGGTGTGTACCTCAAGGAGACTTAATACTGGGTGAGAATAGCCCATGAACTGAATTGTACCATGTTAAATAGTATATTATACTGTATGTTATCACTACCATGATTACTATAGGTGACTAATTAGAATGTATGGAAAAGAGTGTAACCTGAGCATGACATAAATGGTATGGAATAAGGGGTGGATAGATGTCCTGGTTTTCAGTTAGCACAGAATTAATTTTCTTCCTAGTAGCTAGTGGAATGCTGTGTTTTGGCTTAGGATGAGAAGAGTGCTGATAACACCCCGATGCTTTAATTGTTGCAGAGCAGTGCTTATACTAAGCCAAGGACATCTCAGCCTTTTGCTCTGTCCTGCCAACGGGCAGGCTGGGGGTGCAGTAAGAGCTGGGAGGGGACAGACCCAGGACAGGTGACCCAAACTAGCCAAAGGGGTATTCCATACCATCTGACGTCATGCTAAACAATATATAGGGGTGGCTAGCCGGGGGGAGGAGGCCGGACTGCTCAGGGTTAGGCTGGGCATCGGTCAGCGGGTGGTGAGCAATTGCATTGTGCATCACTTGTTTGTACATACTATTATTACTTTCGTATTATCACCATTGTATCATCATTATTATTATTGTTATTATTATTTTTGTTATTATTATTTTCCTGTCTTATTAAACTGTCTTTATCTCAACTCACGGGCTTCACTTTCCATTTCTCTCCCCCGTCCCAGAGAGGGAGGGGGGAGGGTGAGCGAACGGCTGCGTGGTGTTTAGCTGCCGGCCGGGTTAAACCACGACACCTGTGTGTCCATTCACAACCCCTAAACATATCGCTTGTCCCCCAGCTTAGCTTGGCAATGCTGGGAGGCAGGTTCCATCCTCATCAAGGAACACCAAGGCTAACCAGCACATTGTGAGAAACACTCCGTAGCCAACAACTTAGGCTCAGGCGAGGATCTCAGTGAAGTAGTGGGGAAGGACCTCAGCGCAGGTGGGGAAGGACTGGTGGCTGCATTTGGGACATTGCTGAGCAGCAGCTTTCAACGGATTCCTTTGTCCCTCCTGCTCCTCCTGGCCTGGGGAAGAGTCAAGTGGGGCTGGCATGCTCTGCAGGGGATGCCTGGGGATCTCTGCAAGGAGTGGGTTTTCATCTCTGCTCTTCTTTCTTTTGCAGTCCTCCAGCCTTCAGATAAAGACCCGGAACCCATGGTCCGTTCCCTGGCATTTCAAACCACCCTGATTCTGACGTCAAGGCATAACGCAATGTCAGGACGGAGATTTCCACTGCTGTGGTGCTGCTAGCCCCGCAGCAGTCCTCAAAAGAGCAATATATATTTTAATAGAACTAGGTTGTTGTCTCGTTATTCCAGCAGCTCCTTCACAGTGACTCGGTGCCATGACGCTGAGCTAACTTGGAGGCCAACAAGGACGTCTTTTCCCTGGGCCTGGTGACTGCATGGCGCCTACTCAACCAGTGAAAGAGTCACAGAACCCTTGCGCTTGGAAAAGGGCCTTCAGCTCAAGTCCAAGCGTCAGCTAACACCACCAGGCCCACCACAAAACCACGGCCCTTAGCGTCAAGTCCACGCATTTCTTTAATAGCTCCAGGCCTGGGACTCCAGCAGTGCCCTGGGCAGCCGGTTCCACCCTTTGCATGAAGAAATTCTTCCTGACATCCCATCCTGTGAGTCCACCTGTGGTAGGTGCGCCCAGGTAGAAGAACTGCTCAGCCTCCTGGCAGAGCTTCGGGAGGAGGTGGGCAGGCTGAGGAGCACCAGGGAGTCGGAGAAGGTTGAACTGTACTCTGCCAGCCCTGGGACAGATGCGTCAGGCAGACACAGCAGAGGAAATGGAGGATCCCCTACCCTCTGGCCATCAGGCAGAAGGAGTGCATCTCAGTGACGAAGGGATGGAAGTTTAGATCTGCTCGGGGCAGCAGGCGAACCCCTCCTTGCCTACCTCACCTTCCTTTCAGGTGCCCTGAAACAACAGACTCTGGAAGTAATGGACACACAAACGATGATGTGCATGAAGGTCCATCCAGGTTGGAGGGGTTTTCTAGGGCAAGTCAGCCTTCCCCAGTATCACGACCACCTCCATCAAGAAGAAGAGAAGGGTTACTGTCATAAGTGACTCCCTTCTGAGCAGAACAGAGGGCCGCATATGCCGGCCTGACCCAACCCATGGAGAAGTCTGCTGCCTCCCAGGAGATCAGGGTAAATGATGTTTCTAGAAAGCTCGCTCGCCCCGTAAGGCCCTCTGAGCATCATCCATTATTGTTCTGTCCTGACAGAATCTTCTAAGTGGCACACCAAAATGGGAGGGACTGTGCGCTAGCGAGATCCTTCGGCCTGCTCCATGCCACGCTGGGTACACTGGAGCACATTTGGAATGTTTCTGCACCGATGCACCCAGCATGAGGGACAAGCAGGAGGAGCTGGAAGCTTCAGCTCCATCCCAGAACAAGCAAGACTTGGTGTGCTGTGATGGACAGGTATGGGCTCTTCAGGAAGGATAGGCAGGGCAGGCGAGGCAAGGGGCTGGCACAAGGACGTGGCCGAGAGCTTCTGGGTAAGGATTAAGGGAGAAACCAATCACTTGGATGTTGCAGTGGGTGTTTGCGATACCAATGAATTATTCGCTAAGCAACTAAGAGAGACCTCTCTTAGCTCAACTGCCCTTGTCCTGATGGGGGACTTCAACTTGCCAGATGTTAACTGGGAAGACCACACAGCTGATACAAGCAGGTCCAGGAGATTCCTCACACACCTTGATGACAACTCCTTGGTACAGCTACTGAGGGAGACAACAAGGAAAGGTGCCATCCTAGACCTGTTGCTCGTGAACACAGAGGGTGCGGTGGGTGGAGTGGTGATGGGCGGCCATCTTGGCCATAGCAATCATGAAGCAGTTGAGTTTAAAAATCTTTGGCGATAGGAGGAAGACTGCCAGTACACCTGCTTTTGGCAGGGGGGTTGGACCTGATGATCTCTTGAGGTCCCTTCCAACCCCTCCAATTCTGTGAACTTTGGACACGGGGAGGGCAGAGTTCAGGCTGCTCAGGGAACTAGTTAGGAAGATCCCCTGAGAAGCTGTTTTGGAAGGTATCGGGGTCCATCTTTTTAAGCACGACCTCCTAAGAGCACAGGAGCAGGCGATTCCAAAATGTTGGAAGTCAAGCAGGCGGGGCAGGTGGCCAGCTTGGCTGAGCAGGGATCTTCTTCTAGAGCTTAAGTGGAAAAAGAAACGTGTGGCCACTGGAAGCGAGGTCGTGTGACATGGCAGGGCTACGGAGGTGCTGTTTGCCTCTGTCGGGAGAAAATTCGTGCAGGCAAAGCTCAGGGGTGAAGCTGGCTAGTAGTGTGGGCAACAACACAGATATATACATTAATATGTGTATTGAAGATGTGAACTGCTAAAGGAGGGCTAGAGGAAACATTGGTCCGTTACTTGCTGAGGATGGTCACCTCACAAACACAGACATAGGCGAAGCAGAGCCATTTAATGTCTCTTTTGCCTCTGTCTTCAAGAGCAATGATGGGCTCTGGGACCCAAGGGGCCCAGAGTTGGGGGGCCATGAGTGAGGTAACAAAAACCTCCTAGCCAAACCCACACTGGATGCATATGAGTCTACGGGGCCTGAGGGGATTCATTCCAGGGTTCTCAGAGGGCCGACTAATGTCCTTGTGAGACCTCTCTCAATTATTTTTCAATGGTCTTGGGAGGCCAGAGAGGTCCAAGTTGACTGTAGGCTGGCAATCATTGTGACAGGTTTCAAGCAGGGCAAGAAAGAAGAGCCCAATAATTACAGACCCGCCAGTCTCTCTTCAGAGCCTAGTAAAAATACGGAGAAACTGTTCTGGGCATTACTGAAGAACACCGGAAAGACAACGCAGTCGTTGATCACAGCCCACCCAGGTTCATGAGGGGAAAGTCCTGTTTAACAAACTTAATTTCCTTTTATGACAACATCACCCGTCTAGTTGAGCAAGGGATGCCAGGTTTTGGATTTCCATCAAGTTTTCAGTACTGTTTCTCTCAGTATCCTTCTGGACAAAATGTCCATTGTACAGCTAGATAAATACATGCGGTTTAGGGTGAAAAGTTGGCTGATGGGTTGGGCTCAAGGGGTTACAGAAATGGGGTTGTATCAGGCTGTTGACCAGTCCCTAGTGGGGTTCCCCAGGGTTCCACTTAGGGCCAGCAGAAGAGGCTGGAGAGCAGCCTTGCAGAAAGGGATCTGGGGGTTTTGGTCGACAGCAAGTTGAATACGTGTCAGAATTCAGCCTGGAGGAGAGTGAGGGGAGGCCTCCTGGCGGCCTGCAGCTCCCTCACGAGGGGAGCAGAGGGGCAGTGTGGCATTTAGGGGTGTAGCCGATTAACCATTACGGGTCCGGTCAGATTCAGGGTCCTGAACTATCACAATCACAGATTCACCAATAACGCATGTATGAAATACAGAGGTGGCACAGGTGCGCAGCCTGGAAATGAGCGCGTTAAAAGGCACAAAGACTCTATAGAGATTCCTAAGTTTCCGCAGAGACACACGATATAACCTAGTGTTCAAATCTCACCCAAAGGCGTCCCAATGGGCGAGAAGAGAGGCTCAGCCCGTCGACTGATCCCAGGAGTCAGGAGGTCCTCAGGATGGTGTATTCCCTTGGGATGGCATCTCCCCTGATGGTGGTATCTTCCCTAATGATGGTACCTTCCCTAACAATGGTATCTTCCCTGACACACCCTCTCTCTTAGGCCAATTTATGAGGTGGAGCTTGAGTGACTCTAGTCAAGCATATTTTAGTTAGGATTGGTGAAAAGGTTTCTTGTCTCTGTTTAAAGTAGTAGGCTCTGAGAAATTCAGAGCACATGCTCAGAGAGGGGTGGTCGCACCTTGGAAGCAGGTAGCTTTTGGGATGGAGGTGTGTTTTGGCATTTTAATGATATTATAATGAACAAAAGTACATTAGAATACAGCATTTGTCAAAACATGACAGGTCGTTGGCTCAGGGTAGCAAAAAGTGCAGCTTATCGGTCTCAGCGTGCACAGGAACAATCGAGTCCGCACCTGGTCACAGAGCCTAGCCGTGGTGTCTCCACTCCACTCTATGCTCCGTGCTGTTCCTTAGAGCTAGCACACCAGGTTCCCCCAGCGCAATAGCATCTAAGGTTGGAAGCCTAGGGAATGCTCAGGTAATGCAGCTACGCCCTACCCTGAAAGCCTTTTCAATGCTGTGCATTTTCTTTAAGATGTGAATGTTAGTTTTATTTTCCTAGTTACTTCAGGCAACTGTACCACAGGCAGGTGCTGAGCTCTGCTCTCTGGGGACAGTGACAGGACCCGAGAGAATGGCACGGAGCTGGGACAGGGGAGGCTGAGGCTGGGTGTTAGGAAAAGGTTTTTCACTGAAAGGGTGGTCGGGCACTGGGACAAGCTGCCCAGGGCATTGGGCATGGCTCCAAGCCTGCTGGAAGTCAAGTCAAGTCAAGCGTTTGCACAACGCTCTAACATCCTCCGATAATGGGTGGTTCTGTGTGGAGCCTGGCGTTTGACTCAATGATCCTTGTGGGTCTTGTGTGGGAAAGGAATTTGTAGGTGGCTTTGCACTATTGCACACGTTCCTGAATTAGAGATAATGAAGAAATAATTGTAGAATCGTAGAATATCCCGAGTTGGAAGGGACCCATAACGTTCAAGTCCAACTGCTGGCACCGCACAGGTCTACCCAAAAGTTTAGACCATGTGACTAAGTGCACAGTCCAATCGCTTCTTCAATTCAGACAGGCTTGGTGCAGTGACTACTTCACTGGGAAGCCTGTTCCAGTGTGCGACCACCCTCTTGGTGAAGAACCTCTTCCTGATGTGCAGCCCAAACTTCCCCTGCCTCAGCTTAACACCTTTCCCACGGGTCCTATCACTGGTGATTACGGAGAATAGGTCACCTGCCTCTCCACTCCCCCTCGCAAGGAAGTTGTAGACTGCGATGAGGTCCCCCCTCAGCCTCCTCTTCTCCAGGCTGAACAGGCCCAGCGCCCTCAGCCGCTCCTCATATGTCTTCCCCTCTAGGCCCTTCACCATCTTCGTCGCCCTCCTCTGGACCCTCTCCAACAGAGAGCCGGAGCCGCCAGGTCAACCCAGACCCGGGAAGGGGGGGGGGGGGAGAAAAAAAAACGGGGAAGGAGACGGGAGAGAGACCCAATCCATGCCGCGTGGAGCGGGGAAGTGGGGCCGTGTGATGGGAAGAGGGTAAGAGGGAAAAGAGGGAGAAAAGCGAGAGTGTTCTCCCCCGAGGGGGGGAACGAGTGAACGGCAGGCCGGCGCAGGTCTGCGCGTGACAACCGCATCCCCTTGCCTTTCCCTCCTCCGCCCGGTGGTGGCAAGGGCGAAAAGTGACAAAAACTTGTGTCAAGGGCTGACTATCAATAGATCGCAGCGAGGGAGCTGCTCTGCTACGTACGGAACCCTGACCCAGAATCAGGTCATCTACAAATGATTTAGCACCGGGTTTCCCACGAACATGCGGGACGCAACGGTAAGCATACATGCGCCCAAGCCTTGAGCAGCCAGTTTCTCTGGGAGAATTCTGTGAGAAAAGGTGTCGAAAGCCTTACGGAGGGTTAGGTAGACCACATCCACAGCCATTCCTTCATCCACTGAGCACATTGCCTTGTCTTAGAAGGAGATCAGATTTGTCAAGCAGGACCTCTCTTTGATAACCACCTACTGAAATGGCCTGATCACCCGACTGTTCTTTCAGTGTTACAGAATCACAGAATCACAGAATTTCTAGGTTGGAAGAGACCTCAAGATCATCGAGTCCAACCTCTGACCTAACGCCAACAGTCCCCACTAAACCATATCCCTAAGCTCTACATCTAAACGTCTTTTAAAGACTTCCAGGGATGGTGACTCCACCACTTCCCTGGGCAGCCCGTTCCAGTGCCTAACAACCCTTTCGGTAAAGAAGTTCTTCCTAAGATCCAACCTAAAACTCCCCTGGTGCATCTTTAGCCCATTCCCCCTCGTCCTGTCACCAGGCACGTGGGAGAACAGGCCAACCCCCACCTCACTACAGCCTCCTTTAAGGTATCTGTAAAGAGCGATAAGGTCGCCCCTGAGCCTCCTCTTCTCCAGGCTGAACAAGCCCAGCTCCCTCAGACGCTCCTCGTAGGACTTGTTCTCCAGGCCCCTCACCAGCTTCGTCGCCCTTCTTTGGACCCGCTCAAGCACCTCGATGTCCTTCTTGTAGCGACGGGCCCAAAACTGAACGCAGTACTCGAGGTGCGGCCTCACCAGAGCCGAGTACAGGGGGAAATGTGTTGTGTGATGGTACTCCGGATAATCTGATCCATGAGCTTTCCCAGCATCGTGGACAGAATAACAGATCCGTAGGTCCCCGACTCCTCCTTCCAGCCCTTCCTGTAGACAGACGTCACATTTGCTAGTCGCCAGTTGACCGCAGCCTCCCCTGATAGCCACGACTGCTGATCAATGATGGTTGCAGGTTGGCAAGTGATTCTGCCAGCTCCCTCAGTAGTGACAGGTGGATTCAATCTGGCCCCATAGATGTGTGTATATCTAAGTGGAGTAGCAGTTCTCTAACTATTTCCTCCTGGATTATGAGTGTTTCATTCTGCTCCCTGTACCTATCTACCAGCTCTGGAGGCTGAGTACCAGGGGAACAACTGGTCTTGCTGCTAAAAACTGAGGCAACGAAGGAATTAAGTACCTCAGCCTTTTCCTCATGTCTTCTATGGTTCTATGTCACTATCATTCCCCTCACATCCAATTCAGAATGGAGATGCTCCTTAATGCTCTTGTTATGTATATATATATATATATGTTATATATGTTATATATATATATATATATATATATATATAATGACTCTTTTTGTTAGTAATAGTCAGATAGAGCTCCAGTTAGGATTTGGCCATTCTGATTTTGTCCCTGCACAGCTTCAAGACATGGAGGACTGAGCTCCACACCAAACGAAAAAATGGATGGAAAAAAAGCACAGAAAAGGTGGAACGTGGCAGCCTTACATCCCCTGCCCTTACCTGAGTCTATGCTGTAATTCCGTTCAACTGCTTACTGCCGTATTCTCTAAAGCGTCCTGCAACTCCTGTTGCTGTTATCTTGTGAGAGACAGCACAATCAGGGTGAGTCATCTGCCTACAGAAATTAACAACTGACAGAATGGAGCATCTGTCCAGGAGAAGTTGGAGTGGCTGATGGGCCTGCCACAGGGACTGGCGTGTGCCTGCAGGAAAAGTCCCAGGGGTCGGAGACGTGTTGCCTGTGGCTTGTTAAGCACAGGTCAAGCCCCAGAACATTCCAGTAATTTGTGTCTCTTTGGAAATGCCAGGGTGATCACACGCAGTTTTCAAGCATTTCACAGTTTTTTCTAGGATTCTGCACATTCTCAGAGGTGAAGCTCCAAAGCACTGGAGGTGCCCACTGCTCTAGGTTCCTGCCCATACCCTCACACAGTCCCTGCCACTCCTAACTCTCCTGCCTCTGGAAAGATCTCTGGATGGCATGCTTAAGTAGTTGTTTAAAATTATACAAAACCTGAATCACATTTAGGAGATGGGACAACAGAAACATGCTGGTTCGGCCATCCCACGGATATTCAAAGCTTTCAAGAGCTATTGTAATTAGCCCGGAGGAGAAGAAGAAAGGGAGAGTGAAGAAGTGGGGAGAAACGTCCCCCACTGTCCACACCAGTTCCATCCCCCCACCTCCTGCCCCACCCTGCACAGGAGAAAAGGCAAAAAGTGTAAAATAATGTAACTATTAATAGTTTCTAAGAGATGAAGAGATGGTTCCCGAGGTACAGAGGTGGCAATAATTTTATCCTGTCATAAGTCAGTGTTATCCCATACATCAAAACAGTAACCTTAAACCAGCCCCCAGAATTGATGAACAGCATGACATGGAAGACAGACAGTTAGTGATGTGCTATACAACACAATTCTGAAAACAAGCACAACAGCCCCAAGATCAAAAAGATCAACATTGTGATCAGCAACTGTTAAAGCAACTGTTAAACTGATCTATTGCTTATAACAATTTACTTTTAAAATGCTCTGGTCCGATTTGTCATCTCAACCTTTGTGCTCCATGCTAGGCACCAAAAAGACTTGCAGTGGTTTGACCCAGGAGGCAGCTCAGCACTACAGATCTATTTATCCAATGCAATGAAGGAGAGAACTGGGAGAAAAAAAAAAAAGAAAAAAGAAAAAAAAAAGACACAAAAGGAGTAAGTTGTTATTGTTATTGTTACAGACACCAACAGAGTAAGGGCATGATACTTTTGTGTGCACATCAATGTGGGGGGGAGGATTGGGAGGGACCGTGGGTGGGGCAAAGGGTCACGGGGATCTGGGGCAGTCATGTGTATAAGAAGCTATGCTACGCAGCAATAAATTGGCACTTGAGCTAGACACGGTGTGTCTGTCTCTGGTGTCCCTGCTTGGGGAGCAGACGTCCAGGCAGCCAATTGATGTTGTCTCTCGGGCTGGGGTAGCACGGAGAGAGACAACAATCAAAAGACAGGAAAGGTGGCGGTGATTAATTGAAAAGTGTTGGACCTAAGCATGACGTATATGGTATGGAATTAGGGGTGGATATTGCCCTAGTTTTGGCTGCGATAGCGTTCATTTTTCTTCCTAGTAGCTGGTATGTTGCTGCCTTTCGTATTTACAGAATCACAGAACAGTTTGGGTAGGAAAGGACCTTAAAGATCACATAATTCCAACTCTCCTGCCATGGGCAGAGACATCTTCCGCTAGACCAGGTTGCTGAAAGCCCCATCCAACCTGGCCCTGCTTCCAGAGATGAGGCAGCCACAGCTTCTCTGGGCAGCCTGTTCCCGTGCCTAATCATTCTCTGAGTAAACAACTTTCTAATATCTAATCCGGATCTACCCTCTTGCAGTTTAAAACCATTACCCCTAGTTACTGCTGGCTCATATTCAGCTGACTATCTACCAATATCCCCAGGACCCTTTCTGCTGGGCGGCTTTCCACACACTCTTCCCCCAGCTTGTGGCATTACATGGGGTTGTTGTGCCCAAGTGCAGGACCCGGCACTTTGCCTTGTTGAACTTCATCCAGTTGGCCTCAGCCCATGGGTGCAGCCTATCCGTTTCCCTCTGCAGAGCCTTCCTACCCTCAAGGAGATCAACACTCTCTCTGAACTAGGTGTCATCTGCAAACTCACTGAGGGTGCACTTGATCCCCTTGTTCAGATCACTGATGGAGATATTGAAAAGAAGTGGCCCCAGTACTGGGCCCAGTGGGACACCACTAGTGACTGGCCTCCAGCTGCATTTAGCTCCATTCACCACAGCAATTTGGACCTGGCCACCCAGACAGTTTTTGACCCATTGATGCATACATCCATCCAGGCCTTGAGCCGCCAGTTCCTCTGGGAGAATGCTGTGGGAAATGGTTTCAAAAGCCTTACTGAGGTCTAGGTAGACCACGTCCACAGCCTTCCCCTTGTCCACTGAAAGCATAACCTTATCTTCAAAGGGGATCAGATTTGCCAAGCAGGACCTGGCGTTGATAAACTCATGATGACTGGGCCTGCTCACCTGCTTGTCCTGGAAGCGTTGCGTGATGGTACTCAAGACAATCTGCTCCATGAGCTTCCCCAGCACCAAGATCAGACTGACAGGCCTGTAGTTCCCCGGATCCTCCTTCCGGCCCTTCTTGTAGACAGACGTCACGTTTGCTAGTCACCGGGTGACTGGGACCTCCCCTGATAGCCAGGACTGCTGGTCAGTGATGGAAAGCAGCTTGGAGAGCACTTCAGCCAGCTCCCTCAGTAACAACGGGTGGATGCCATCTAGCCCCCTAGACTTGTGCACATCTGAGTGCAGTAGCAGTTTTCTCAACATTTCCTCATGAGAGCTTCATTCTGCTGAAGGTCCTTATCTACCAGCTCAGAGGGCTGAGTACTAGGGGAACAACTGGTCTTGCTGCTAAACACTGAGGTAAAGAATGCATTAAGTACCTCAGCCTTTTCCACATCTCTTCTAATTCTGTTTTCCCACATCCAATAAAGGATGAAGATTCTCTTTTCCCTCCCCTCCCCTCCCCTCCCTTCCCCTCTGCTCTCCTTTCATTATAAAAACCTTTCTTATTGTCTCTGACAGCAATAGATAGATTGATCTCCGCTAGGGTCTGGCCCTTCCAATTTTGTCCTTGCCCACCCTAACAACATTTAGGACACAGCTTCAGACAAAATGACAGCATACATGAGAAGCACAGAAAAGGTGGAATCTGGCAGCCTTCCATCCACCAGCCTTCTGTGAGTCTGTGCTGCAATTCTGTTCAACTGGTTACTCCTCTACTGTCCACAATATCTACTAACACCTCATTGATGCTATCTTGTGAGAGACAGCACAATCAGGGTGAGCCATCTTCCTGCAGAAATTAACAGATGAAAGAATGGAGCATCTGCCCAGGGGAACCTTGAGAAACTGCAGGATTTTGCCTACAGAAACCTCTTGACATTTACAAGAAGAAAAGCCTCATCCTGCACCAGAGGAAGAGGAACCCCACACATCAGGGCAGACTGGGACCCTGCTGAGTGAGCAGTGCCCAGGAGGAGGAGGGCCTGGGCACCACGAGGGATGCCATACGAGCTCACCAGGAGCTCACCAGGAACCAGGCCAACTTCCTACAGAGCTGCCTTATGAGGAGCATGGCCACCAAGAAAATGTAAGTTACCATGCTCGGCTCCGATCTGATGAGACACCACACAGCCAGCAGGGAAAGAGGTGCAGGTCTGTGAATCTCTCGGACAGCCTGGTGTGGAGAGGAGCAAGCACACTGGAAAGGCTGAAAGTCCCAACAGGCCTGAGGTCTGTGTGTCAATGGCTAGGGCTGTTGTCTCTGACAGCGAGGCCTATGAGGAGGCAGCTTCTTGTTAAAGCACCAGGGTCTCATTGCCTCCACACCAGCCATGAGCCAGGCAGGAGTAGTAACCTTCTCCTGCACTGGGCCATGGACATCCCCATCTCCTACTGCCCAGGAAGAGCCCTGAGCTCCTGTGTGAAGGGAAAGGATCTCCCTTCCCAGGAGCCTGGGGTCAAAGCCTGTTTCAATACATCAGTGTCACCTTCACATTTGTCTACCTGTCCTCACTGCCTCCAGTGTTCTGCTCTAATGAGCTCCAAGGGAGGCTGTGTCAGTGCCAGCAGAGTCCCCCCTCAGGGGGACACTGCAGGAAACTTGCATCTGCCTTGGATTTCTTGAGAGGTTTCTTCAACGCACTCTCAGTGCCTGAGGTTCATGGGCTCATCGCCAAAGCCCCCAGAGGGCTGATTCCAATGCCTCTGCTGCTGATCTGGGCTGGGCTCCTGGGACAGGGAGAGCTCCTGGCAAGAGGGCCCTGGTGCAGAGAGACAGCTCTGCCCAGGAGCAGCTCCTCTGCACAGCGCAGAAGGGCTGGGGGCTCTGACCCCCATCGGGAGAGGAGAGGAGAGGAGAGGAGAGGAGAGGAGAGGAGAGAAGAGGAGAGGAGAGGAGAGGAGAGGAGAGGAGAGGAGAGGAGAGGAGAGGAGAGGAGAGGAGAGGAGAGGAGAGGAGAGGAGAGGAGAGGAGAGGAGAGGAGAGGAGAGGAGAGGAGAGGAGAGGAGAGGAGAGGAGAGGAGAGGAGAGGAGAGGAGAGGAGAGGAGAGGAGAGGAGAGGAGAGGAGAGGAGAGGAGAGGAGAGGAGAGGAGAGGAGAGGAGAGGAGAGGAGAGGAGAGGAGAGGAGAGGAGAGGAGAGGAGAGGAGAGGAGAGGAGAGGAGAGGAGAGGAGAGGAGAGGAGAGGAGAGGAGAGGAGAGAGGGGTTGGAGGCAGTTGGGAGTGGGAGGGTGCTGAGAGCTGCCTGCAGGAGAAACCTGCACAGCCCTTGACAAGGTAAGTCTCTGGCTGCAGGGCCATGCAGCTGCAGCTCCTGGAAGGGTCTCGTGCTGGGTCTTGTTTCTGGGAGGGCGGTGGGCAATGCAGTAGGCTGTGAGAGTCCTGCTGGATTGCACTGCGAGGTGAGGAAGTCTGGCAGAAGCCCCTTGGAGTGGCCTAAGCCAGGTGCCCCTGACACCCTAGAAGCCTCGAACACCCTGCTGGTGATGCAGGGCTCTCTGTCAGCTGCCCCATAGCTCCTGCTGCATGGAGGTGCCCCTTGGCAGGGCCCTGTTGGTGGCAGGGTGCTGCAGGGCAGCGCTGAGCACAGCCGCATGGGATGGGGTCTGTGAGCACAGGCGGGGGAAAGAAGAGTTTGGCCAAGATCAGCAGGAACAGAGTGGCCAAGAATCCTCTAGGTACAGCATGTTGTGTGCCTGGGATACTGGAATACCCCAGCGTGTGGATATTCACCTGTCTGTGGGGTGTTTTCCTGGGCTTCAGGCTGCTCTCCAGCAGGATGCAGCTCTCTCGTGGCATCCTTGTGGCATCCAGGCGTCCCAAGGAGAAGACACCTCCTTGCTAAGGCCATGTCCGTGCTGCTGGATGTCTGTCTGTGGGCAGCTGGAGTGAGGCCTCGGCAGCCCTGGCTAGGGGGGAAGAGCTGAGATCCTGCTCAGGCCCCCAGGGCCAAGGTAAGGATTCTGTCCAGCCTCACTCAGACTGGGGCTTCTCTGCTCTCAGCTGTCTCCGTTTTTTCCTCAGCGTAACACGAGTATGATCAGTGTCCTAAGCATTACAGGGGTAATTATAAGAAAATACAGCAAATAAAATCTCTCTTGCTCTACAGTGTGGTCGGATGAGTTGTTTGCAAAAAGACTGCATGGCTCATTGATCTGACAAGTGGACTGCACTTGAGTTTCCCCCATGGTCCTGCTTCCCTCCTGCTGCACAGCAGGAAGGACTCCTCTGGAGCCCACAGCAGCCCCTGCTCCCAGTGTCACACGCAGCCAGCACCACCCAGAGCTCAAGCAAGAGAGCTGCAGAAAGGTTCTCATGCAAAGAGAGAGGCTTATCTGCGGGCTTTCCAGGAGATGAAATAGGTTTTCCTCATTGAAGTCTGTTCTATTTTTTTTTCTCCTCTTCAAAGATACCTGTGTCCAAAGTCAGCAAATGCCCAACAGCAGCTCTGTGAGCGAGTTCCTCCTGCTGGCATTCGCAGACACGCGTGAGCTGCGGCTCCTGCACTTCGTGCTCTTCCTGGGCATCTCCCTGGCTGCCCTCCTGGGCAACGGCCTCATCCTCACCGCCGTAGCCTGCGACCACCGCCTCCACACCCCCATGTACTTCTTCCTCCTCAACCTCGCCCTTCTCGACCTGGGCTGCATCTCCACCACTCTGCCCAAAGGCATGGCCAATGCCCTCTGGGACACCAGGGCCATCTCTTATCACGGGTGTGCTGCACAGGTCTTCTTTTTTGTCTTCTTGGTTGGAGCAGAGTATTCCCTCCTCACCGTCATGGCCTACGACCGCTACGTTGCCATCTGCAAGCCCCTGCACTACGGGAGCCTCCTGGGCAGCAGAGCTTGTGTCCAGATGGCAGCAGCTGCCTGGGGCAGTGGCTTTCTCAATGCTGTCCTGCACACTGCCAATACATTTTCCCTGTCCCTCTGCCTTGGAAATGCAGTGGCCCAGTTCTTCTGTGAGATCCCCCAGATCCTCAAGCTCTCCTGCTCAGATGCCTACCTCAGGGAAGTTGCTGTACTCTTATTTACTCTTTCTTTAATCTTTGCTTGTTTTGTTTTCATTATGTTGTCCTATATACGGATTTTCAGGGCTGTGCTGAGGATTCCCTCTGAGAAGGACCAGCACAAAGCCTTTTCCACGTGCCTCCCTCATCTGGTTGTGGTCTCTCTGACTGTCAGCACTGGCATGTTTGCCTACCTGAAGCCCCCCTCCATCTCCTCTCCATCCCTGGACCTGTTGGTGGCCGTTCTATTCTCGGTGGTGGCTCCAGCAGTGAACCCCTTCATCTACAGCATGAGGAACAAGGACCTCAAGAATGCCTTGTGGAAACTGATGACTTGATTTGCTTCGGAAGCAATAATTTCACAGTCTGTTTCTGCAGATTACTCAGAATATCACTTACACAGAACAACCTATATTCCCTTTTTTGTTGTTTTTGTGTGTGTGAGTGTGTATTCTTAGTACTGGTATTTATTACTTAGTTTTGTGTTTTGTTTTGTTGGTTTTTATTTTCAGGTTAGGTTGCCCAATAAAATGTCATTTTTGTCCCACTCCCAATTCTGTATGTGTGTTTAGTGTATGTACTGAGTCTCTGTCCATGTGGAATTATGGTCTCTGTGAACTTTTAACGAAATAAAACAGCCTACACTGCCTTCTTTGTCTGATGTCCTTCCTCTGAGACCTGGTCTGGCTCTGCTGGGGCAGTGCCCATTTGCAGAGGAAAAGAGTCCCATTCCAGCAGCACAGCCAGGGAGCACCAGCGCTTGGGGCATGCCAAGCTGCTCTCTTGCCTCTGCCGCCCTCTCCTGCTGGTGGGGCCAGGCCCGGCTGCTCCTGGAGCTTGGTGCCAGTGCTGTTGTGGGGCTGTGCTGGGACTGCTGGCAGGTTAATGTTTCTTGCAGAGGGAATTAGCATCTGCCAGCAGAGTCCAGGGTATTGGCCGGAGCAGCATGAGCCCATAAAACAGGTGGAGCCCGCAGAGCATGAGCCTGTGCAAGGTGAATTTAGCAGAGCTCAAGTGCTCAAGCTGCTGCCAACAGGCAGAGCAGAGCTCTGCAGCCCCAGGACACGCAGTAGCCCCAGCAAAGGAGGCTGGTGACTGATTCCTTGCAGCCTTGGGCAATGACAGTGACCCCATGAGCTGGGTCTGCCTCCCAGCCTGCCCAGCATGGCCCTGCAGAGTGTCCCCGTGCCCTGGGCACCACAGCCCCCTTGCTCTGCAGAGCAGCACCGCCAGCTCGGGCTGGGGCAGGGGCTGGGAGGGCGCTTCCCAGAGTGTCTTCTAGGCCTGCTTCAGGCACACAACATCTGGATGTCAGAGTGATCTTTGCTGTGTGCAAGGAGCTGAGAGACCAACAACAGTCATGGGGCTGGAACATTGCCTGCAAGGTCCCACCTGCCCTAGCACCTCCCAGAACTGGCACGGAACTGGTTCACATGCATCAGAGGGTCTGGGAGCCCAGCAGCAGTGCCATGGGCTTGAAGGATCACAATCAGATCACTTCTACCTGGGCAGGTCCTAGGCCAAAAAGGGGGTGTTTTGTAGGTATGATATTATGAGGCGGTGGTGCCTCAGAAATTCTAAGTCCAGCAGGAAGTGAATGGCTGTTAAATGGCCTTTGAGGTGGCTTCTTGGAGAAATAGCTGGCAGCTCATCCCTTGACTCCTGGCTGGGATCTATGCCATTAGGCTCATATCTGCAAAAGTACCTGAAAGGCAAGCAGAAGGCACTTGCTGTGCCTGTAGTTTGTGAGATCCGCTCTTTCCGAGTACCTGGTAGGCCCCATAAAGGAAGAGGTCTTGGATAGGGCTTGTCATGTCAGAGGTGTCAGCTTTTGCCTGAAGTCATCCTTCAGGACTGCTTTCAGTTTTCAACACAGAGGGGGCCACTGCCTCCAAGATGCCTGGGGTAAACTGAACCATGCACGAGGGCCTGGAAAAAGTTACCCTGGCTGCATAGGAGCCATTCTATATCCAAAAGTTGGAGGCAGGAAACAAATTTTTAGCGTGGTACGGAGCTGCAGGGCACATTGTGCAGGGTGTTCCTGCAGCCTTTATGTTCTTTTCCATCCTGGCTTCGGTGCTGCGTCTGTCTTAAGAAAGGAGTAGCCAACAGAGGTAAGACAGACACTGTGAGATCATGAAAGCCATCAGAAAACTACCCCTAAGAAGATGACTGATATGGGGAGGTCAGAAGAAGCCTGGCCAGGAGAAATGTGAGATTTGGGAGAGAGAAGAGGCCAGCAGGAATCAATGATTTCTGGGAGGCTAGAAGGTTCAGGCAATGTTGATTCTGCTGTAGCACTGACTTAAAAGAGTCATGTAAAGACCTTGCCCTATTTTAACCAGCAACATTAATCCTTAAACCTAAATGCTACTGTACACACTGTCAGGAATCCACTACTCTAATGCCTGACCTCAACGCATCCCTTGAAGCCAAAATTCATCACATAGCCCCTTCCCCTTGTTTTTACTCTCTTAATCACTCTGATCCCTGACCTTAACACTAGCATTAAAATGCTCTTTTTAACCCTAGGAAACTGCCTGAGAGACCTAAACAAAACCCTAAACCACAAAGCTTGTCCATACCCTAAACACAGACCTGATACCCACATAAGAATACCAAAACATTCCCATTCAAACTTTGCTTAATCTTTAACCCAGTAAGGTGGGCCCTAGTCCCTAGTCATATACATGAACACCTAACACCCAAAACCCCTGTTCCTGTGCATTAACCTCCTCACCTTCAGCCCCTCTACTAAGCCTTAACTTTAGGCCCGTCATCCCTTGGGACAGGGCAGGAACCATGAGGTTGCTCTGCAGTCATGGCACTCAAAGCTGAATGTGAGGGGCCATGGATCTCATCAGATTGTGGGCCACAAGGAGGAGACAGGGGAGAATGCTCTGATGAGCTCAGCTCTGCCTCAGGAAGTCCTGCACCAGCAGGAGCAATGTGACTGTGGCAGTGACGGTAAGGTCACTTCTGTCCCTGCAGAAGATAGGGCAGCAGCAGGAACATGTCACAGAAAGGGACTGAGAGGTCACTTCAGTCTGTAGGTGGCAGGTCACCCTTGACTTAGAGCTGGGATCGGTACTTCTCGGCTGACATCTGCCAGTGGCCCTGGTAGGCCAGCAAAAGGCACCTGGCTGGCATGCTGACTGTGGGATCCCCTCTGCCTACATACCCAGGAGGACCCATGCAGAAAGAAGGCCCACATATGGGTTGTCCTGTCCCTTCTGCTTGAGTCCATGACTGGACAGCAGCAGGCCCATGGCTTGGAAGATGCTGGTGCGGTGACTTCTGTCTGGTTGGCTGACAGGCCGCAAGGAGCCTGATGGATTGGGATGCCTACTTTAGGAGGGGGTTCCACCCTGATGGAGCTTTCTTTTGTAGTAGAAAAGAGTAGGAGAGAAAAAACTGCCACAAAGTGCACTTTGGAATGTTGGTGCTGGCCACGAGGAGGAAGAACTGTCCCTCAGAGTGTTGTGCTGCGTTGCCAGAGGTCACCCAAAGAGCGTCTGTGATCAGAGCATGGCTTTGTGTGAGAAGGAGCAGCTGGGGAGGGTTGATGAGACACTGGTGAAATGATGGAAATGCTGGGATGAGAGCAAGGTGGTGAACAGAGACGGGTGTCTACAGTCCTCAAAGAAATAGGTGAAAGTCATCAAAGTCAACAAAGTGCTCTGCCGGGCACTGCCCAGCCCAGCCCGGCCCCTGCCCACCTCTCCCCACCACCCTGCCCTCTCTCCAGCCCAGCCCAGCCCAGCAGCCCAGGCTGGGCTGGCCCCAGGGCAATGCCCTCCACAGGCTGCTGCAGGGCTCTGGGCACGGCCACCCCAGCCCCAGCCCCTCACAAGGCACCGCAGCTGCTGGGACAAAGTGTGGTGGTTTTACTCAGGTGGGCAGCCGAGCTCCACCACAACCGCCCTCTCACTCCCCCTCTCCTCAAAGAGGAAGGGGGAGAAAATACAACACAGAGAACTCGAGGTTTGAGATGAGAAAGGTTTAATTAAATGGAAAGGGAATGGGGAGGAAAAAAAAAAAACGAAACAAAAGAAACAATCAGTCCGCGCGGGAGCACGGAGAGAGGGAAAAAAAAAATTATTCTCTACTTCCCATCAACGAGCGGTGTTCAGCCACGTCCTGGGAAGCAGGGCCTGAGGGTCCGAGCCACGGCTGCGCTCGCGTCAGGCAGCACCCTGGGGTGTCACCAAGTGACGTCACAATGGGTGCCCACCCAGCCCAGGCGCGTGTCACAGTGGCACCCATTGTGACGTCACTTGGTGACATCCCAGGGCTCCGCCTTATAAGAGCGCAGCCGTGGCTCGGACCCTCAGTGTCGGTGCACGGCAGTGACGGACAGGGCAGGAGCACAGGGCCTTCGAGGAGTCCCCGAGCATAGCCCACGTCCCACAATGCCGCAACCGCCCGCCCAGAGGAGACGCCGGTTTCTATCTGAGAACTCTCCCACTCCAGAGGCTGCTTCTGAAGGGGATGAGGAGGGAGGCATGCCCCCCAGGCAGCCCAGGCTGGCCTGGCAGGAGACCTGGTCTTCTAGGGGCAGCAACCGGCCAGCAGAGGACAGCTTGCTGGCAGTGGAAAGAACCCCAGTCGAGGCCTTTTTGCCGGAAGAGGACAGCAGCCCGGCAGAGGACATTGCTCAGGCAGCGGGCAGCCACCCGGTAGAGGACAGCAAGAAGAAGTCGCAGCTGCTGGATCCCAGTGAGTCTTAGGGATGGGGTGGGGAGGGTTGGGGACACAGAGACCACAGCCTGACTCCAGGACTCCTTCCCTGGGTAAAGCGGCGCTTGGGCTGACGGGGCCGAGCTTCCTCCGCAGCACCACAGAATGCCAGGACGCTTTGGGCTGGGGGGGACCTCGGCGATCACGATGCTTCCCCCCAGCCCAGGCTGCCCAAAGCCCACCCAGCCTGGCCGTGGGCAGTGCCAGGGAGGGGGCACCGCAGCCTGCGCCAAGGCCTCACTGCCCTGGGCGTGAAGGAGAGAAATCCCTGCCTGTCCGAAAGAAACCTGCCCTCTTTGAGGTTAAGGCCGTCACCCCTTGTCCTGTCGCTGCAGTCCATGATGAAGATCCCCCCCCAGCTTTCCTGGAGGCCCCTTTGGGCACGGGGAGGCCGCAGCGAGGTCCCCACACAGCCTTCTCCAGGCTCCACAAGCCCAGCTCCCTCAGCCTCTCTTCCCAGCGGAGCTGCTGCAGCCTCTGGGCATCCCCGCGGCCTCCCCACGTCCTTCTGGGGCTGGGGCCCTTCCTCTCCTCACCCCTGCATTCAGCCCCTCGCTGCAGCACTCTTTGCTTTCCTCCTTTCCAGGTAATATATGGAAACTGTGCAGAGACAAGGCCGTGGAATTCATCAGGGCGTATGTCAGAGGCACAGAAAAGGTAATGGCAGCCGCTTGCATCACAGCTGTGCTCCTGGCGCTGCCCTCCAGGGGTCCCACACAGCCCCAGACCCCTCAAGGCTTTGGTCCTGCTGGCCGTGGGTGTCCCCCTAATGCTCTGTTGGTGTCTTTGTGGCTGCCAGGACGACGAGGAGCAGAAGATGCTGTTCCTCAGCAAAATCTGCGATCTGTGCAGATGTGTCACCAAGAAGGGTGTGCCGATGAACTTGCATGGCTTCTGCAGCAAACATAAGCTGGTGGAGAACATCATGGTGAGAGGATGCGCAGCGGGTTGGGGAAGGGGCAAGGCCCCCCGGCACCAGCCCCCTGGGAGGCGAGGGCTGGGGCAGCGCTGGCTCTGCTGCTGCTGGGTGCCGGCGGCTCCAAGGTCTCATCCTGCTTGTGCTCTGCAGGCGCTGCTGGAAAAGGAGCCCGTGGACAGCTTGCGCACAGCATTCCGGCAGAAGGCCATGGAGACTGTCGCCCTCCTCAGGTGCGTGCCCAGCCCCTGGTGGCAATGTCCTGGTGGCCCTGAAGCTGGCAGGGAGGCTGCCCGTCCCTCCCAGGGATGCCTGGCCAAGGGAGGTCCGTGTCCTCCTTCATAAGCCTCGAGACACTGCGTCCAACAGGCTCCTCTCTCTCTCTCCTTCAGCAACACCGTACCGACAGCACTGCGTGGCAAAAAGGAGAGACTCCTGCGTGTGTGCTGCAAGAGCATCTTCTTTCTGCCTCCCGAGTCAGATGTGCCAGAGACAGAAAGAGCGCTCTTCACTGAGGTATGTGCTGGGTGAGGTACCAGCACCCCCAGTCCTGCTGAGCTGCTGCCTTGCTTCCCCGTGCTGACACAACCAGAGACCAGTGCAGGGCCGGGGCCCAGATTTGCTTTCCCAGCCTCACCCTTTCCCCTTCCCCGACCTGATCTTGTGCTGCAGGAGGTCTGCACACAGCAGCTTTTTAGCCCCAAAGCCACCCCTGAACTCCAGAGGGGCTCAGAGCCAGCTCCTGGGGGTGAGGAGGGCCACAGAAATAATTTGATGCTCTTCTGTCCTTCCTGCAGACTATGAAAGCCATGGACACCATGCTGGCGGCCTTCGTACGCAACTTCCCCATCTCCAGTTTCAGCACAGAGTTGGAGAATATGTTGAAGGTTTGGCATTTGCAAAGAATTTCCAAAGAATCCTCTCAGGTCTCATTTGCAGACCACTGTCAACCCAGCAACTTCTCTCCTCGCAGGCGCTGCTGCACTTTGCCCACTCCAAAAACCCAGCTGTGCGTGAGAGAGCTGTGAGGATGATTGAGAGGCTGGGTGATTTCATCCTCTTGTATTTTGAGGCCGAGGTAAGGCACAACGAACCCTCCACCCTTTCCTGCATCCCAGAGCATCCTGCCACTCAGGGGTGCCTGTGAGGCAAGCCTCGATGCACGTGAGTGCCTCAGAACCGTGAATCGAGGGTCTTCGTCCCTCCTTCGCCCCTGCTCTTCCCTTCCCAGGCCGTGCTCTCTCAGGGACCGGCTCTGCCTCCACTAAGCCCTTTGTCTCTCCTCCCTTCCTCACCCAGATCACAGATGACTATGAAAACTATAGCGATGATGAGCCCACAGAGCCCTACATCCCCATCCTGGGACAGCTGCTGGGCATCCTCTTCATTTTCACCAGTGACAAAGATTCCATCAGATTCACAGCTTTAGAAACTCTTTCTCACATATACAAAATCATCAGAAAAGGAAGAGGTAAGAAGGTGTGGTGGGCAGCGTCCGTCTGCACACAAACATCTACTGATTTGTCTACTTGTTTTCCCCGAGTTTAGTGGGGACTGTTAGTGTTAGGTTAGAGGTTGGACTCGATGATCTTGAGGTCTCTTCCAACCTAGAAATTCTGTGATTCTGTGAGTACTGTGAAGGATTGTTTTTGTGCTTGGTGGAGGCTGCCCACGGAATTCTGCCAGGTTCCCTGGCCTCCTCTGCTCCTCACAGCAGCTTCCCGCAGCATTCTGGCTATCGTTTTCCGCAGAACCTAGACGTCCAGGAGCACCTGCCGTCCAGGAGCAGTTCTCTGCTGCTGTGCTTCCCAACCCTCCCCAGATCACCTACCACGCTGTTTTGTGGTGTCCCCCAGTCTAAGCCATCGATCGATGAGCACTTCCCAAACCGCTTCTTCCCCGAGGAGTGAACAGCAGAGCCAGCCGTGCATCACCAGGGATGGTGACGCCCTCCAGAATGCTCCCTGACTGTTTGCTCCCTGCCGTCTTAAAGGCAGGTGTCAGGGGGCTTCCTGCACATCCTGACCCCGAGCAGAAGGGGGTCTGTGACACGCTGCTACCCCCACGGCACCCAACGCCATTGCTTCTCCTCCTTCTGCATCATCCCTGAGGTCCCTCTTGCTCCCAGCACTCCTCACCTTGTGCTTTACATCCCTGCCCACCACTCTCCTCGCCGTGGGTCTGAGCCTCCCTCCTCAGCCATTCCTAGTGAAAGTGCTTTTCACCATTTGGCAAGCTTGTTGGCAAAGATGCTCTTCCCTACTGACTCTTCGCTGTTTCCCCCTGTTTAGAATGCATATTGAGAGCGGACATGGTAAAATATGCAGAGAGACACAAGAAATTGAAGTATGCAAAACTTCCATTTTCTATAATATCAACTCCGTGTGAAATTGCCAAGGTAATGAGCTCTGGCCTTGCTGGGGATCTTGTCCGCAGCATCAGCAGGCATCTCGTGTGAGCAAAGGGGTCCAGAACCGGTGGGGCTGGCACGGCCTCACTCGCCCTGCTGAGAGGGTTCCTCTTGTCCCCAGGCTGGGGCTATGCGAAGGCTGCTCCCCTGTGTCCCGGCAGCAGCTCCACCCTCCTGGCCACCAGCAAGCCCTGGTTACCTGCAGGGCCAGCACTCTGGCCCCATATGCCCCATCCTCACCCCTTCCCCCGAGGGCCCTCTCTCCAGAGCTGCCCTTGCTGCTCAGCTAAGCAGCACCCTTGGGACACTCAGTGAGGCATGTCTTCGCTCCTCCTTCTTCCCACAGCGGTTTGGAGGACATCTCTTCCCTGATGAGAGGCTGGACATCGTCCTCACAGCCCTTGAAGCTTTACAAGACTCCAGCATCCATGACAAGCAGGGGGCCTGCAGCGTGCTGGACGCAGCCTTGGAGGACCCTTTCTACTGGCTGACAGATGTAAGTGGCCTGTGGCCATGGCCCTGCCCTTGAGCTCTTCCAGGCGTGGTTCCTCTCTCCTTCCCTGCCTCCCTCCCTGCCTCCCTCGCACGTCGGGGTCTCTTGGGCTCCAGAAGCCACCTGAAGCCAGCAGAGAGCAATGGAAGGGGCCAAAGTTTGAGTGGCAGCTGTGGCAATGGCTGCGGTCTGCTGGCAACACCATTCCCACTTTGTCCCCCAAGGTGCCAACGATCATGGAGTGCATCAGGAGAAACCTGGGCAGCATCCACACGGCATCGGCGCGGCAGTGCCTGGACTCCCTGCTTCTCAGGCTGACCAACATGATGTCCAGGAGAGAAGTCAAGAACCTGCTGCAGTTCTCTCCGCCACGTCACAGGTCTTGGCCTTAACATCCTTGAGGGCTTGTTCCGCGTCGGGAGATGCACCTGGAGACTCTCTGCTTGCCACACCAATGGCAAAGGGCAGGACATCCCCAAGGAGCACAGCCCTCCTTCCCACCAATGTGTTCCAGCCCTACTGGGCCAGCCAGGGCTGCAGCAGCCCAGCTGTCCAAGGCAGCCCAGAGTCCCCCTGCCCCCAGGGAACACCAGCTCAGCCCCCTCCTGCCTGCCCAGGCTGGGCCCTCAGTGCTCCCCAGGTCACAGGGGCTGCAGGACAGCCTGGGTCCTCTGGGGCTGGCCCAGTTTGTGGCCCTGCGGCTGAGGCAGCCTCACTGACAGAGTATTCTGGGCTTGCAGCACTGACCTGGCCATGTGGGAGGTGATCCTGGCCATGCCGAAGACCTTGGAGAATGTTTTAAACATCGTGTTGCTAGGCATCTCGCTGCGCCAGTGGTGCAAGGAAGTCACCGAAGACACCTGCATCCGTCGCTTGGCTGTGAGTTCCCAGATGAAACCTTGCTCCCAGCAGGGCTACGTGTGCCCCTTCAGGCACACAGGCACAGCCCTGTGCCCATCTACCCCCAAACTGCCAGCTCCCGCAGGACGTACGGACACATGGTCCCTGGGGCCGGCAAGCCCCCGTAGCTCCCCGCGCCTGGTGCCTCTTTGGTGCCAGCTGGCGCTGCCCCATCCCTGCCCAAAGGTGGGAGAAGAAGAGGCTGCAGGGAGCCCTGCAGGCCCTGCCAGGCTCTCACTGCTCTTTCTTGCAGATGCTGGGCCGGAATCACATTTTTTGGGAGGACTTTGGTAACCCAGTGCACCTCCAGAGCTACCTGAGGCACCCAAGCCCAGAGATGCGCTTGATGGTTCTGAAAGGGCTCTGCACCGTGTCAGAGAGCCCTAAGAAGGTAAGCGGGCCATCGTCAAGCAAAGCCATGTTGGCAGCCTGGGGCTTTGCTCTTCTGCCCTCCCGTCCCTCCCCGCTGCCAGGAAGCAAGGCAGGAGGCTGGTGCTCAGGAACCAGAGCCCTGTGCCCAGGGTGGTCTCTCACTGCCTCACGGAAGGGAAATGGTGTCTTTCCTACAGGCAAGGAAAATTCAGGTCTTGCTGCCAGACATCCTGGAGGCCCTGCAGGACACCAACACAGACATGGTGCTGAAGGCCCTGCTTGTGCTGAGAAACGTGATGGCTCATGTGGAGAGGAGGGAGGCCAGTGGCCCGGCTCTGCAGCTGGCTGAGAAGCTCCTGCCACTCTTTGACCACGTAAGTGTGCTGCGGGAGCCCGAGCCCTCAGCTGGGCCCCCTGTAACGAGGGCTGCCCTTCAGCCCGGCCCTGTGGGCAGCACTCAGGCAGGGCCTTCCCAGTCTCCTCGTCAGCCCAGGCACTGGGGAGCTCTGCTTGGGCATGGCTGGTGCGGCTGGTGGTGAAAGTGGGGTGGCTGGCGGGCAGCCTGCGATGGCAACCGATTGCGTTGCCCTTCACGGGCACCAGGCCTTGCAGCTGCCCCTGAGCAGCTCCTCTGGGAAGGATCCAGCGCTGAAGCATCTCACAGTGCTGGGAGCTCCCTTCACATCGGCCACGCTAATGCTGAAATTCCTCCTGTCCTCCTCCCTGCCAGGCGTCCAGCCAGGTGCAGGAGCACTCCATCTGCCTCTTCCAAGCCGTGGTGGAGGCTGTGCTGCGGCAAAGGACGAAGAAAATGAAGAGGACAGTTCACAGGAGCCTTCTCCCACTCTACTTTCACATGAGAGACCAGAGTGAGAGCGTAGCAAAGGTACAGATCTCAGAGCTGAGCAGTTATGTGGGCAAGGGTGTGCTGATGCCACAGGGTTGCTCTGGGGGATCACAGAATTTCTAGGTTGGAAGAGACCTCAAGTTCATCGAGTCCAGCCTCTCATCTCTTGCTGTGATCTCTGGGATCTCTCTCATTGTGAGCTGCCTCCGATGGTGGCTGTCCCGTGGCCTTGCCTTGGCCACTGAACCCAGTGCACGCTGCCCCCCACCACAGCCTCCCATAACGCGCTGGGAAAGGCTCGCAGCCCTGCCAAGAGGAGGGGACAGAGGGTCTCCTTCCCAAGGCTGTGCTGCTACCTCCCAACCTCTGCTGCTCCGCAGGCCTCTGGGGAAGCTCTCGCCGTGGCTGCAGAGTTTCTGCGACGCAAGGAGCTCAAGCGCTTGGCCCAGACAGAACAGACGTGGAGGATCGGGGAGTGCTTGGTAAGGACCCAACTTGGTTTGCCCCAGCTGGGCAAACGCGCCCGGCCAGAGCCCGCTGCCTGCAGCCGCATCCTCGCTCCCTTCCTGCCAGCACAGAGCCCCAGGGGGCTCTTCTGCAGGCCCCTCTGCCCTCCCTGCCCCCAGGATGCTGGAGGAGACCCTGGAGAGGGTGTGCAAGCCCCGTGACCCTGCGTTCTCTCTCTCTCCAGCTGCAGCAGGACAGAGGCAGAGTAGAAGAATACCTGCAGCAGAGCCAGCCCTACCTGCAGGCCACTCAGACCCTTTTGCGACTTGAGGCCGTCAGATTCATTGGTGAGCCCAGCCCCTGGGTCCCTCTTGGGGCAGCCTTTGGCAGCCCCAGGCACTGCCCTGTTGCCCCCAGAGCCCCCCGACTGGGCCCTTGCTCCAGGGTGCAGGAGGGGGCACAGCCTGGCTGGCCAGGCCAGGGGCTGCGCTGCTGGGAGCGTGCTGGGGAGCGGGGCTCTGATGGGATCTCTGTGTCTAGGTCTTGCTGCGCGCTACTGCAAGGACCAGAGCGAGGAGAAGCTGAATGAAATCCTCAGCGGTGAGTGAGGGCAGTGGGGGGTGTGCTAGGGCTGGGGGGACAGCGGCAGAGGCCCCCGTGCCTTGCCCTGCTCCAGGGAAATGCTTCGGGGCGGAGGAGCAATGCAGCCATAGGAACGAGGGAGAGGAGACGGGGTAGCCTGTGGTGTCAGGGAATGGCCTCCCAGCCTGGAGCTGGGCAGTGCCGCTGAAAGGGTTGAGTGTCCCTGAGGAAGAGTCAGGGGAAAGGGCAGTAAGGCTGACAGAAGGTGGGAGCCTGTTGTAGAGCACGCAACCAGGACGAAGAGGGAGATGAGACAGCCTACAAGCAGCTAGGAGCAGGGTCACGATTGCTAGCCCTTGCTCTCATGGGGAAGCACAATAGCGAGAGGAAAGAGTCCAGGAGATTCCTGGAGTGTGTGAATCCTCCCAAGGGATGGAGGCAGGTGGTGAGGGAACCAGCTTGTGAAGGTGCCCCACTTGACCTGTGGTGCGCAGGTGGGGAAGGACTGGTGGCTGCATTTGGGACATTGCTGAGCAGCAGCTTTCAACGGATTCCTTTGTCCCTCCTGCTCCTCCTGGCCTGGGGAAGAGTCGAGTGGGGCTGGCATGCTCTGCAGGGGATGCCTGGGGATCTCTGCAACGAGTGGGTTTTCATCTCTGCTCTTCTTTCTTTTGCAGTCCTCCAGCCTTCAAAGAAAGACCCGGAACCCATGGTCCGTTCCCTGGCAGTTCAAACCACCCTGATCCTGACGTCAAGGCATAAAGCAATGCCACGACGGAGATTTCCACTGCTGTGTTGCCGCTAGCCCCGCAGCAGTCCTCAAAAGAGCAATATATATTTTAATAGAACTAGGTTGTTGTCTCGTTATTCCAGCAGCTCCTTCACAGTGACTCGGTGCCATGACGCTGAGCTAACTTGGAGGCCACCAAGGACCCTGAGAAGTTCCCTCTGTTGCCCTGAGAAGGCAACTTCCTTGTGAGGGGAACAGAGGGCCCTATTTGTTAGCCTGACCCTACCCGTAGGGAAGTCTGCTGCCTCCCTGGGGCTAGGGTCATGGACGTTGCCAGAAAGCTTCCCAACCGGGTTTTCCCCTCTGATTACTATCGTCTTTTGATAGTCCAGGCCGGCAGTGATAATACTGAAGATAGAAGCCTGAAGACTATCAAGCGGGACTTTAGGGGACTGGGACGGGTAGTGGATGGAGTGGGAGTTCAGGTGGTGTTTTTGTCCACCCCTACAGTGGCAGGGAGGGGTACAGAGAGGAGTCACGACTCACTGGGATCCAGCAACTGCAACTCCTTCTTGCTGTCCTCTGTCAAACCTCTGTTCTCTACCACTAAGCTGTCCTCTGCTGGTCTCCTGTCCTCTACCGGGCTGCTGCCCTTTGACAGCAAGCTGTCCTCTGCCGGGCTTCTGTCCTCTGCCGGCAAAATGTCCTCTACCGGGGTGCTGTCCTCTGCCAGCAAGCTGTCCTCTGCTGGCCGGTTGCTGCCCTCAGAAGACCAGGTCTCCTGCCAGGCCAGCCTGGGCTGCCTGGGGGGCATGCCTCCCTCCTCATCAGATTCAGAAGGAGCCTCTGGAGTGGGAGAGTTCTCAAATAGAAAACGGAGGCTCCTTCGGGCAGGCGTGGGCTATGCTCGGGGACTCCTCGAATGCCCAGTGCTCCTGCCCTGTCCGTCACTGCCGTGCACCGACGCTGAGGGTCCGAGCCACAGCTGCAGTCATATAAGGCGGACCCCTGGGGTGTCACCAAGGGAGGTCACCAAGGGTCCCATGTGACACGTGCCTGGGCTGGATGGGCCCCACCGGGCGCTGTAAGTTCGTGGGCGACACCAAGCTGGGCAAGGGGATCTGGACAGGCTGGATCAACGGGCCGCATCCAGCTGCGTGGCATTCAAGGCCAAATGCTGGGTTCCACACTTGGAATCATAGAATATCCTGAGTTGGAAGGGGGCAGACCTGAAGGGATGAAAGACACGGTCTCCCGATGCCTCTTGAGCAGAAGGCGTTTATTGCCATTTTTCTCTGCTACATATACTTTCCCCGTAACCACTTGCGCTGTCCACGCGCCTGAATCAGTCATACAATTCATTAGAGACCCTCAGCCACGCGCCTCAAGCCAGCCAGCAATTGACCACTGCGCAAAGCTCATCTTTAATGCTGTAGCCAAGTTAATTTATCTCCACCTTGTTCAAGTTTTTGTTACTAATGCCTAGTAAAAAAAGGGGCTTTAGGGCTTTGGGGCGACTACTTAAAGGATCAGGGGCACAGGTTGTGTTTGCCTCTGTCCTTCCGATAGGGGGGATCGATGCTGACAAGCAGACTCATCACATTAACACGTAGCTTCGGGACTGGTGCAACTGGTAGAACTTTGGGCTTGCTGATCATGGGAGGGTCTATGTGACACTGGCCTGCTACCACCAGATGAGATGCGCCTCCCTGTAGTGGTTTTACCTGGCAAGGTTTTGGTAGGACGGGGCCATAGGAGTGGCTTTTGTGAGAAGGATCTGGAAGCTGCCCCATGTTTGCTAAGGGCCCCTCTGCTGACCAGAGCTGAGCCAATAAGTCACAGAATCACAGAATCACAGAATTTCTAGGTTGGAAGAGACCTCAAGATCATCGAGTCCAACCTCTGACCTAACACTAACAGTCCCCACTAAACCATATCCCTAAGCTCTACATCTAAACGTCTTTTAAAGACTTCCAGGGATGGTGACTCCACCACTTCCCTGGGCAGCCTGCTCCAGTGCCTCACAACCCTTTCGGTAAAGAAGTTCTTCCTAACATCTAACCTAAAACTCCCCTGGCGCAACTTTAGCCCATTCCCCCTCGTCCTGTCACCAGGCACATGGGAGAACAGGCCAACCCCCACCTCGCTACAGCCTCCTTTAAGGTATCTGTAGAGAGCGATAAGGTCGCCCCTGAGCCTCCTCTTCTCCAGGCTGAACAAGCCCAGCTCCCTCAGCCGCTCCTCGTAGGACTTGTTCTCCAGGCCCCTCACCAGCTTTGTCGCCCTTCTCTGGACTCTCTCTAGCACCTCAATGTCCTTCTTGTAGCGACGGGCCCAAATTGAACAGAGTACTTGAGGTGCGGCCTCACCAGAGCCGAGTACAGGGGGACGATCACCTCCCTAGCCCTGCTGGTCCCACGATTTGCGCCTCTGTGAAAGCATATTTAAGACAGGGAAAAAAAACGCTGCGCCACACAGCAGCTGGGAGAGTGAGAGGAGTGAGGAACGGCCTTGCAGGCGCCAAGGTCAGTGAAGAAGGAGGGGGAGAGGTGCTCCAGGCGCCGGAGCAGAAGTCCCCTGCGGCCTGTGGTGAGGACCCTGGTGAAGCAGGTTGTCTCCCTGCAGCCTCATGGAGCACCACGGTGGAGCAGGGTTCCACGCTGCAGCGCGTGGAGGAGACCACGGTGGAGCAGGTGGCCCTGCACCGATGGAGGCTGCGGCCTGTGGAAGACCCCTGCCGGAGCAGATTCTGGGTCGGACCTGTAGCCCGTGGAGAGGAGCCCACGCAGGAGCAGGGGGTCTGGCAGGAGCTGCTGCCCATGGGGGAGCCAGGTTGGAGCAGTCTGCTCCTGAGGGATGGACCCCGTGCTACGGACCCATATCTGGAGCAGTTCTGGAAGAGCTGCTGCCTGTGGGAAGCCCACGCCGGATCAGTTCATCAAGGACTGCATCCCGTGGGAGGGATCCCACAGCACAGGGGACAAGAGTGACCGAGAAGGAGCGGCAGAGAAGAAGCACTATAGACTGACCATAACCCCCGTTCCTTCGTTCCCCTGCACTGCTCGGGGGGAGGAGGTGGAAGAGGGTAGACGGGGGAGAAGGTGCTTTTGGCTTCTCTCCTTTGTTTCTCACTTCTCTATTATCCTATATATAAATATATAGGATAATAAATAGAGAGCTACATATATAGAACAAAAATATGAAATAAAAGTACTTAAATATGTTTATCTCTGTAGAGAGCGATAAGGTCGCCCCTGAGCCTCCTCTTCTCCAGGCTGAACAAGCCCAGCTCCCTCAGCCGCTCCTCGTAGGACTTGTTCTCCAGGCCCCTCACCAGCTTCGTCGCCCTTCTTTGGACCCGCTCAAGCACCTCGATGTCCTTCTTGTAGCGAGGGACCCAAAACTGAACACAGTACTCGAGGTGCGGCCTCACCAGAGCCGAGTACAGCCACCCATAGCCCCCCGTAGCCCCCCATAGCACCCTATAGCCCCCCATAGCCCCCTATAGACCCCCAGAGCCCCCCGCAGCCCCCTATAGCCCCCCGCAGCCCCCTATAGCCCCCCTAGCCCCCTATAGCCTCCCATAGCCCCCCGCAGCCCCCTATAGCCCCCCGTTGCCCCCAATAGCCCCCTATAGCCCCCCAGAGCCCCCCGGAGCCCCCCATAGCCCCCCGCAGACCCCCATAGCCCCCCATAACCCCCTATAGCCCCCCGCCGCCCCCACCACCCCCCCTAATTCTCCCCCCCACCCCCCCTTATCCCGCTCCTCACGTTTCGGTCCACGATGTCCCGGCCCTGGCTGGCCAAGCTGCTGCCGTAGGCGGCGGCCAGGCTGGACACGGGCTCGGCCAGGAAGGCGGCGGCGGGGGGGGGGCAGGCGGGATGCGGAGGACGCCGGGGGGGCCGCCGGGGGGGCCCCGTAGGCCCGGGCCGGGCCGTGGGGGGCGGGGGGGGGGCGGCCCCGCCGCTGGTGTCGTCGAAGAGCGGCCGCGGCTCCGCCATCCGCGGAGGGGCCGGGCCCGGGCCGCGGCGCTTGGGGGCTGCGGGGAGAGGAGAGGGGGGTCAGGGGGGGTCGGGGGAGGGGGGGGGGCGCCGGGGGGTCCGCACCGAGCCCCGCCGCCGCTCCCGGGGGCTCCATGGCGCTTCCGCTTCCGGTCACGTGAGGAGCGCGGGAGGAAGCTGTTGGCGGAGCGGCGGGGCGGGGCCGGAAGTGGCGGTTGCCATGGGGACGGGCGCGCGGGGCCGTGACGTCAGCAAGGGTGTGATGTCAGCAAGGCCACCGTGCCACCAAGGTGATGACGTCACCAAGGCCACCACGTCACCAAAGCCATGATGGCAACCAAAGCCATGACGTCACCAAGGCCACCATGTCCCCAGGGCCACCACGTCCCCATAGCCCCCATGGCCCCATAGCCCCCACGGCCCCATATCCACCATGTCCCCAGCGCCATCTTATCCCCAAGGCCACCACATCCCCAAGGCCACACGTTGGCCATGGTGGCCCTAGGGCTGTCCCTGAGGTGTCGTGGCCATTTCCTGGCCACGGCGGCCATCTTGTCCCCAAGGCCACCACGTCCCCAGGGCTACCACTTCCCCAAGACCACCATGTCCCCAGATCCACCACATCCCTGTTGCCACCACATCTCCGTGGCCACCACATCCCCAAGGCCACACGGTGGCCGTGGTGGCCCTAGGGCTGTCCCTGAGGTGTCGTGGCCATTTCCTGGCCACAGCGGCCATCTTGTCCCCATGCCCCCCCAACCCCGGCCCCCAGAGCCCCCCCAAGGCGCCCCCATCCTCCTCCTCCTCCCCCCCTCATGTCCCCCCCTATGTCACCACCACCGCCCCGGGGCTATCGGGAGGAAACCGCGGGTCCCATGGTGGCAGCGTGTGACCGGCCCCGTGACGTCCCCATGGCGTTGACGGGGGGGGCGGGGGGGGGGGGGGGCACACACACAGAATCGGGGCCCCCCCCAGCCATGTCCGGGGGGTGGGATCTCCGCTATGGGGCCCGCTATGGGGCCGGCCGTGGGGCGCTGCCATGGGGCGCGGGGTGGCGCTGGGGCTGCTGCTGGTGGCCCAGGGGGGGCTGCTGCTGCTGGGCACCCTGGGGCTCTGGGTGCTGGAGGGGGGGGCGCGGACCCTCGGGCCCCCTCCTGGGACCCTCAACGCCTCCGGAACCCCGCGGTGGGACCTGGCCTCCGCCTTCTTCTTCTCCACCACCCTGCTCACCACTGTGGGTAAGGAGCCCCCCCGCCCCCAAATCGGGACCCCCCCTCCGAATTGGGACCCTCCTAAAGAACCCCATGGGCACCGGGACCCCCCCAAGGGCATTGAGACCCCCGGGACCCCCATGAACCCCAGGACCCCCATGAGCACCAATTCCCCCAGGACGCCTCTGAGCACCTGGCCCCCCCGGGACCCCCCCAAGAACACTGGGACCCCCATGAACACCAGGACCCCCGTGGGCACCAGGACCCTCCATGGCCCCCCATAGGCACCGAGCCCCCTGAGAACCTCAGGACCCCCATGGGTTTTGGGACCCCCTTTAGCACTGGGACCCCCAGGCCCCCCCCCAGCCCCACCAGGACCCCCCCAGCCCACAGAGCCCCCCAGTTCCCCCAGGACCCCCATCACCACCAAGCCCCCAACCTCCCCCCACCACCCCCAGGGGTCCCCCATCCCCTTTCACTTAGCGGGATGGTCCCCCCCTAAATTTACTTTCTCCCCCCCCCCAGGCTACGGCCCCGTGGCCCCCCTGTCCCCGGGGGGCAAAGCCTTCTGCTTGGCCTACGCGGCGCTGGGCGTCCCCTTCACGGTGTTGACGTTGGCGGTGGTGGCCCGGTGGCTTTTGGTGCCGGTCACCTGGTGGCCCCGGCGCTACCTGAGGACGCGGTGGGGTTGGAGCCCCCGGGGGGCCGCCGGGCTCCATTTGGGGCTGCTGGCGGGGGCGGTGGCGGGGGGCTTCGTGCTGCTGCCTGCCGCCGCCCTGTGGGCCCTGGGGGGCTCCGGGAGCTTCTTGGACGCCGTCTTCTTCTGTGGCATGGCCGTCACCACCGTGGGGCTGGGGGACGCGGCGGGGGCACCGGAGGGGCAGCCCCCGCGCCACCTCTACCAGGTGGCCTTGGCCGGTGAGCGGGGGCGGGGGGCTGGGGGGGGGCGTTGGGGTGAGGGGCGTTGGGGTTTGGGGATCTGGGGTTGGGGTTATGTGGGGGTTGGGGCTACGTGGTTGGGGTCTTCTTGGTGGGGGGGGGGTCTTCATTGGGGTGGGGTCTTTATGGTAGTGGGGTCTTCGTGGTTGGGGTCTTCATGGTTGGGGTCTTCATGGTTGGGGTCCTCATGGTTGGGGTTTAGATGGTTGGGGTCCTCATGGTTGGGGTCTTCATGGTGGTTGGATCTTCGTGGTTGGGGGTCTTCATGGTTGGGTTCTCCATGGTGGTTGGGGTCTTCATGGTTGGGGTCTTTATGGTTGGGGTCTTCATGGTTGGGGTCTCCATGGTTGGGGTTTAGATGGTTGGGGTCTTCATGGTTGGGATCTTCATGGTTGGGGTCTTCGTGGTTGGGGTCTCCATTGGGGTGGTGTCTTTATGGTGGTTGGGTCTCCATGGTTGGGGTCTCCATGGTGGTTGGGTCTCCACTGGGGCGGGGTCTCCATTGGGGTGGGGTCTTCATGGTTGGGGTCTCCATGGTTGGGGTCTTCGTGGTCGGGGTCTCCATTGGGGTGGTGTCTTTATGGTGGTTGGGTCTCCATAGTTGGGGTCTCCATGGTGGTTGGGTCTCCACTGGGGCGGGGTCTTCATGGTGGCAGGGTCTTCATGGTTGGGGTCTTCGTGGTTGGGGTCTTCATGGTTGGGGTCTCTATGGTGGTTGGGTTCTCCATTGTTGGGGTCTCCGTGGTTGGGGTCTCCATTGGGGTGGGGTCTTTATGGTGGTGTCTTTATGGTGGTTGGGGTCTTCATGGTTGGGGTCTTCATGGTGGTTGGGTCTCCATTGGGGTGGGGTCTCCATTGGGGTGGGGTCTTCATGGTGGCGGGGTCTTCATGGATGGGGTCACCATGACGGATTGGGTCTTCATTGGGGGGGGGTCTCCATGGATGGGGTCTCCATGGATGGGGTCTCCATGGGGATGGGGTCTCCATGGGGATCTCTCCATGGGGTGGGGGTCTCCACGGGGGGGTGGGGGTCTCTGACCGCTGTGTCCCCCCCCCCCCCAGCCTACCTGCTGCTGGGGGTGACGGCGGCGCTGCTGCTGCTGGCGGCCTTCCAGCAGCTGCTGGAGCTGCACGGGGTCAGCGCCGTGCTGCGCCCCCCCTGGACCCCCCCGAGGAGGACGGGGGGCTGCTGGACGAGGGGGGGCAATAAACGGGGGGCTCGAAGCGCGACGGGCTCGCTGTGGTCACTGGGGGGGGTTGGGGGTCCCAGACACATGGGGGGGGGGGTCCCAGACACATGGGGGGGGGGTCCCAGACACATGGGGGGGGGGTCCCAGATCCAATAGGGGGGTTCCCGGTCCCATTGGGGGGTCACAGACCCATGGGGGGGGGGGGTCACAGCACCATTGGGGTGGGGATCCTGATCCCATTGGGGGGGGTCCCCAAACCCATGGAGGGGTCCCAGACACATGGGGGGCTCCCAGTCCCATTGTGGGGGGGGGGGGCAGACACATTGAGGGGGGGAGCAGATACATGGGGGGGGTCCCAGTCCCACTGGGGTGGGGTCCAAAACCCATAGAGGGGTCCCAGTCCCAAGTAGGGGGGTCCAGACTCATGAGGGGGGGGTCCCATTTGGGGTCCCAGTCCCTGTGACACCACAGCCCCCCCCCCCACCCGACCCTATTAGGATGAAAGAACTCCCCCCCCCCAGCTCATTTTATAGAAAACCTTTATTCTGTAAAAATTGGGGGGGAAGTGAGGGGGGGCTCACATGGACGGGGGGGGAGGGAGCGGGGGGCCGGGCACCCCCATGGGCACCCCCAGGAGCCCCCCCCCCACCTCACCCCACAGCGGACGGGGGGGGATGCCGGACGGTGCCCCCCAGTGTCTCTCAATCCCCCCCCCCCCCCCCAGCTCCGATATATGCAGACAATAAATACAGGGCCCCCCGGGATGGGGAGGGGGGGGCTCAGGCCGGGGGGCGCGCGGGGACGCAGCGGGGGGGTCCCTGCGCCAGGACAGAGCCGGGGGGGCAGAGGCAGCGGAAGGAGCCGGGGGTGTTGAGGCAGCGCCCCCCCCGGCACAGGGTGGCCTCCGAGCACTCGTCGAGGTCTGCGGGGAAAAGGGGGGGGTCAGGGGGGGTCGGGGAGGGGGATTAAGGGGGGTTGGGGGGGATTTGGGGTGGGATTGGGGTGGGATTGGGGGGTTTTGGGGGGATTGGGGGGGATTGGGGGGGAATGGGGTGGAATTTGGGGTGGGATTGGGGGGGGGTTGGGGGGGATTGGGGTGGGATTGGGATTGGGGGGGATTGGGGTGGGATTGAGGGGGATTGGGATGGGATTGGGATGGGATTGGGGTGGGATTGGGGTGGGGTGGAATTGGGATTGTGTGGGTTTTGGGGTGGGATTGAGGGGGATGGGGATGGGATTGGGGTGGGATTTGGGGTGGGATTGGGATTGTGGGGGATTGGGGAGGGATTGGGGTGGGATTGGGATTGGGGGGGATTTAGGGGGGGATTGGGGTGGGATTGGGGTTGGATTGGGATTGGGTAGGATTTGGGGTGGGATTGGGGTTGGGATTGGATTTGGGGTTAGACTGGGGTGGGGAGGGGTTGCGGATGGGATTGGGGTGAGATTTGGGATGGCATTGGGGTGGGGTTAGGATGGGTTTGTGTTGGGATGGGAAGGGATTTGGGGTGGGACTGAGATTGGTTGGGATTTGGGGCGGGATTGGGATTTAGTTGGGATTTGGGGTGGGATTGGGATTGGATTTGGGGTCGGACTGGGGTGGGAAGGGGTTGTAGATGGGATTGGGGGGGGTGGGGATGGGATTGGGGTGGGATTGGGATTGGGGGTATGGAGTGGGCATGGGATCGGGATTTGGGGTAGGATTGGGGTAGGATTGGGGTAGGATTTGGGGTTGGATTAGGGTGGGATTGGGGGTTGGATTAAAGTGGGATTGGGGATGGGATGGGGTGGGATTTGGGCTGGGACTGGGGTTTGGGATGGGATGGGATTGGGATGGGAACAGGCTGGGATTATGCCGGGATCAGGCCGGGATTGTGCCGGGATCAGGCCGGGATCAGGCCGGGATTAGGCCTGGATTATGCCAGATTAGGCCGGGATTAGGCCGGGATTATGAAGGAATTAGGACGGGATCAGGCCGGGATTATTCCGGGATCAGGCCGGGATTAGGCCGTATTAGGCCGGGATTATGCCGGGACTAGGCCGAATTAGGACGGATTAGGCCGGATTATGCCGGGATTATTCCGGGACTAGGCCGGATTAGGCCGGATTAGGTCGGGATTATGCCAGGACTAGGCCGGATTAGGCCGGGATTAGGCCGAATTATGCCGGGACTAGGCCGGATTAGGCCGGGATTAGGATGGATTAGGCCGGATTAGGCCGGGATTAGGCCGGGATTAGGCCGTGTCTCACCCACGCAGGCCACGCGTGCCGCGTCTGTAATACATACACCATAGATGTTTGTTCATTGTCCTTTGTATTATAAAACAAAGAGTTTTATTTGAGGAGCAGGTGTTGCGAAGGTTTCCTGCTGAAGTAAGGAGCTGTATAATGCTTAGCTAGACACTATGAAAATTCCATTGCTTAATGTAACAAAAAAAGAATCCTCTCCCCTTCCCTCCTTCTGCATCTCAGTAGCCTCTTTTGTTCAGAAAACACAGCTGCAAAGTTCATGTAACCATTTTCTGATAAGTTGTTAAACTAGTGTATCAACACCCTGCCTTCCTGTCTCACGCTGGGCCAACGTGACCAAATAAAGAAAGAAGTTGAACCACAACGCCGAGGAAGACTACGGCCTTCATCTTCACGACCACCAGAGGGACAGAGACGACCCCCTAGCAACAGTGCGCGCAGTCGCAGAATACACCAAGATGTGCTGCGTAATCCTGAAATCACCAAGATATAAAAAGGGACCCTGGGGGGGGGTAAGGTGCGCGCCGTTGGCGGAGCCGAGACTCCCCGGCCGCCCAGCGCTGTTTTGCTTGCTGTTGCTTACTCAATAAATTCCTTTCTATTATTAATGCAATGCTCTCTGAAAATTAATTAAGAGGGAGCTTATAACAAATTTGGTGCCGTGACTCGGATGAAGGCAATCTGATTGAAAGACCTTCGGAGGGGGCGCCCCGCTGATTTCAGCGGCCTTCGCTAGGACTACTTTCATTCAAATCCTTCACCGACGAACCCTAAATTCGGCAGCAAGCAAATAAAGCCGGCAACCCCTAGTAATCTTTGTGCACGAAGACCGAACGAAGACTCAGGAGTGAGTAAGTATAGGCCGGTGATCCGTTCGGTTGGGGTTGGGTATCCTGGAGCGTAGCGTTGTGAGACGTCCAATTGCGGACGAAGCGAGTGCGGACCCCTCGGTAGTGCGGTTCCCACATCCCGCGAGGGACTGGGCCACGAAAAGGGGGAAGCGATTTGTGTGTGTGTGTGTGAAGGCGCTCCAGAAGATGGGACAGAAGAAGAGTAAGCCTTCTGGTCCCATGGGCAGGGTAACGTCTGATGTTAGGTTACCCTGGGATTAATGATTAAAAATTGGGAGGATTCCCCTTTTAGGCGGGGAAGGAATAAAGTAAAAATGATACATTATTGTGTTGAAGTTTGGGGTGGTAAACAGATTTGAGGAGACCACCTTTACTGGCCTGTATTTGGGTCCTTTGAAGATTGGGTTTGCCAGGCCCTAAATATCTATGTAAACTCAAAGGAACCTTTTAGTTTGGAAGAAAGTGAATATGCACATTTGTGGATCAGCTCGGAAACTCGAGCCAATTTATATCCTCTAAAAGAAAAAGGAGGGGATGGGAGGCACAAGCAAAACCGAGAATTAGGGACCCCAGCCCCACTGCCTCCCTATATTTCACCACCACCACCTGCAGCCCCTCCGACTCCCGGGCTTCCTAATCCGCAACCCCAGGGAGACTTTGATAGCAACTCTGACTCTAGCGTTCAGGGACCAGTGACTAGGAATATGTGGCCGTCCCCATTAACTCCGGGGACGTCCGAGATTTTAAGAAAGAGACAGGAGGAGGGTAAGTGAGCTTTAATGGCAACTGGCACAATGTTTCCAGCTGCTGAGGAATAATTGTAACTGGAATAATAACTGTACATTGTATATTGTATATATAAAAGCCCGGGCATTTTTGTTAAAGTGTTCTTTTATACCTGTGTTAATATGTAAATATGAAAATATAAGAACTGCCATTGAGGTGTATATTTAAGGGAACAAAATTTTCCCAGGCATATTATCGGCTCATCAGGTTTAAATGTTCCCAGTGTAATTGTCTACAGGCAGTTAATTTACAGTGGTCTGATTTTACTTGTGTATCTATATATTGTGGATTTTGGAGGGATTGGGATTGACTAGTAAAGAGCTTCTAGGAAAACGGTGGAATATTAACCACTGCAGATTACAATAGGAAAAGTTCAAAGCAAAGAAATCCCGAGGAAAAGCCCCCTAGGATGTATACTAACACATTGAAGGGGTATAGTGGGGTAAGAGGGTACAGAGAGTAAAAGAACCCTTATCAAATATTGTAATCAGTGGTGGCCACTTATAAACTAGAGGATGGAGCGGAGTGGCCCCTAAATGGAAGTATTAATTATAACACCATATTACGGTCAATGTTGTTTTTGTGGAAAGAAGGAAAACAGGATGAAATGTTGTATATTGATGTTGTTTCAGCATCTTGGAGGGAAAAGGTACGGAATTAAGTTGGCCCCTGACTGAGCCTTTGATGTCGGCATTAGAAAAGTAAAGGCTAGAGAAAGATAAAGGACGTGTTAAAAGGTTTGTTGAAAGTGTTAAAGGTATTCGAAGTTGAATGAGCAGGGAAAGGTGATGTAGGCATTATCTAAGTAACAGTCTAGAAGTTTTGGTATATTTGCATATTTGCTGTGGTGTTTGTTCAGTTTCCCAAGCATCGGGGAGGGGGGAACAGTCTGCTCCACCAGGGGCCTCTCCAGCGGCCGCAGGGGGGCTTCAGCTCCAGCGCCTGAAGCGCCTCCTCCCCCTCCTTCTGCACTGACTTTGGTGTCTGCGGGGGGGTTTCTCGCTCTCCCAACTGCTGTTACTTGTAAAGTATCAGGGATTAAATTAACTAATGAAACCCTAAACGTGATGGGGGTAGAAGGGACTGGGATAACAGTGCCACTTTTGGGGGATACCAAGCTGAGACTAGGGGATAAAATGATCACTGGGCAATTATTGTATATATCCAAGGCAGAGACTAACTTGTTGGGAAGGGATTTGATGATTAAATTGGGCATTCAACTAGTAAAATGTTAGACTGGAATAACAGTGTTATTAATGGAGTGCTCTCTGGCCCTGAGAGCAAACATACATGGATATTCACCTCTGACTGGAAAGACCCTGAAATGGGGGCGAAAGCAACAATATAGATGGACAATTTTACCTCAGAGGTTTACAAGGCCACCTATCTATTTGGGTAAATTCTAAAAAAAATATTTTGGAGCAATTACAACTTCCCAAGGAGGTATTAATGTTACAAATATGTGGATCATTTTAAGGAAAATCGATACTCTCTGATGGGAGAGAAATGCTGAATAAAGTGATAATGAGGCAAATATTAACTGTTTTACATCAGAAGAGTCATTGGGAGGTGCAAGCAATGTGTGATGTTGTTCTAAGAAAGCATGTCTGTGTAGGAATATATACTTTAGAGAAGCACACATGCAGAGGATGTACTATATGTCAAAAGGTAAATAAAAAGGCCTTCTGTAACCTATCTAGAGGGGGACGGGAGCCAGGGCTTTGACCTTTCCAAAGTATACAGGTAGACTTTACTGAGTTACTTGTTTGTCCTAATTGACCACGTGACTGAATGGGTGTAAAGCTTTACTGCAAGGATTAAAGCAGGACTTAGAGATTGAGTGGGATTTTCACAGCCCCTGGCACCCCTCCTCTTCTGGAAAGGAAGAGTGAATGAATGGTGAAATTAAGAAACAACTAACAAAACTTGTGCTGGAAACTAAGGCTTCTTGGGTAAAATGCTTACCCCTTGCACTGTTAAACATATGGACACAGCCCAGAACTGATGTAGGAATTTCTCCTTTTGAAGTGCTATATGGTATACCCTATGACTTGGAATTGCCACTTGATCACCCTCAATTCTAATTAAGACTTGGAAAGAGACTGCTTTAACACCACGATGGGGAAGGCCCCTATGTTGTTTTGCTTACCACAGAAACGGCTGTTCGAACAGCGGAGAAGGGGTGGACTCATGCCAGCCGTGTGAAAGGACCAGTCTACGAGGATAAGTGGGAAATAGCACCAGGACCTGAGGACCTGAAACTGACACTGAAACGGACTCGATAAGTATTGTGTGCTGGCTGTGTATTGTGGGAGTGGGTGGAAACCCTATTTATCATCTCTTTGAAACAGGTGCGGGCAATTCCTCAGATTCCCCTGAAGAATACTGCTGCTGCCGAGAAGAATCGATACCTCGTAGTTCGCTGCAACCGAACTGACGAGCGAGGCAGAGGAGTAAAATGGTGGGGAAGCACTAAAGAGGCTGGGCAAGGCCTGGTCAAAGCACCTTGAGAGATGGGTTTTAATCACCTCCTACAATACATTGGGGTCATTATTACCAGCCTGATAAACCATGGATCTGCTCACCCCCATCAGCCTTACAAGTGGAGTTTAATAAGGTGGGAAGATCAAACCATCCTCGGAACTGTCACTATAGCCGGTGCACCGAGTTTCCAAACTACTCTATGTGAAATAATAACTACTGATGGTTCGTGCAGGAATGTATCAAGTTACTATTTTTGCCCAAGTTCTAACCCAGGAAGGAGCTACTGCAATTTTCCAAATGCTTACTTCTGTGCTTATTGGGGATGTGAGACCATTGCTTCAGATTGGATTCCCGGGGCTGGTCGAGACAAATTTTTGCAAGTGGAATATGGGCCCTATGGGTGTAAAAGGCTTAGGAATTGTAACTTTTTGTATCTTAATGTAACTAATCCAAACGACCAGGCCTGGCTACTGGGAAAAACATGGGGTGTAAGATATTACGAAAACGGGTTTGACAGGGGAGGGCTCATACTAATAAAGAAGGAGGTTGCTGATAAGCCCCAGGCGGTAGGACCAAATGAGGTATTATCAAGAAATGTTCAGAGAATCCAGCCTGCAGAAAATGCTACAGTGCCAACCTTCAGCAGCCTTTTGAGCTCAGACGTAGCTGAAAATGATAACATAGCTGAGAGTAACATATGGGAGGTCATGAATGCCAGCTACCAACTATTAAACAAAACAAACCCAAATATGACAGAGCATTGCTGGTTATGTTTTAGTATAAGGCCCCCATATTATGATGCTATAGGGGACCTTGGGGAGCTCACCCGCACAAACGAGAGCAACCCCCTACAATGCAACTGGGGTAAAGAGATAGGGGTAACACTAACACAAGTCACTGGGAGTGGTAGATGTGTGGGCACGGTTCCTGGGGGGAAGCGCCACCTATGTAATATCACGGAGAATGGAAAACAATCAGCTGAATGGTTAATCCCGGCTAACAACGCCAGGTGGGTTTGCTCATCAGTAGGTGTGACTCCTTGTCTATCGCTAAAAGTCTTTAATGCGTCTCATGATTTCTGTGTACAGGTAATAATTATACCAAGGATTTTATACCATTCTGAGGATTATATGTATGCTCAGCACACGGCAGCAAATTATCATTTGGAAAAAAGGGAACCGATCACAGCTTTAACTCTGGCCACTTTAATAATCTTGGGAGGGGCAGGGGTCAGTACTGGAGTTGCTTCATTGGTCAAGCAAAATCAAGAGTTCACCTCTTTACGCATTGCTGTGGATGAGGACCTGACCCGGATTGAACAATCTATCTCAGCCCTGGAAAAATCTGTCAGGTCACTCTCAGAGGTAGTGCTACAAAATCGTAGAGGATTAGATTTGGTATTTCTACAACAGGGCGGGTTGTGTGTAACCCTGAAAGAAGAATGTTGCATGTATGCTGACCATACTGGAGTGGTAAGGGATACCATGGCCAAGCTCAGGGAAGGATTGGAGAAGAGAAAACGGGAATATGAAGACCGGCAGAACTGGTATGAATCTTGGTTTAATTATTCACCTTGGCTTACTACCTTACTGTCAACTATAGCAGGACCTTTATTGTTATTAATAGCAGCGCTAACTTTCGGGCCATGTATTTTTAATAAACTGATTGCAATTGTAAAAGGTCGTTTAGAAGCGGCACATCTAATGCTTATACGTGCCAAATATGAGCCAGTAAGTACTAACGAAGAAATCGAGGAAACATTAGTTCTTAGTAGTCAAGCATTGCAGAGATTCAATGAACAAAATGAGTAACTAAAAGAAAAAGGAGGGATTGTAATACATACACCATAGATGTTTGTTCATTGTCCTTTGTATTATAAAACAAAGAGTTTTATTTGAGGAGCAGGTGTTGCGAAGGTTTCCTGCTGAAGTAAGGAGCTGTATAATGCTTAGCTAGACACTATGAAAATTCCATTGCTTAATGTAACAAAAAAAGAATCCTCTCCCCTTCCCTCCTTCTGCATCTCAGTAGCCTCTTTTGTTCAGAAAACACAGCTGCAAAGTTCATGTAACCATTTTCTGATAAGTTGTTAAACTAGTGTATCAACACCCTGCCTTCCTGTCTCACGCTGGGCCAACGTGACCAAATAAAGAAAGAAGTTGAACCACAACGCCGAGGAAGACTACGGCCTTCATCTTCACGACCACCAGAGGGACAGAGACGACCCCCTAGCAACAGTGCGCGCAGTCGCAGAATACACCAAGATGTGCTGCGTAATCCTGAAATCACCAAGATATAAAAAGGGACCCTGGGGGGGGGTAAGGTGCGCGCCGTTGGCGGAGCCGAGACTCCCCGGCCGCCCAGCGCTGTTTTGCTTGCTGTTGCTTACTCAATAAATTCCTTTCTATTATTAATGCAATGCTCTCTGAAAATTAATTAAGAGGGAGCTTATAACAGCGTCCAGCCGGTAGCCGGGGTCGCAGGCGCAGGTGAAGCCCTGGGGCACCCGCACGCATTGCCCGTGCTCGCAGCCGCTCAGCACCCCGCACAGCTCCGGCGGCAGCGCCTCGTCCTGGGGGTCTGCGGGGGGGGGTCCCCGTCAGCCCCCTCCCCATAAAAAAAAACAAAATCCCCCCCCAAAACCCCTCAATCCCCCTCCCCCCCCCCCAAACTCACCGTCCTCGCTGGCTCGCCCCGGCCGCTTGGCCACGCCGTGGGGCTGGAAGAGCCACGGGGGGGGGGGTCCTGGGGGGCGCTGGGGGGGCTGTGGGGCCGGGAGGAGCGGGGGGGGCCCCGGCGGGACCCCTCAAAATCCTCCAAGTCCTCGTAGCGGGGGGGGGCGGCGTAAAGGGCGTCCCCGTGGGGGTCGTAGCCCCCCCCCAGCCTGTAGGGGTCGTAGTCAGTGCGCAGCCCCGGGGGGGGCAGGCGGGGGCCCGGACCCCCAAAGGGGAGGGGGCCGTAGGGCAGCCCATAGTAGGGGGGGTATTCGGGGCCGTATTCGTAGGGGGGGCCCAGCCCCGGGCCGGGGGGGCGCAGGACGTTGCAGAGGAACTCGAAGTCATCTGGGGGGGGGGGGGGGGAAAAAAAGATGGGGGGGGGCAGGTTGTGGGGTGGGGTCCTAAAAATTGGGGATGCTAAGGCGGGGGGGGCGGTGTAAAGAGGTGGGGGGGGCACTGTTATATGGGGGGTGTCCAAGGGGTCTCCATTGGGGGGGGGGCGTTGTGGGGTGGTGGGAGGGGTTCCCGTTATTGGGGGGGGCAAAGGGGTCCCTGTTATGGGGGGGGTCCAAGGGGTCCCAATCATGGGGGGGGGTGTCTAAGGGGGACCCATTCTGGGGGGTGCCCATGGGGTCCCCATTATGGGGGTCTGGGGGGGGTCCCTATTGCTGGGGTAGGAGGGGGGCAGGGTGGGGGTCCCCCTGTGTGGGGTCTTGGGGACATGGGGACATGGGGACATGGGTATAGGGGATGGGGGGGTCGTGGGCATGGGAGGGGGCATGGGGACGTGGGCATGGGGGGGGGGACAGGGACATGGGGGGACATGGGGACACGGGGATGTGAGGCTATAGGGCCTTAGGGACATGGGGACATGGGGACAAGGGGCCGTAGGGGACAGGGGTGCATGGCAACATGAGGCTATGGGGCCACGTGGCTGTGGGGTCATAGGGATGTGGGGACACGGGGACATGGGGACACGGGGACATGGGGCCATGGCCATGGGGGGACGCAGGACCATTGGGATGCGAAGCTATGGGGCCACGTGGCTATGGGGCCATAGGGACATGGGGCCAGGGCGCCGTGGGGGACATGGGGACATCGGGGACACGGGGACACGGGGACAAGGGGCCGTAGGGGACAGGGGTGCATGGCAACATGAGGCTATGGGGCCACGTGGCTGTGGGGTCATAGGGACGTGGGGACATGGGGACACGGGGACATGGGGACATGGGGACGTAGGGGACACGGGGACATGGGGACGTGGGGACACGGGGCCATGGCCATGGGGGGACATAGGACCATTGGGATGCGAAGCTATGGGGCCACGTGGCTATGGGGCCATAGGGACATGGGGCCAGGGGGCTGTGGGGGACATGGGGACATCGGGGACACGGGGACAAGGGGACACGGGGACATGGGGACAAGGGGCCGTAGGGGACAGGGGTGCATGGCAACATGAGGCTATGGGGCCACGTGGCTGTGGGGTCATAGGGACGTGGGGACATGGGGACATGGGGACACGGGGACATGGGGACGTAGGGGACACGGGGACATGGGGTCACGGGGACACGGGGCCATGGCCATGGGGGGGACACAGAACCATTGGGATGCGAAGCTACCGGGCCACGTGGCTATGGGGCCATAGGGACATGGGGCCAGGGGGCCATGGGGGATATGGGGACATTGGGGACACGGGGCCATCGGGGACACGGCGGTGGCACCTGAGTGTCGCGCGGGGCACAGGGCGCAGTCCATGCCCCAGGCCTCGCCGTAGAGGCAGCAGCACTCGGTGTAGGTCGCCTGCCGGTCCAGCCGCGGGCGCCCGCACACCAGGTCGGGGCCGACCTCCTGCCAGCACACGGCTGGGTCCTCCTCTGGGGACGGGGGGACACGGGGACACGGTGACGGGGGGCGTGGGGAGGCGGGGAGGCGGCGGGGGATATGGGGACATGGGGATGTGGGGCGTGGGGCATGGGGATATGGGACACAGGGACATGGGGACATGCTAATGTGGGGATAGGGGACGTGGGGACATGGGGATATGGTAACGAGGGGACATGGGGACATGGGGACATGGGGACAGGGGGATGTGGGGACATGGGGATATGGGGACACGGGGACGTGGGGCATGGGACATGGGGATATGGGACACAGGGACATGGGGACATGGTAATGTGGGGACAGGGGGACGTGGAGACATGGGGAGGTGGCGTGGGACGTGGGGAGGCAACGGGGGACATGGGGACACAGGGACATGGGGACATGGAGACACGGGGACATGGGGACGTGGGACATGGGGACATGGGGATGTGAGATGCGGGGACATGGGGACATGGGGAGGTGACGTGGGATGTGGGGAGACAACAGGGGACACTGGGATAAAGGGACGTGGGACATGGGGACGTGGGGTATGGGGACACGGGGACACAGGGACACAGGGACATGGGGACATGGGACGTGGGGATATGGTGACGGGGGGTGTGGGGACACGGAGAGGCAGCGTGAGACGTGGGGAGGCAACGGGGGACATGGGGACAGAGGGACACGGGGACGTGGGGATATGGGACACAGGGACATGTGGACACAGTGACATGGGGACATGGGGACACGGGGACGTGGGGATATGGGGACACGGGGACACGGGGACATGGGGACCTGGGGACACGGGGATATGGTGACGTGGGACAGGGGGATGTGGGACAAGGGGAGGCGACGTGGGACATGGGGACACGGGGACACGGGGATTTGGGGACATGGGGGATACAGCGCCATGGGGGTATGGGGACACAGGACGTGGGGACACGGTGACGTGGGACATCAGGATGTGGGACATGGGGACACGGGGGGGGGGGGGCATCAGGGGACAGTGCCGGGACACGGGGATGGGGGGCCACGGGGACATAGGGCAGGGATATGGGGACACGTGGGGACAGGGCGACACGGGGGGGGTGACGGTGACACGGGGGGGGGGTGACAGGGGGTGGCCTCACCCATGGCGCGGGTGTCGTTGGTGACGCAGCGGCGCTGGGAGCCGTCCAGCACCGGGGGGGGCGCAGGAGCAGAAGTAGGAGCCCACCGTGTTGATGCAGCGGCCCCCGATGCACGGCTCCGCCGCGTCCTCGTCCTGGCACTCGTCGATATCTGGGGGGGGGGGGGGGCGGTGGTGGTCGGCAAGGGGGTGGGGGGCACGGGGGGGGGCGCTGGAAGGGGGCTCGGTGTGCACAGGGGGCTCTTGGGGTGCTGAGGGTGCAGGGAGGGTGCACTCAGGGCACAAGTTGGGTGCTCAGGGTGCTGGCTGGGTGCTCAGGGTGCAGCCAGGGTACACTCAGGGCACAGTTAGGGTGCTCAGGGTGCAGGTAGGGCACGCTCAGGGTGCTCAGGGTGCTGGCTGGGTGCTGGAACGGTGTGGGCAGGGTGCTCTCAGGGTGTGAGCTGGGTGCAGGCAGGGTGCTAAGGGTGCTGGCAGGGTGCAAGTAGGGTGCTCAGGGTGCTCAGGGTGTGGGCAGGGTGCTCAGGGTGCTCTCAGGGTGCTGTCTGGGTGCAGGTAGGGTGCTCAGGGTGCAGGCTGGGTGCTGGAAGGGTGTGGGCAGGGTGCAGTCAGGGTGCTCAGGGTGCTGGCTGGGTGCTCAGGGTGTGGGCAGGGTGCTCAGGGTGTGAGCAGGGTGCAAGTAGGGTGCTCAGGGTGCAGCCAGGGTACACTCAGGGCACAGTTAGGGTGCTCAGGGTGCAGGCAGGGTGCTCAGGGTGCTCAGGATGCAAGTTGGGTGCTCAGGGTGCTGGCTGGGTGCAGGCAGGGTGCTCAGGGTGCAGGTAGGGTGCTGGCAGGGCACAAGTTGGGTGCTCAGGGTGCAAAGAGGGTGCTCAAGGTGCAGCCAGGGTGCTCTTAGGGTGCTTTCTGGGTACAGGTTGTGTGCTCAGGGTGCAGGTAGGGAGCTCAGCGTGCTGGCTGGGTGCTCAGGGTGCTCTCAGGGTGCAAGTAGGGTGCAGGCAGGGTGCAAGTAGGGCGCACTCAGGGCACAATTAGGGTGCTCAGGGTGCAGCCAGGGTGCACTCAGAGCACAATTAGGGTACCCAGGGTGCAGGTAGGGCACGCTCAGGGTGCTCAGGGTGCTGGCTGGGTGCAGGCAGGGTGCTCAGGGTGCAGGTAGGGTGCTGGCAGGGCACAAGTTGGGTGCTCAGGGTGCTCAGGGTGTGGGCAGGGTGCTCAGGGTGTGGGCAGGGTGTGAGCAGGGTGCTTGGGGTGCTGGCAGGGTACAGGTAGCATGCTCAGGGTGCAGCCAGGGTGCAAGTAGGGTGCTCAGGGTGCAGCCAGGGTGCACTCAGGGCACAATTAGGGTGCTGAGGGTGCAGTCAGGGTGCTCAGGGTGCAGGTAGGGCGCACTCAGGGTGCAGTCAGGGCACAAGTCGGGTGCTCAGGGTGCAAAGAGGGTGCTCAGGGTGCACTCAGGGCACAATTAGGGTGCTCAGGGTGCTCAGGGTGCAGGCAGGGTGCACCCAGGGCACAATTAGGGTGCTGAGGTCAGGGTGCTGGGGGTGCTGGGGGGGTGCTGGGGGGGTGCTGGGGGTGCTGGGTGCTCACCCACGCACTGCAGGTGCTCCTGCTCGTAGTAGTAGCCGCTGGGGCAGTAGCAGCTGAAGCCGGGGGCGGCGTTGATGCAGACCCCCCCCCGGCACAGCTGCGGCGCGAACACCCGGCACTCGTCCACATCTGGGGGGTAAGGGGGTAAGGGGGGGGGCGACGTCAGGGGGAGGGTCCTCGGAATTGGGGGGGGCACCCCCGAAACGGGGGAGCCCCTATATAGGAGGGGAACCCCAAAATAGGGGGGGTATTGCCCCAAAATAGGCGGGATGCACCCAAAAGGGGAGGGGCGTAACCCCACAAAATAGGGGGGGCATCCCCAAATTGAGGGGGCACCCTGAAAAATGGGGACATCCCCAAAATGGGAGGGGTGAGTCCCCCAAATGGGGGCCATTCCCAAATTAGGGGGGGTGAGTCCCCAAAACGGGGGGCATCCCATAAATGGGGGAGCCCCAAAACAGGGGTGGCATCCCCAAAATGGGGGGGCATCCCCAACATTGGGGAACCGCTAAATACAGGGGGGAGCCCCTGAGTAGGGGGGGGAGTCCCTAAACGGAGGGAGCCCCCAAATGGGGGGGGCCCCATCGCTGTGCCCCCCCCGCGGCCGCACTGACCTGCTGCTGAGCCCTGGGGCCCCGTGGTCTGGCCGGTCCCGTGGGGGCAGAGGGCTCGGTGCTCGGCTTGGGGGGGGGGACAGAGGCGTCACCCCCCCTGCACCTTGGCACCATCCTGACCCTATCCCCAGCCCATCCCTGTCCCCATCCACACCCCGATCCCAATCCCATCCCCATCCCCATCCCAAATCCCATCACCACCCCAAACCCATCCCAAAGGGTTAAAGGGTGACACCTTTAACCTCAAAGAGGGCAGGTTTCTTTCGGACAGGCAGGGATTTCTCTCCTTCACGCCCAGGGCAGTGAGGCCTTGGCGCAGGCTGCGGTGCCCCCTCCCTGGCACTGCCCACGGCCAGGCTGGGTGGGCTTTGGGCAGCCTGGGCTGGGGAGAAGCATCGTGATCGCCGAGGTCCCCCCCAGCCCAAAGCGTCCTGGCATTCTGTGGTGCTGCGGAGGAAGCTCGGCCCCGTCAGCCCAAGCGCCGCTTTACCCAGGGAAGGAGTCCTGGAGTCAGGCTGTGGTCTCTGTGTCCCCAACCCTCCCCACCCCATCCCTAAGACTCACTGGGATCCAGCAGCTGCGACTTCTTCTTGCTGTCCTCTACCGGGTGGCTGCCCGCTGCCTGAGCAATGTCCTCTGCCGGACTGCTGTCCTCTTCCGGCAAAAAGGCCTCGACTGGGGTTCTTTCCACTGCCAGCAAGCTGTCCTCTGCTGGCCGGTTGCTGCCCCTAGAAGACCAGGTCTCCTGCCAGGCCAGCCTGGGCTGCCTGGGGGGCATGCCTCCCTCCTCATCCCCTTCAGAAGCAGCCTCTGGAGTGGGAGAGTTCTCAGATAGAAACCGGCGTCTCCTCTGGGCGGGCGGTTGCGGCATTGTGGGACGTGGGCTATGCTCGGGGACTCCTCGAAGGCCCTGTGCTCCTGCCCTGTCCGTCACTGCCGTGCACCGACACTGAGGGTCCGAGCCACGGCTGCGCTCTTATAAGGCGGAGCCCTGGGATGTCACCAAGTGACGTCACAATGGGTGCCACTGTGACACGCGCCTGGGCTGGGTGGGCACCCATTGTGACGTCACTTGGTGACACCCCAGGGTGCTGCCTGACGCGAGCGCAGCCGTGGCTCGGACCCTCAGGCCCTGCTTCCCAGGACGTGGCTGAACACCGCTCGTTGATGGGAAGTAGAGAATAATTTTTTTTTTCCCTCTCTCCGTGCTCCCGCGCGGACTGATTGTTTCTTTTGTTTCGTTTTTTTTTTTTCCTCCCCATTCCCTTTCCATTTAATTAAACCTTTCTCATCTCAAACCTCGAGTTCTCTGTGTTGTATTTTCTCCCCCTTCCTCTTTGAGGAGAGGGGGAGTGAGAGGGCGGTTGTGGTGGAGCTCGGCTGCCCACCTGAGTAAAACCACCACACTTTGTCCCAGCAGCTGCGGTGCCTTGTGAGGGGCTGGGGCTGGGGTGGCCGTGCCCAGAGCCCTGCAGCAGCCTGTGGAGGGCATTGCCCTGGGGCCAGCCCAGCCTGGGCTGCTGGGCTGGGCTGGGCTGGAGAGAGGGCAGGGTGGTGGGGAGAGGTGGGCAGGGGCCGGGCTGGGCTGGGCAGTGCCCGGCAGAGCACTTTGTTGACTTTGATGACTTTCACCTATTTCTTTGAGGACTGTAGACACCCGTCTCTGTTCACCACCTTGCTCTCATCCCAGCATTTCCATCATTTCACCAGTGTCTCATCAACCCTCCCCAGCTGCTCCTTCTCACACAAAGCCATGCTCTGATCACAGACGCTCTTTGGGTGACCTCTGGCAACGCAGCACAACACTCTGAGGGACAGTTCTTCCTCCTCGTGGCCAGCACCAACATTCCAAAGTGCACTTTGTGGCAGTTTTTTCTCTCCTACTCTTTTCTACTACAAAAGAAAGCTCCATCAGGGTGGAACCCCCTCCTAAAGTAGGCATCCCAATCCATCAGGCTCCTTGCGGCCTGTCAGCCAACCAGACAGAAGTCACCGCACCAGCATCTTCCAAGCCATGGGCCTGCTGCTGTCCAGTCATGGACTCAAGCAGAAGGGACAGGACAACCCATATGTGGGCCTTCTTTCTGCATGGGTCCTCCTGGGTATGTAGGCAGAGGGGATCCCACAGTCAGCATGCCAGCCAGGTGCCTTTTGCTGGCCTACCAGGGCCACTGGCAGATGTCAGCCGAGAAGTACCGATCCCAGCTCTAAGTCAAGGGTGACCTGCCACCTACAGACTGAAGTGACCTCTCAGTCCCTTTCTGTGACATGTTCCTGCTGCTGCCCTATCTTCTGCAGGGACAGAAGTGACCTTACCGTCACTGCCACAGTCACATTGCTCCTGCTGGTGCAGGACTTCCTGAGGCAGAGCTGAGCTCATCAGAGCATTCTCCCCTGTCTCCTCCTTGTGGCCCACAATCTGATGAGATCCATGGCCCCTCACATTCAGCTTTGAGTGCCATGACTGCAGAGCAACCTCATGGTTCCTGCCCTGTCCCAAGGGATGACGGGCCTAAAGTTAAGGCTTAGTAGAGGGGCTGAAGGTGAGGAGGTTAATGCACAGGAACAGGGGTTTTGGGTGTTAGGTGTTCATGTATATGACTAGGGACTAGGGCCCACCTTACTGGGTTAAAGATTAAGCAAAGTTTGAATGGGAATGTTTTGGTATTCTTATGTGGGTATCAGGTCTGTGTTTAGGGTATGGACAAGCTTTGTGGTTTAGGGTTTTGTTTAGGTCTCTCAGGCAGTTTCCTAGGGTTAAAAAGAGCATTTTAATGCTAGTGTTAAGGTCAGGGATCAGAGTGATTAAGAGAGTAAAAACAAGGGGAAGGGGCTATGTGATGAATTTTGGCTTCAAGGGATGCGTTGAGGTCAGGCATTAGAGTAGTGGATTCCTGACAGTGTGTACAGTAGCATTTAGGTTTAAGGATTAATGTTGCTGGTTAAAATAGGGCAAGGTCTTTACATGACTCTTTTAAGTCAGTGCTACAGCAGAATCAACATTGCCTGAACCTTCTAGCCTCCCAGAAATCATTGATTCCTGCTGGCCTCTTCTCTCTCCCAAATCTCACATTTCTCCTGGCCAGGCTTCTTCTGACCTCCCCATATCAGTCATCTTCTTAGGGGTAGTTTTCTGATGGCTTTCATGATCTCACAGTGTCTGTCTTACCTCTGTTGGCTACTCCTTTCTTAAGACAGACGCAGCACCGAAGCCAGGATGGAAAAGAACATAAAGGCTGCAGGAACACCCTGCACAATGTGCCCTGCAGCTCCGTACCACGCTAAAAATTTGTTTCCTGCCTCCAACTTTTGGATATAGAATGGCTCCTATGCAGCCAGGGTAACTTTTTCCAGGCCCTCGTGCATGGTTCAGTTTACCCCAGGCATCTTGGAGGCAGTGGCCCCCTCTGTGTTGAAAACTGAAAGCAGTCCTGAAGGATGACTTCAGGCAAAAGCTGACACCTCTGACATGACAAGCCCTATCCAAGACCTCTTCCTTTATGGGGCCTACCAGGTACTCGGAAAGAGCGGATCTCACAAACTACAGGCACAGCAAGTGCCTTCTGCTTGCCTTTCAGGTACTTTTGCAGATATGAGCCTAATGGCATAGATCCCAGCCAGGAGTCAAGGGATGAGCTGCCAGCTATTTCTCCAAGAAGCCACCTCAAAGGCCATTTAACAGCCATTCACTTCCTGCTGGACTTAGAATTTCTGAGGCACCACCGCCTCATAATATCATACCTACAAAACACCCCCTTTTTGGCCTAGGACCTGCCCAGGTAGAAGTGATCTGATTGTGATCCTTCAAGCCCATGGCACTGCTGCTGGGCTCCCAGACCCTCTGATGCATGTGAACCAGTTCCGTGCCAGTTCTGGGAGGTGCTAGGGCAGGTGGGACCTTGCAGGCAATGTTCCAGCCCCATGACTGTTGTTGGTCTCTCAGCTCCTTGCACACAGCAAAGATCACTCTGACATCCAGATGTTGTGTGCCTGAAGCAGGCCTAGAAGACACTCTGGGAAGCGCCCTCCCAGCCCCTGCCCCAGCCCGAGCTGGCGGTGCTGCTCTGCAGAGCAAGGGGGCTGTGGTGCCCAGGGCACGGGGACACTCTGCAGGGCCATGCTGGGCAGGCTGGGAGGCAGACCCAGCTCATGGGGTCACTGTCATTGCCCAAGGCTGCAAGGAATCAGTCACCAGCCTCCTTTGCTGGGGCTACTGCGTGTCCTGGGGCTGCAGAGCTCTGCTCTGCCTGTTGGCAGCAGCTTGAGCACTTGAGCTCTGCTAAATTCACCTTGCACAGGCTCATGCTCTGCGGGCTCCACCTGTTTTATGGGCTCATGCTGCTCCGGCCAATACCCTGGACTCTGCTGGCAGATGCTAATTCCCTCTGCAAGAAACATTAACCTGCCAGCAGTCCCAGCACAGCCCCACAACAGCACTGGCACCAAGCTCCAGGAGCAGCCGGGCCTGGCCCCACCAGCAGGAGAGGGCGGCAGAGGCAAGAGAGCAGCTTGGCATGCCCCAAGCGCTGGTGCTCCCTGGCTGTGCTGCTGGAATGGGACTCTTTTCCTCTGCAAATGGGCACTGCCCCAGCAGAGCCAGACCAGGTCTCAGAGGAAGGACATCAGACAAAGAAGGCAGTGTAGGCTGTTTTATTTCGTTAAAAGTTCACAGAGACCATAATTCCACATGGACAGAGACTCAGTACATACACTAAACACACATACAGAATTGGGAGTGGGACAAAAATGACATTTTATTGGGCAACCTAACCTGAAAATAAAAACCAACAAAACAAAACACAAAACTAAGTAATAAATACCAGTACTAAGAATACACACTCACACACACAAAAACAACAAAAAAGGGAATATAGGTTGTTCTGTGTAAGTGATATTCTGAGTAATCTGCAGAAACAGACTGTGAAATTATTGCTTCCGAAGCAAATCAAGTCATCAGTTTCCACAAGGCATTCTTGAGGTCCTTGTTCCTCATGCTGTAGATGAAGGGGTTCACTGCTGGAGCCACCACCGAGAATAGAACGGCCACCAACAGGTCCAGGGATGGAGAGGAGATGGAGGGGGGCTTCAGGTAGGCAAACATGCCAGTGCTGACAGTCAGAGAGACCACAACCAGATGAGGGAGGCACGTGGAAAAGGCTTTGTGCTGGTCCTTCTCAGAGGGAATCCTCAGCACAGCCCTGAAAATCCGTATATAGGACAACATAATGAAAACAAAACAAGCAAAGATTAAAGAAAGAGTAAATAAGAGTACAGCAACTTCCCTGAGGTAGGCATCTGAGCAGGAGAGCTTGAGGATCTGGGGGATCTCACAGAAGAACTGGGCCACTGCATTTCCAAGGCAGAGGGACAGGGAAAATGTATTGGCAGTGTGCAGGACAGCATTGAGAAAGCCACTGCCCCAGGCAGCTGCTGCCATCTGGGCACAAGCTCTGCTGCCCAGGAGGCTCCCGTAGTGCAGGGGCTTGCAGATGGCAACGTAGCGGTCGTAGGCCATGACGGTGAGGAGGGAATACTCTGCTCCAACCAAGAAGACAAAAAAGAAGACCTGTGCAGCACACCCGTGATAAGAGATGGCCCTGGTGTCCCAGAGGGCATTGGCCATGCCTTTGGGCAGAGTGGTGGAGATGCAGCCCAGGTCGAGAAGGGCGAGGTTGAGGAGGAAGAAGTACATGGGGGTGTGGAGGCGGTGGTCGCAGGCTACGGCGGTGAGGATGAGGCCGTTGCCCAGGAGGGCAGCCAGGGAGATGCCCAGGAAGAGCACGAAGTGCAGGAGCCGCAGCTCACGCGTGTCTGCGAATGCCAGCAGGAGGAACTCGCTCACAGAGCTGCTGTTGGGCATTTGCTGACTTTGGACACAGGTATCTTTGAAGAGGAGAAAAAAAAATAGAACAGACTTCAATGAGGAAAACCTATTTCATCTCCTGGAAAGCCCGCAGATAAGCCTCTCTCTTTGCATGAGAACCTTTCTGCAGCTCTCTTGCTTGAGCTCTGGGTGGTGCTGGCTGCGTGTGACACTGGGAGCAGGGGCTGCTGTGGGCTCCAGAGGAGTCCTTCCTGCTGTGCAGCAGGAGGGAAGCAGGACCATGGGGGAAACTCAAGTGCAGTCCACTTGTCAGATCAATGAGCCATGCAGTCTTTTTGCAAACAACTCATCCGACCACACTGTAGAGCAAGAGAGATTTTATTTGCTGTATTTTCTTATAATTACCCCTGTAATGCTTAGGACACTGATCATACTCGTGTTACGCTGAGGAAAAAACGGAGACAGCTGAGAGCAGAGAAGCCCCAGTCTGAGTGAGGCTGGACAGAATCCTTACCTTGGCCCTGGGGGCCTGAGCAGGATCTCAGCTCTTCCCCCCTAGCCAGGGCTGCCGAGGCCTCACTCCAGCTGCCCACAGACAGACATCCAGCAGCACGGACATGGCCTTAGCAAGGAGGTGTCTTCTCCTTGGGACGCCTGGATGCCACAAGGATGCCACGAGAGAGCTGCATCCTGCTGGAGAGCAGCCTGAAGCCCAGGAAAACACCCCACAGACAGGTGAATATCCACACGCTGGGGTATTCCAGTATCCCAGGCACACAACATGCTGTACCTAGAGGATTCTTGGCCACTCTGTTCCTGCTGATCTTGGCCAAACTCTTCTTTCCCCCGCCTGTGCTCACAGACCCCATCCCATGCGGCTGTGCTCAGCGCTGCCCTGCAGCACCCTGCCACCAACAGGGCCCTGCCAAGGGGCACCTCCATGCAGCAGGAGCTATGGGGCAGCTGACAGAGAGCCCTGCATCACCAGCAGGGTGTTCGAGGCTTCTAGGGTGTCAGGGGCACCTGGCTTAGGCCACTCCAAGGGGCTTCTGCCAGACTTCCTCACCTCGCAGTGCAATCCAGCAGGACTCTCACAGCCTACTGCATTGCCCACCGCCCTCCCAGAAACAAGACCCAGCACGAGACCCTTCCAGGAGCTGCAGCTGCATGGCCCTGCAGCCAGAGACTTACCTTGTCAAGGGCTGTGCAGGTTTCTCCTGCAGGCAGCTCTCAGCACCCTCCCACTCCCAACTGCCTCCAACCCCTCTCTCCTCTCCTCTCCTCTCCTCTCCTCTCCTCTCCTCTCCTCTCCTCTCCTCTCCTCTCCTCTCCTCTCCTCTCCTCTCCTCTCCTCTCCTCTCCTCTCCTCTCCTCTCCTCTCCTCTCCTCTCCTCTCCTCTCCTCTCCTCTCCTCTCCTCTCCTCTCCTCTCCTCTCCTCTCCTCTCCTCTCCTCTCCTCTCCTCTCCTCTCCTCTCCTCTCCTCTCCTCTCCTCTCCTCTCCTCTCCTCTCCTCTCCTCTCCTCTCCTCTCCTCTCCTCTCCTCTCCTCTCCTCTCCTCTCCTCTCCTCTCCTCTCCTCTCCTCTCCTCTCCTCTCCTCTCCTCTCCTCTCCTCTCCTCTCCTCTCCTCTCCTCTCCTCTCCTCTCCTCTCCTCTCCTCTCCTCTCCTCTCCTCTCCTCTCCTCTCCTCTCCTCTCCTCTCCTCTCCTCTCCTCTCCTCTCCTCTCCTCTCCTCTCCTCTCCTCTCCTCTCCTCTCCTCTCCTCTCCTCTCCCGATGGGGGTCAGAGCCCCCAGCCCTTCTGCGCTGTGCAGAGGAGCTGCTCCTGGGCAGAGCTGTCTCTCTGCACCAGGGCCCTCTTGCCAGGAGCTCTCCCTGTCCCAGGAGCCCAGCCCAGATCAGCAGCAGAGGCATTGGAATCAGCCCTCTGGGGGCTTTGGCGATGAGCCCATGAACCTCAGGCACTGAGAGTGCGTTGAAGAAATCTCTCAAGAAATCCAAGGCAGATGCAAGTTTCCTGCAGTGTCCCCCTGAGGGGGGACTCTGCTGGCACTGACACAGCCTCCCTTGGAGCTCATTAGAGCAGAACACTGGAGGCAGTGAGGACAGGTAGACAAATGTGAAGGTGACACTGATGTATTGAAAAACAGGCTTTGACCCCAGGCTCCTGGGAAGGGAGATCCTTTCCCTTCACACAGGAGCTCAGGGCTCTTCCTGGGCAGTAGGAGATGGGGATGTCCATGGCCCAGTGCAGGAGAAGGGTACGACTCCTGCCTGGCTCATGGCTGGTGAGGAGGCAATGAGACCCTGGTGCTTTAACAAGAAGCTGCCTCCTCATAGGCCTCGCTGTCAGAGACAACAGCCCTAGCCATTGACACACAGACCTCAGGCCTGTTGGGACTTTCAGCCTTTCCAGTGTGCTTGCTCCTCTCCACACCAGGCTGTCCGAGAGATTCACAGACCTGCACCTCTTTCCCTGCTGGCTGTGTGGTGTCTCATCAGATCGGAGCCGAGCATGGTAACTTACATTTTCTTGGTGGCCATGCTCCTCATAAGGCAGCTCTGTAGGAAGTTGGCCTGGTTCCTGGTGAGCTCCTGGTGAGCTCGTATGGCATCCCTCGTGGTGCCCAGGCCCTCCTCCTCCTGGGCACTGCTCACTCAGCAGGGTCCCAGTCTGCCCTGATGTGTGGGGTTCCTCTTCCTCTGGTGCAGGATGAGGCTTTTCTTCTTGTAAATGTCAAGAGGTTTCTGTAGGCAAAATCCTGCAGTTTCTCAAGGTTCCCCTGGGCAGATGCTCCATTCTTTCATCTGTTAATTTCTGCAGGAAGATGGCTCACCCTGATTGTGCTGTCTCTCACAAGATAGCATCAATGAGGTGTTAGTAGATATTGTGGACAGTAGAGGAGTAACCAGTTGAACAGAATTGCAGCACAGACTCACAGAAGGCTGGTGGATGGAAGGCTGCCAGATTCCACCTTTTCTGTGCTTCTCATGTATGCTGTCATTTTGTCTGAAGCTGTGTCCTAAATGTTGTTAGGGTGGGCAAGGACAAAATTGGAAGGGCCAGACCCTAGCGGAGATCAATCTATCTATTGCTGTCAGAGACAATAAGAAAGGTTTTTATAATGAAAGGAGAGCAGAGGGGAAGGGAGGGGAGGGGAGGGGAGGGAAAAGAGAATCTTCATCCTTTATTGGATGTGGGAAAACAGAATTAGAAGAGATGTGGAAAAGGCTGAGGTACTTAATGCATTCTTTACCTCAGTGTTTAGCAGCAAGACCAGTTGTTCCCCTAGTACTCAGCCCTCTGAGCTGGTAGATAAGGACCTTCAGCAGAATGAAGCTCTCATGAGGAAATGTTGAGAAAACTGCTACTGCACTCAGATGTGCACAAGTCTAGGGGGCTAGATGGCATCCACCCGTTGTTACTGAGGGAGCTGGCTGAAGTGCTCTCCAAGCTGCTTTCCATCACTGACCAGCAGTCCTGGCTATCAGGGGAGGTCCCAGTCACCCGGTGACTAGCAAACGTGACGTCTGTCTACAAGAAGGGCCGGAAGGAGGATCCGGGGAACTACAGGCCTGTCAGTCTGATCTTGGTGCTGGGGAAGCTCATGGAGCAGATTGTCTTGAGTACCATCACGCAACGCTTCCAGGACAAGCAGGTGAGCAGGCCCAGTCATCATGAGTTTATCAACGCCAGGTCCTGCTTGGCAAATCTGATCCCCTTTGAAGATAAGGTTATGCTTTCAGTGGACAAGGGGAAGGCTGTGGACGTGGTCTACCTAGACCTCAGTAAGGCTTTTGAAACCATTTCCCACAGCATTCTCCCAGAGGAACTGGCGGCTCAAGGCCTGGATGGATGTATGCATCAATGGGTCAAAAACTGTCTGGGTGGCCAGGTCCAAATTGCTGTGGTGAATGGAGCTAAATGCAGCTGGAGGCCAGTCACTAGTGGTGTCCCACTGGGCCCAGTACTGGGGCCACTTCTTTTCAATATCTCCATCAGTGATCTGAACAAGGGGATCAAGTGCACCCTCAGTGAGTTTGCAGATGACACCTAGTTCAGAGAGAGTGTTGATCTCCTTGAGGGTAGGAAGGCTCTGCAGAGGGAAACGGATAGGCTGCACCCATGGGCTGAGGCCAACTGGATGAAGTTCAACAAGGCAAAGTGCCGGGTCCTGCACTTGGGCACAACAACCCCATGTAATGCCACAAGCTGGGGGAAGAGTGTGTGGAAAGCCGCCCAGCAGAAAGGGTCCTGGGGATATTGGTAGATAGTCAGCTGAATATGAGCCAGCAGTAACTAGGGGTAATGGTTTTAAACTGCAAGAGGGTAGATCCGGATTAGATATTAGAAAGTTGTTTACTCAGAGAATGATTAGGCACGGGAACAGGCTGCCCAGAGAAGCTGTGGCTGCCTCATCTCTGGAAGCAGGGCCAGGTTGGATGGGGCTTTCAGCAACCTGGTCTAGCGGAAGATGTCTCTGCCCATGGCAGGAGAGTTGGAATTATGTGATCTTTAAGGTCCTTTCCTACCCAAACTGTTCTGTGATTCTGTAAATACGAAAGGCAGCAACATACCAGCTACTAGGAAGAAAAATGAACGCTATCGCAGCCAAAACTAGGGCAATATCCACCCCTAATTCCATACCATATACGTCATGCTTAGGTCCAACACTTTTCAATTAATCACCGCCACCTTTCCTGTCTTTTGATTGTTGTCTCTCTCCGTGCTACCCCAGCCCGAGAGACAACATCAATTGGCTGCCTGGACGTCTGCTCCCCAAGCAGGGACACCAGAGACAGACACACCGTGTCTAGCTCAAGTGCCAATTTATTGCTGCGTAGCATAGCTTCTTATACACATGACTGCCCCAGATCCCCGTGACCCTTTGCCCCACCCACGGTCCCTCCCAATCCTCCTCCCCACATTGATGTGCACACAAAAGTATCATGCCCTTACTCTGTTGGTGTCTGTTTTGGCTTAGGATGAGAAGAGTGCTGATAACACCCCGATGTTTTAATTGTTGCAGAGCAGTGCTTATACCAAGCTAAGGACATCTCAGCCTTTTGCTCTGTCCTGCCAACGGGCAGGCTGGGGGTGCAGTAAGAGCTGGGAGGGGACAGACCCAGGACAGGTGACCCAAACTAGCCAAAGGGGTATTCCATACCATCTGACGTCATGCTAAACAATATATAGGGGTGGCTAGCTGGGGGGAGGGGGCCGGACTGCTTGGGGTTAGGCTGGGCATCGGTCAGTGAGTGGTGAGCAATTGCATTGTGCATCACTTGTTTGTACATATTATTATTATTTCCCTATTATCACCATTGTATTATTATTGTTATTATTGTTATTATTATTTTTGTTATTATTATTTTCCTGTCTTATTAAACTGTCTTTATCTCAACTCACGGGCTTCACTTTCCATTTCTCTCCCCCGTCCCAGAGAGGGAGGGGGGAGGGTGAGCGAACGGCTGCGTGGAGTGTAGCTGCCGGCCGGGTTAAACCACGACACCAGTGCAGGACCCAGAGACAGACAGAACTGCTCTCTATTGACACGAATTGTTAAAATATTCCTTTGCAAGGTACAAGAACTGTATACATTAACCATTCTGTTTTTCTTAGACTTGTGGTTATAGAAGGGTATGTAAGACAGAAGGTCACATTCATCATACCATGCGGCCCTAGCACTGTCTAATGATTATAACAATTTATTTTTAAAACACTGTGGTCAGATCTGTCATCTCAACCTTTGTGCTCCACGCTAGGCACCAAGAAGACTTGCTGTGGTTTGACCCTGCAGGCAGCTCAGCACTACAAAGCTATTCATCCAATGGGACGGAGGAGAGAACTCAGAGGAAAAAAAAAAAAAAAAAAAAAAAGTAAAAGTTCATGGGTTGAGATAAAGGCAATTTAATAGAACGCAAAAGGAATTATTATTATTACTATTATTACTATTATTACTATTATTATTATTATTATTATTATTATTATTATTATTATTATTGACACAAATCAACTAAGGTCATGATATTTTTGTGTGTGTATCAAAAGACAGGAAAGGTGGTGGTGATTAATTGGAAAGTGACAGAACTGAGCATGACATAGATTGTATGGAATAAGTGCTGCAGATTTTCTTAGTTTTGTCTGAGATGGAGTTAATTTTTCTTCCTAGTAGCTGGTGTGGTGCTGTGTTTCATTACAGAATCACAGAATAGTTTGGGGATGAAAAGACCTTACAGATCACATAATTCCAACTCACCTCCCATGGGCAGGGACACCTTCCACTAGACCAGGTTGCTGAAAGCCCCATCCAAACTGGCCTTGAATGCATCAAGGGATGGGGCACAGATCTAATAGATCCATGTCCTTCTTACACAGGGAGCCCCAGAGCTGAATGCAATCCTTGAGGTGTGGCCTCACCAGGGCCAAATACAAAAGGACAATCACTTCCCTACATCTGTTGACCACAGTATCCTTGGTACAAGGCAGGCCTTCTTGGCCAACTTAGCACACTGATGGCTCATATTCAGCCGACTATCCACCAATATCCCCAGGTCCTTTTCCCCTGGGCAGCTGTCCAGCCGCCCTTCCCACAGCACTGCATGGGGTTCTTGTGCCCCAAGTGCAGGACCCAGCACTTGGCCTTGTTGAACTTCATGCAGTTGGCCTCAGCCCATGGGTGCAGCAATCAACAAGACAGAAGTCACCTCAGCAGCATTTTTAAAGCCATGGGCTGACTGCTGCTCTTGCAGCTTCTTGGCTACATGCAGTTGTGATATATGTTCATCTGATTCATGTCATTATGGAACAATGCTAGGGCCGCATGGTATGATGAATGTGACCTTCTGTCTTACATACCCTTGTATAACCACAAGTCTAAGAAAAACAGAGTGGTTGATGTATATAATTCTTGTATCTTGCAAAGGAATGTTTTAGCAATTCGTGTCAATAGAGAGTTTGAAGGGAAATGTATTTGTAGGCTTTTCCTTGGAGTCTCTGATATCTGGGGGGTTCAGAATAACTGCTAACTATTATGACTATTGCATGGGACACTATGCAAGTCTCTGATATCTGGCCAGTAGATTAAGGAGATGGGAAGAGCTGAAGAACAACTAAAAGACAAAGCTTGCAGGGGACGCTGCACAAGTCTCTGACATAAAGCCAAGTTGGACAAAGGAGAAGGATAAGAGGGAGGAAGACTATGAGCCTTCAGCATGAGAGACCCTCAGAGACCCCCAGAGGGACCACCGGAGATACGCATGCTCCAGTAGGAGGGTTTGGATTCCAGAAACTAATTAAAATAACCCTGTTTTTTTAGAAGTAGTAATGAATTTGTATCAGCCTAGGAACATAAGAATCAGCTGCTTGATGTAACTGGTGTGCATCTTGGTGGAGCAGAGACTCCCGGCGCACCCAGCGCTGTTTGCTTACCTCTATTCCTTTAATAAATTGTAAACTTTGATTATAGTCCTATTTTGAAGACAGAGCCATTTATTACACAGCCAAGGCTTGTGCCTCCTGCTGTCCAGTCGTGGACTCAAGCAGAAGGGCATATGTGGGCCTTCTTTCTGTCTGGGTCCTCCTGGGTCTGGAGGCAGAGGGGATCCCACAGTCAGCATGCCAGCCAGGTGCCTTCTGGTGGCCTTCCAGGGCCACTGGCAGATGTCAGCCCAAAAGTCCATGCCGAGGGAGAAGTCAAGGATGACCTGCCAGCTACAGACAGAAGAGACCTCACAGTCCCTTTCCATGACACGTTCCTGCTGCTGCCCTATCCACTGCAGAGACAGAAGTGACCTCACAGTCCCTGCCACAGTCACATTCCTCCTGCTGGGGCAGGAGATCCTGATGCAGAGCTGACCTCTCTAGTCCCTTAGAGACTAGGGCTCACTTTTCTGGATTAGAAATTTAGCAAATGTGTCGTTCTGCTTGTGGTGTCAGGTCTGTGGTTAGGCTATGGGAAAGCTTTGTGGAATAGTTTTTTGTTTTACATCTGCCTAGAAGTCTGGGTTTAATAGAGCATGTTAATGCTAGTATTGAAGGCAGGGATTAGGGTGAGCACAAGAGTAAAGGCAAGGGCGAAGACTATGGGCTGAATTTTGCTTCATGGAACACTTTGAGTTCAAGCATTAGAATAGGGGATTCATGTCAGGGTGTTGGAGTAGCATTTAGGTTTAGGGATTACTCTTTAAAACTCTTTAAAATTGGGTACTCTACAAATTGGTTACTCTTTAAAATTGGTTACTCTTTAAAATTGGCTAATGGCCTTACATCAGTGTTTTAATTCAGTGTTAAAGCAGCATCAACATTACCTGCAGCCTCTTACCTCTACGAAATCGTTGTAGAGGATCGCTCACCCTCCTCCCTCCCTCTCTAGGGATGTCTGGATCAGGCCCTGGCTTTGTGTTTCATGGATTACTGAGGGCAGATTGAGAGACATCAGTCAAGGCAGGGAGGTGCTCAGGTGAGAGCAATGTGGGGAAGTGAGGTGGATATCTATGTCCTGCAGGGAAACAGGTGCAGACATGTGACAGTATAGGACAGCCTGTGGTGGTGTCAAGGTGTCAAGGATATTTTGCAAGATGAAAGCCCCCGATGGAGCCAACAGCTTTGTCTGCTGGGCTCTGGCCCTTGTGTCTGTCAGTGATGCCTATGATGAGACACCTCATCCTTACAGCAGTAGGACCTCAGTGCCTCCTCATCCCCCTCCAGGAGCCTAGGAGATGTCCTCCTGTAGCCTTGTACTTGGCACTGCCCTTACCCACTGTGCACTGACCCAGGAAGAGCCCTAAACCCTGCTGGAGGGACAGGATCTCCCTTCCCAGAGGCTGGGGTCAGGGCCCGACTGTTGGACTTCATGGGACACATCAAGGTTTCCTCAGCATCAGGGCCACCTTTCCTGGGCCTTAGTCTCCCCGTCATCACTGCCTGCCCTTTTCTGCTCTAACAAGTCCATGGGGAGGCCTTGACAGTAATGTCCCTCAGTGGGACCATTAGCACTGTGAGAGGCTTTGGAGTTTGCATCAGACTTGGACTACTTGAGAAGCTGCTTCAGCCACCCAGATAAAGCTCCTCTGCCAGGCACAGCATTGCTGGGGGCACTGCGTGCAGCTGGCATGGGGAGAGGAGAGAAGGGGGAGAGAGGTTCAGGGCAGCCTGGAATAGGAAGGCAGGGGAGAGCTGGCAGAGGGAGAAATCTTCCCAGCCACCTCCCCATGGTAAGTCTCTGGGTGCAGGGCAATGCTGCTGCACACCCTGCCACGCTCTCCTGGAGCTGGCCCAGCCCTCAGCTGATGGGAGCTGTCAGGAGGACGCTCGGTGTTGGAGTTGAAGGGCATGCAGGGCTTGTGTGCTGCAGGGTCAGCGTGCAGGGCCTGAGGGCTCCCTTCTCTTGAGGCCGGCTGCAGGCTGTGAAGCCGGGGATGCAGGCAGGGGTGGCCAGGGCTGTGGTGCAGAGCAGGGTCCCTGCTGTGCCCCAGAGGCTGTGTGCCGTGGCAGGGCCTCTGCTACCTGCCAGTCTCCACAATCAGCCTGCCTGGGGAGCTGCCCAGGGGCTGCGGGGAGAAGCTGCAGGTGGTACCGCAGGGCAGGGCAGGGTCCTGCTGCTGCCCAGAGCCTGCTGCCTGGGGCAGGCTGCTCACAGCCCCACACCTCCCCAGGGCACTGCACTGCAGAGAGTTACCGGCAAGAGTTACCTGAAGGCAGAGCACTTTTTAGAATCTGCTTCATTTTCCTGCCCATGTGCTGAGGCAGAAGGATGGTAATGGAGTAAGAACATCTTTAGTAGAGACAAAGGCTCCTTGAGCATTGCTGCTTCTCTGAGGCACCTCACACACCTCAGCATACAGACACCACCTTTGTTGTTTCTTAAGGAGTTATTTGACCTTCTCCTGTCCTGCAGGCAGGGACATGTCCTTGCCCAGTGGACTTCTCAGATCACTCAGGGTTCCCTTTTACCTGTCTACACCAGGACTGACTGCTGCAGAGCCTACAGCACAGCCCCCTGCTTCTTTTGGCACCCTCAGAGCACCAAGCAGAGGTAAGCCAAGCAGCTGCAGAAAGCTCTTCCTGTGAAAGGAATGGGAAAGAATGTGTTCTGTGTGACTGTTCTATGAGATGTGCAAAGTATTTTGGTCAGAGAAGTCCTTAAATTTTACAACGTCGCTTCTTCTTTTGGACAGACTACCTTGCTCAGGGGCAATAAATGTGTAACAACAGCTCCATCACCGAGTTCCTCCTGCTGGCATTCACAGAAACACGGGAGCTGCAGCTCCTACACTTTGGGCTCTTCCTGGGCATCTACCTGGCTGCCCTCCTGGGCAACGGCCTCATCCTCACTGCCATAGCCTGTGACCACCGCCTGCACACCCCCATGTACTTCTTCCTCCTCAACCTCGCCCTTCTCGACCTGGGCTGCATCTCCACCACTCTGCCCAAAGCCATGGCCAATTTCCTCTGGGACACCAGGGCCATCTCCTATCATGGATGCGCTGTACAGCTCTTTTTTTTATTCTTCTTGATGTCAGTAGAGTACTGCCTTCTCACCATCATGGCCTATGACCGCTATGTTGCCATATGCCAGCCCCTGCACTACGGGAGACTCCTGGGCAGCAGAGCCTGTGCCACCATGGCAGCAGCTGCCTGGGGCAGTGGCTTTCTCCACGCTGTGCTGCACATTGCCAATGCATTTTCATTGCCTCTCTGCTGTGGCAATTCCCTCAACCAGTTCTTCTGTGAAATGCCCAAGATCCTCAAGCTCTCCTGCTCAGACTCTTACCTAAGGGAAGTTCAACTTACTACAGTTACTGCTTTTCTATTGTTGGGGTGTTTTGTTTTCATTGCTCTGTCCTATGTGCAGATCTTCAGGGCTGTGCTGAGGATCCCCTCGCAGCAGGGACGGCAAAAAGCCTTTTCCACATGCCTCCCTCACTTGGCTGTGGTCTCCCTCTTTCTCAGCACAATTATTTTTGCCCACCTGAAGCCCCCATCTATTTCCTCCTCTTCCCTGGATGTTGTTCTGGCATTTCTGTACTTGGTGGTGCCTCCAGTAATGAACCCCTTCATCTACAGCATGAGGAACAAGGAGATCAAGGTTGCCATGTGGAAAGTGATGACTGGGTGTTTTTCTTGACCAATATATTGCCTGCCTTTTTCTGTAAACCACTTGTAATTTTATTCATGATAGGCGAAGCCAGTGGGTCTTATGTTCTTGTGTTGTCATGGTAGTTTTGTTTTATTCTCAATTTTATTTTATTGGATGTTTTCCACAAAGAAATATAATTCTTTATTTTGCTTGAGTATTTACATGAATTAAAGTGCCTTTTTTGTCTTATATCCTTCCTCTGAGATGTTTCCTGTGGCTGCAGAGGCAGTGCCTGTGTGCAGAGGTGGAGGGGAAAAGAGTAATGGCCCAGCAGTCCAGCCCGAGAGCACTAGCGCTGGGTCCATGCAGAGCTGCTCTCCTGCCACTGCCACCCTCTCCTGCTGAGCCCTGCTGGCGGAGTAAGGCCTGGCTGCTCCTGTAGCTTGGTGCCAGTGCTGCTGTGGGGCTGTGCTGGGACTGCAGGCAGGGACAGGCAGTGGGCACATGAGTGACACAGCTGGCCTCCAGAACAGCATTTCCCTCCTAAAAGGGCCGTGCCTGAAGGCTCACGCCATCTTTCGGAGTTGCCTTCACATCAGAATGTTCTCAAAGAGAGTCCCAAAGGCTCCCTGGCACATAGGATGTGCTGGGAGAAGAGCAGGGCCTGTCCAGGTGCAGGAGATACACAGAAACAGAAACCCTTTGCTGCTGCTGCTACCTGCAGGCACATTGTATGCACATGGAGGGAGGAACAAGAGCAAGCACAAAGGCCATCGGCTATCCCTCGGGGTATCATGAAGGCCAGTGGGGCAGAGTGTCCTCAGGATCATTTTTCCTGAAAGTAACAACCATGGGGCATCTGCCTGAATAGCAGAGAATAGTCCAGGGGGAAGGCACCTTCAGAGACCATCTAGTCCAAAGTGCAAGACCTGAATGCAGCTCTGCAATGTGTTTCCTTGAACCCCCAAGGTCCCTGTGCCCATTTCTCATGCTTTGGGGCATCTCAGAGGAGGACAGAGCAAGGTGATGCACCCACCACAGGGCTGAGGTGCCTCCCAGTCTCTGGCAGTGGCTGCAGGTGCCAGAGGGACCCTGCAAGTGCTGCAGTGAACTGCCTGTATTTGTGTAAGGCAAGGACTAGTGTCTCTGTGCAGCCCAGTGTGGATGAGCAGTGCACGAGGCCAGCTCAGATATGGGCACCTCACAGAGCCTTGACCATTTCTCTGTGTAGAACTCCAGTAATTATCCCCAGTGTTCCCATGAGATTTTTGTCACCCTCCTTGCACAGGTTCATTGCAAATGCCTCTCTCTGACATGTCATTCTACTCTGCCTTTTGGACTGGTGGTGACAGCAAACTGGTGGCTGTTGGTGACAGCCAACATGGCTTCACACAGGTTAGATTGTGCCTGACAAATCTGGTGGCCTTCTACGATGGGCTTACAGCATTGGTGGAGAGGGGAAGAGCACCTCACATCGTGAACTTTGACTTGTGCAAATCATTTGACACTGTCCCACACGATAGCCTTGTCTCTCAATTGGCGAGACATGGGTCTGATGGATGGATCACCTGGTGGGTGAGGAATTGTCTGGATGGTCACCCTCAAGGAGCTGGAGTCTACAGCTCAATGTCCAAGTGGAGGTCAGTAAAGAGTGGTGTTCCTCAGGGGTCAGTATTGGGGCCAGCACTGTTTAACACTTTGTCAGTGACATGGACAGTGTGACTGAGTGCAGTCTCAGTGAGTATGCTGATGACACCAAGCTGGGTGGTGCAGTCAATACACTGAAGGGAAGGGATGATATGCAGATGGACCTGGATAGGCTTGAGAGATTTTCCTGTGGGAACCTCATGAGGTTCACAAAGGCCAAGTGCAAGGTCCTGCAGCTGGATTGGGGCAATCCCAAGCACAAATACCAGCTGGGTGGAGAATGGATAGAGAGCAGCTTTGAGGAGAAGGACCTGGAGTGTTGGTGGATGAGAAGCTCAACCTGTGCCAGCAATGTGAGTTTGCAGCCCAGAAAGCCAACTGTATTCTGGGCTGCATCAAAGAAGTTTGGCCCAAAGGTTGAGAGAGGTCATTCTCTCACTCAACTCTGCTCTTGGGAGACCCCTCCTGGATTACTGCATTCAGCTCTGGGGCCCCAAACTCAGGAAGGACATGGAAGTATTAGAAGTAGTCTAGAAGAGGCCAAAAACAGGATAGAGAGGCTGGGGCACCTTTTCAATGAAGACTGGCTGAGAAAGGTGGTTCTCTTCAGCCTGGAGAGACCCTATTGCAGCCTTCCAGTACCTAAAGGGGGCCTTTAGGTAATGTTTTAAAACTAAAAGAGGGTGCTTTAAAATTAGGAATAAGGAAGACATTCTTTCCTTTTGGGGTGGTGGTCAATGGAACAGGTTGCCCAGAGAAGTTGTGTCAACCCATCCCTTGCCCCTTCAAGGCCAGAAGCCTCCCATGCCAAACCATGATGGACACCCCCCCTGCAAAGTTGCTGTTTAACCTCATCTTTTCTGCATGGGGCCTCCTCTGCACCGCAGAACCCAATCTCAGCTCCTACTTTGCCACATGTGCTCTGCATGGGCGCTACAAGGCCTAACTCTACCATGTCCTGCCCTGGCTCTGCCATCCCACTGGGCAGGGGAGAGGGTGACAGCAGCAAAGGGATGTGTTTGGGTGTGGAACGTGGGGCCTGGCAGAGACAAGGAGTTGAGGGAGAGGACAGGGCGAGGCAGCAAAGGCAGCATGAGCAGTGGTGTTGGTGCGGGGCCACGTTTATACCAGGATCCTCAGTCGGCAGCAGCTGGCAGGAGGCAAAGGTGATACTGTAAAAGCCAGTCAAAATAACTCTCTAAGACTCAATTTGGAGTTTTAGAAAACAGGCGTTCTTTTACTGAGGTGATGGACACACAGGGGATCACTCCAGTGCTTACAGAACTGTTTGAGCTATAGGGGTTATATACAAGCAAAACAAACATGTTAATCAGATTTCCCCAAAACATATTCATACTACTTCCTGTAACTCATTAAAATCAGTAAGTGTCGCTGACACATGCACATTTGTTTCCCCTGTCTTTCAAGGGTCTCTGGTGGTCATCGGTAGTCTTCCTCACTATATTCATCAGTTGAATCCAGTTCTTGTCCATGCTCAAGTCATCGAAATCTTTCTTCTCTTATTCTTTCATCTTAGGCATGCATACAAAGCTTAGGTGGTTACACATCCAAGGATATGTGCATAGCATGAGTTCCTCACCTAATCTTCTGACACATGCTCTAGGCCTGGGTCACCTTGCCCTCATTCTGAGATACAAGTCTGTAGGCTCTTATAAATAAAGCTGACTAATTAGTGACTAAGGACTTTCTAACTAACTTTCATCAGGGATGAAAGTTTCTAAACTTCCTTTTCTAACAGAACCTAGAAAAGGTTTCACCTATCTGCTAATGAAGTTTATCACATTTGATGCCATTGTTCTGTCAAGGAAGAGACCATTTTTCCTTTGATCTTGGTATCGAGGGAAGGCCAGGAAGTGCCTCCTAAGGCTGCTCCTGCCAGCAGAGACAAAGCCGGGGATGAGGGGAGGAGAGGGGAATGGAAAGGCGGTGGTGAGGTCCCTGCCGCTGTGCGGCCTGGTTGCCCTGCAGGAGATGTGCTGGCCAGCAGGCCTTGTGAGGTCACCCAGTGCCTCACAGAGCACCCCAAGGCAGCAGGGATGGCACTGGAGAGGCGGCTGGCAGAGCCCAGCCAGGGGCTGCCTGTGGGTCCCCTCTGCTGCAGCCACCTGATGGAGCGTGGCAGGAGGAGGGCAGGCAGGGCTTGGGGCTACCATGCTCACAGTTCCCAGTTTCTTTACATGGTTCCTAACCTGAGACTTGTCCATCGACGGTAAGTGTTCCTTGCAGACGACCTTGTGAAACACTGGGATTTGGTGAATAAATCTCATTCTGTTTTCCAAGGAGAAGAGAGCCTCTCTTTCCCATCTTGTGATGCTCTGCTCTGCATCAGGGTCAGAACAGCTCCATACATCACAGCAGGCTTAGACCAGACTGCAGGAAGAGCAACCAGGAGAAGAGAGCTTGGGCACAACCAGGGATGCCATATGAGCCAGCAGTGTATACACGGATATGGTCACATCCACATTGGGATGCTCTAGGAGGAGTGTGTCCACCCGGGCAAGGGACTTCTCATCTTCCATGACTCCACACTGGTGTGGCCCTAACTGGAAGAGGGCTTCCCAGTGTGAGGCTCCTTTTCTGAAGGACTAGGGAGGAAAGGAGAGGGTTCAGAGGAGGTGTGCCAAGACAGGGCTAGGGGTCATGTGTGTGGAGGCTGAGAGCCCTGCGCTTCGTAGGCCTGGTGAAGCACAGGCTCAGGGCACCCTTGTAGGAGCTCCTGACAGATGGAAATCTGCTTTCAGAGATGATGGCACATTTTGGGTAGGGGTAAAGAGCATGAGAAAGGAAATCCAGCAAGAAGTGGCTGTTTTGGAGGTCCAGAGTGGTGATGAGGAGAAAGAAATGCCACTCCAAGGGCAGTGCTGTAGTGACTCAGAGGGTGTCTGCTTCAGCCCATGGCTTGTGTTTCAAGTCAGAGGCAGTGAGCACAAGGAGTCCCTAGTATGGGTAGGGAGATGCTGTGGTGGGGAAGAAGGTTGGATGTCCCCAAGCAGCAGAGAAAATGGTTCAGGCATGCGACAGGATAGGACAAGCTGTGGGGAGATGTCCAAGGGCACTGGCAGGGCTGGAAGGCCCTGACACAGCAGAAGTCTTTGTCCCCGTGGCTCTGGCTGTTGTCTCTGCCGCTGGGGCCTATGAGATGACACATGGTGCTCCTGGCACTGGAACCATGTGGCCTCCTTGCAGCCCTGTGCACTGGAGTTGTACTGTTGTCCTTTAGTTGCCATCACACACCCCAGATCCCACTGCCCCTTGAAGAGCAGCGTGAGGGACAGAAGCACTCTTCCCAGAGCTGGGTGTCAGGCCTTGGTGCTTGCTTTGATAAAACACATCAAGGTTTCCTTGCCATCAGGGCCACCTTTACTTTGCCTTTGCCTGCCTATCATCACTGCCTCCCGTTTCCTTTCCTAGCAAGTCCATGGGGGAGCTGTGGTGGTAATGACCCCCAGTGGGACCAATTAACACTCCCAGAACCTTCAGCATTTCTCCTGGCCTTAACCTCTTGAACAGCCTGCACTATCTCCTCTCAGCATCAGAGGTGCATGGACTTAGCGCCAAATACACCCTGGGGCTCGGCACAATGCAGAGAGCCCTCCTGTGCCCTCTTTCTGTCCAGCAGTTCCTTCAAGGCTTCAGGGCTTTTACGTCTAATTGGGGAGATTTCAGAAAGCTAGTGAATGAGGCACATTTCAATGAGCAGTTGATAATAAGGGAGTTTTCACTTCAAGCTGGATTCTTTATTGATTTGTTTCAATTCCCTGCCCTCTTCCTTTGCTATTGATCCAGAGGGTCTCCTAAGGAGGCCTGGTCAGCTTGGAAAGGCAGTCCCTTGAGGCCAGGCACTCTGTGGGCAACCTTGCTCCTCACCTTCCCAGCCCCACCATTTCTCTCAGGAGCCACCTGGGACTTGCAGCACTTCTGCTCCCATCAGACTTCTCCAGTCAGGACTGCAGCTGCATGTTACAGCTCCTTTGCACCAACTCCCAGCCCTTTTCCCCACAGAACTGCCTGCACACAGGCACAGAAGGACTGCTCCCCATTGAAAACCAACCAAAGTTAAGTGTGGTGCAGTTCAGTAAACAGTAAAACACTCTCCTCAGCTGTGTGCCCAGTGCAAACTGCAGCTAATGAAGTTCACCTTCCCCAAGGGATGGCCATATAAGGACTGTTCTAGGCAGAGTGTTTGAAGTGATGAACACATGCTCTTTTATTTATATATTTATTTATTTTTATTTTCTTTCCTATGTTGGAATAATTTGTTGACCTCTCCAGGCAGACCTTGCTAGGTTCAGGGGCCCCTATGTACTGAAGGTGTTTTCCTGGGGCCAGCAGCTGTCAAGAGGACCTGTGGGAGACCGGAGGCCCTCAGGAGCTGCAGGTGGAGGCTGGGCAGTGTGTCTCAAAGGATTGATACCGGCCATTAATAAATATGAAAACAAAGGAAAACAAAGTCGCAAAAATCATAAAAGTGGAAATGTGCATCCATAAATTATCAATGCTTTAGAAGTTTGCCTTTATTTCTTTTTTTTTTTTTTTTTTTTTTTTTTTTTTTTTTTTTTAAACGACATTTCAAAGCATTTCTAGTATTGTTAGGCCAACACCATCAAGTAAGATCATTCTGCATCTTGTACAAAGCCCTGTGCCCCCCAGAAGAATCATATCATATCCATGACAATTCACAGTCTTTGCAAAAATGTACATAACACTGAGATGTGGACCTTGCTGCACAGATAGAAGAAAGCAGGACCACGAACATGCACGCAATATTCACTTTTCCAGGTGACAGATCCAGGAGATGTGGAAGTGTGGCAAAAGTAGAAAACATGCTCAGCTTTATGGCCAGGACAGAGTATGCATTTCCCTCCAGGTAGGAAAGACAATGAAAAATGAGACCGTCTCCGAGAGGAGCAGCGTGCAGAGGGAAAGAACTAACACTCCAGAAAAGCCCAGATCTCTTCCCACACCTCAGAGCACATCCAGGCAATGGACTTACAGGTGCTTACAGCTGGAAGACAGGACCTGGAGGTGTAATGCAGAGATGGCTGAGGCAGTGCCTCCCAGGCTACAGTAACAGCCAAGGGAGAAGAGGAGATGTTCACCTGCCTGGCGTTAGATGGTCCCCTACAGCACAGGAGGATTCAGGCCCCACAGCATCTCCTCTGTCACCACCAGAAACTGGGCCTGAGGTCAAAGGACCATAAGGCACGTTGGCAGGGACCTCAGGAGGCTGCAGCCCAAGCTGTCACAAGCACGGTCAGAACAGGCTGTTCAGGGCTTGATCCTGTTGCATTCTGCAAAACCAGCAAAGATGGAGACTGCACAGCCTCTGGGTGACGCCTGGCTGAGCTCATGGTGAGAAGGCTTTTTGCCTTCTCTCCAGCCTGAAGCTCTCCTCTTTCACCTTCACAGCTGTTGTCTTTTGTCCTCCCACCCTGAACCCAGCTGAAGATCCTGGCTCCGCATCCTCCACAACCCCCTCAGAGATACAGCCAGAGGAGGTCCCCCTCGCCCTGCCCTTCCCCAGGCTGGACAAGCCCAGCAACCTCAGCCTCTCCTCACAGGCAGAGTTCTCCAGAGCATCTTGGGGACCCTATGCTAAACCTGCTACAGGTTGCTGACATCCCTCCTGTCCTGAGGACCCAAAATCTGGGTGTTGTCTTCTGGATCATCCCTTCCCTGCATTCCCGGGCCATTCCCGGCTCACACAGCCCAATACACTGCTGGCTGTCCTTGCTGGTTACAATTCTTTTGTTATTATCCTCCCTTCCTTTTCTGTCCTCTTCAACTGTTTTTACCTTAACTGACAATTCCTTTCCATTTTCTGATTCTTTCCCGTATCCCTGAGCACAGAGGAGAGGGAGATTTTTGGCAAAGACTGAGGAAAAAGAAGGCACTGATTCCCTCAGCCCCATCTGTGCCCGCTGCTATGAAATGACCTCTTTGGCACTGAAGAGACACGGGGGGATGCCTCCCATGACTGGCATGTTGGAATGGAAGGATGTGGGCCCTTTAGGAAGGACAGACTGGGGACACAAGGAGGGGGCATTGCCCTCCCTGTCAAGGAGCAGCAAGTAGCATCCATCCCTGCAGTTCTGCCTGGGGATGGATGTGTTCATTTCTCAAATGAGTTCATTTTTCATACTTCAGAGAAAGGAAAGGCTTACATTTCAGACAATCTTTTATTACAAATCATTCTATTGCATCTCTGGTCATAATTGCAAGTCGGCTGTCTCCAAAGCAGCAGGGAAGGACACGATCCTCTTTGTAGGATAGTTGCTGCCACAAACAAAGCCACTGATGCATTTTATTAGAGAAGCTGTTGCAGCAGTGCACGGCCCTCTAAAAAGCATGTTTGCAAGCTAGGCTACAGATCTTGTAGGTACAGCTGTATCAGATGGAGAAGGAAGCATACTGTGGTGATTCCCTTCACCCATTAGCCAAATGGGTACCATGCCCAAAACTCTGCTGGCAGAACAGATTGCTCAAGCACCCAAAGCAAAGTTAGATTAATTAGCTCAATCCTGCCTTTCAATTCAGGGGTGGACAAAGAGCAAAGTGATGGCTTGTAGCAATTACAAATCTCTCACACAGGCGTTTCTATTACCAAAGATGCAGAGATGATAATGTCTGGCACAGCAGCAGTGACAAGCTAGTGGCAGCACCTTTTTCCACTGCCACAGTTGATCATTATCTCTGTGAGACTCCAAGTATGTCGCTTTAGAGAGCAGGCATACCAAATGGAAATACTACTGCTCCCTGGAAACACTGCTGCTTATCATCTTATCATCAAAGTCTGCCTCTGCCTCCCTCATACCAGCTAGCACAAAACTTGAGTATTCCCCTCAACTTCGATCTATACAACATGGAGATAAAACACACAAAAAACACACCTAAAACACTTTCAGCTATGGTAAATGGAAATGGAAGATCTGAGAAAGGTTGAGGTCCCATGTGAAACTGTACCTAACTGCTGCCATATGGACGGCTGTACACTGATTGAGAAGTTCATCAACTTCTAGGCCAAAGGAGCAAACAGCAACAACAAAAATCCAACTACTTCTTGAGGTTTACCTAGCTGACTCTGTGAAAAACCTCTATGGCTTTTCCGGATATACTGACAGACATGTACAACAATGAAACCTGGAATCTGTTTCCTTAGGAAGACAGCTTTAAAAAGTAGTAACACCTCTACAAATTAGGTCACAGCTTAAGAATGTGACAAAAATTGTGTTGACAAGACCCCTTACCAAAGGGGATTCTTATCTGGTCATATTCTCCCCACACAGGACTCTCGCAGCACATAAACAGCAGCCCTTATCTGCTTTAGGCCAACCTGCAGGACTCCTAGCAATTTTCCTCAATTCTAATTTCCTCATTCTAATTGCTAATTTCCCTCATCCTGCACTCTTCTCAAGATGGCCCTTACTCATGCCCTCTCCAACTCATGCAAAGGAACCTTTTACCTCACGTACATAGGGCCACTCTTTTCCATTTCCCCTGCTGGAGCCTAAGATAACCACTTTCCTCCTGAGAGGGACTGGCAAACCCTTATGACACTGCAATAGCATGGATGAGAAATTCTAAAACTACGTTTGGATGCAATTTCAGAAAAGTAGTCGCTTATCCATGTGTCGCGTTAAAGGGGTGTAGCTGATTAACCGTTATGGGCCCGTTTGGATTCAGAGTACTGAACCAGTCGGACATTCACCAAAACTGGGGGTCCGTTCGGACATTCACCAAAAACGTAATAACCGCCTGGGGGTCCGCTCAGACATTCACCAAAAACGTATTAACCACCTGGGGGTCCGTTCAGACATTCAACAGCAATGCATTAACCGTCTGGGGGTCTGGTTAGATTCAGAACACTGAACTATCACGGATAACCACCCTCACCCTAGTTGCATTAATGAGAGCTATCACAATGCAATCAAGTATGGTTTATTAGAGCAACAGATAATCAGGTTCTTTTGGATTGCCGGTGATAGTGACTATCTGCAAAAGCAAGCTAGTATGCATGAAATACACAGGTGTTATAGGTGTTACAGATGTTATACAGGTGTTATAGGTGTTGTAGGTGTTACAGATGTTATAGATGTTATAAGTGTTACAGATGTTATAGGTGTCACAGGTGTTACAGGTGTCACAGGTGTTACAGGTGCGCAGCCTAGAAATAAACGCGTTAAAAGGATCAAAGACTCTATAGAGATTTATAAGCAAATGTTCAGATCTCACCCAAAGGCGTCCCAATGGGGGGGAAGAGAGGCTCAGCCCGTCGACTGATCCCAGGAGTCAGGAGGTCCTAAGGATGTTGTATGTCCTCGGGATGGTATCTCCCCTGACGATGGTATCTTCCCTAACATCCCCTCTCTCTTGGGCCAATTTATATTATTTTCTGTCTTCTAGGTGGAGCTTGAGTGGCTCTAGTCAAGCATATCTTAGTTATGATTGGTGTAAAGTTTTCCCGTCTCCGTTTAAAGTAATAGGCTCCGAGAAATTCAGGGCGCATGCTCAGTGAGGGGTGGTTGCACCTTGGAGGCGGGTAGCTTTTGGGATGGAGGTGTGTTTTGGTATTATAATGATATTATAATGAGCAAAAAGTACACTAGGGTACAGCATTTGTCAAAACATGACAGGTCTTTGGCTTAGGGTGGCAAAAAGTGCAGCTTTGTGCACAAGAACAATCGAGGCCCCACCTGATTACAGAGCCTAGCCGTGGTGTCTCCACTCCACTCTACGCTCCGTGGTGTTCCTTAGGGCTAGCACACCAAGTTTCCCCAGCGCGATAGCATCTAAGGTTGGGAGCCTAGGGAACGCTCAGATAATGCAGTTATGCCCTACCCTGAAAGCCTCTTCAAAGCTGTACCTTTTCCTTAAAAACGTGAATGTTAGTTTTATTTTCCTAGTTACTTCAGGCATTTACACCACACCATGGCTAGCTGGTTTATGTCAGCCTACAGAAATCTACATGAGGTGTGGAACCTAAACAGTCACAGTGCATTATAGGTTGATGTCGTGGTTTAACCTGACCAGCAGCTAAACACCATGCAGCCGTTCGCTCACCCTCCCCCTCCCTCTCTGGGACAGGGGAGAGAAATGGAAAGTGAAGCCCGTGAGATGAGATAAAGACAGTGTAATAAGACAGGAAAATAATAATAACAGTAACAATGACAATAATACAATGATGATAATAGTACTACTACTAATAATATGTACAAACAAGTGATGCACAATGCAATTGCTCACCACCCGCTGACGGATGCCCAGCCTAACCCTGAGCAGTCCGGCCCCCTCCCCCAGGCTAGCCACCCCTATATATTGTTTAGTATGACGTCAGATGGTATGGAATACCCCTTTGGCTACTTTGGGTCACCTGTTCTGGGTCTGTCCCCTCCCAGCTCTTACTGCACCCCCAGCCTGCCCGTTGGCAGGACAGAGCAAGAAGCTGAGATGTCCTTGGCTTAGTATAAGCACTGCTCTGCAACAATTAAAACATCGGGGTGTTATCAGCACTCTTCTCATCCTAAGCCAAAACACAGCATTCCACCAGCTACTAGGAAGAAAATTAACTCTGTTCTAACTGAAACCAGGACAGTTGAATACTTCACAATCTGTATGTCCTTCCAATTAATTGTTTTATTTGGCATTGGTTAACTGACTTAATTTGCAAGTGTACAGGTCACAAGAGGTCCTACATGAGTATTAAAAAAAAGCTGAAATTAGACATACTTTGAGCTCATAATGATCCACAGTAACTACATTGTCTGGCTCCATAGAAACTTGCACAGTGTTCTTAACACTCATCTGTTGCTGTTCTACCTGAGGATGTCCAGCAGGAGTCATGTGAAGTGTCCAAAAACTGGAATGACACAAATTTCTTCAGCCAGGTTTCCTGTTTATCTAGAATACAGTCTCAATGAAGTACCCTCCACCTGTAAAACAGTCTCTTTTTACAGAAACAGAGTCAGAATTGTTGTCGTCTTCACTGAGAAATACTTGGCTTCTTCCTTCTTTCCACCTAAAGTCACTGCTCCATAAAAATTAGAAACTAAGACAAAAACCAAACAAACCAAAAAAAACACAATCAATCAAAAAGCACTAGAGAAAAGGGCAACAGCTTAAAAAAATAGTCATGTTGCCAACTCAGGTTAGAAAACACATCTTATACTGCTACACTAGGGCATAAGTCTCCTGTTCCATGTGTTACTTTGGATCCTCACATCTTGAAGTGTAGCTTTTTAACTGCACATTTCTGCTGCTCGTTATTGGAAAGTGCCTCGTATGATAAAAGAACATCAGTGATTGCTGCTTTTCAGTTAGGTACTGTTCGAAAAAACAGGCTTTAAAATCAAAAAACCAGCACCTCCAGAAACACGTGGGCTTGGCTTGCATAATTAGAGGAGCAACATCACTACGGAATAAGCCATGGGATGATTTTTGGGAGCTGTAACAGAAAAAAACAGAGTGAAAGTGAAGGCTAAAGCTAATCGTCTTCGTCGAGAAGAAGGTGCTAACCAACCTGTTGGACTTTTCACTCACCATTTGAAGTTTGCCCTTCAGGATGGAGTTTCCCACCTTAGTGCTGAATGCCTAGGAAGCTCGGCACTCTCCATTTCAGCACCAGGCTGAGTCCCATCCAAGTCTCCCCCGCTTCTTTCCCCATCTCTCCCAGAAAATGTGATTTCCTTGCTCCATGCCTGCTGTTCCGGCCTCCCCTCCCCTTTTTTTTCCTCCCCTCCCTCTCCTTAGGGGCCAGGACGCCTTCTGTAAGCAACTCAATATCCCAAATCCAATGAAGTTCCAGCCATTTAGCAAAATGCCCAAAACCACAACATCCCCCCTTTGAAGGGGGGCAGAGCACAAGGCTGAGGAGCACCCAAGCCGCTCCACACAGCCTGTGAGGGTGGGGAGCGGGGCGGCAGTGGGAGAGCTTTGGTTTGTTTTCTTTCATGGTGCTTTTCCCCTGGTTGCAGAACTTTCCCATGCTTTGAGGCACAGAGCCATTCCTGGTTCATTTGGAGGACCGCCAGGCTTTGCTGAAGCACTCAAATTGTGGAGACATGTAGAAGTGCCCTAGATGACAGAGGTGATGATCTTGCTCCTAGCTGCACATTCAAGTCCAAATGTCTCTTCCCTAACTTTGTGATGCACAAAGACTTGGTGGTAGCAGCTTTTGCAGTTTCCCCAATATCAGCAAGCCATTTATATCCAGTTATTCCAGGAGTAGAAGAATCTTTTCTATTTTCTGACTTTAGAGTGAAATTTAGTTTGACATCCTCTTAATGAAACTTCATTTTGTAAGCAGAATGAGCCCCCCTTCGAGGTTATCACAACTTCCCTCCTGTAGTAAAAATGATAGTACTCATCCTTGTAGGAGCAGCAATATGACGAAGCTCAACAACAATAAGAAGGGTTCTATGCTTTGGTGTAATGAACCTTACTCTTTTCTGGAGAGAGCTCCTCATAAACATATTTAGCAAGGTAGGGAGATGGGAGAAAAACTCTAACTAGATTTTAATTCTGCGATGAATAATGTCAAGCTTGACTGTTCCACTGACCACTTGAATTTGAAGTGTGTTTTGCTGTTGTTGGTTTTTGTTTGTTGTGTTTTGTTTATACATGAAACACCGAGTTTATGTGAAAAGTTCTGCTGGAATATCTTTTTGCAAAGGATATTAAGCTTAAGTTATCTGCAAGAAAATGGTTAGCTGATTTTTTTTTTCCCTGAAAATCCCAGACTTTTTTTCCCAGAATGCCACAATTTTCTTTGCATACTATGGAGCACTGGCTTATAAACGTGGTGAAATTTCCCATTCTCAATGGGTCTAATCTAAAAATTCTTTTCTTCCATCTCTCCTCTGTCCTCTTCTTAATGTAGGCAGTTGACAAAGCCAAAATCAGACCGAAAAAGAGAATCTACTGCAGGTAAGAGGCTGTAACTCCCTAGGATACCTATTCATGCTGGTTATTGAAAAGGATGGCACTTGGTCACTCCATCTATTTCGTTTGGCCCCCAAACCTTCTAACCTTGTCAGCTCATTCGCTCATCAGTGACTTTTCTGTGAAGAGAGGTAGGTGCAAATAGGAGGATATTTTATGAATTCCTTGAAGGCTTGGGGAGAGAGCAGTGTGAATTCCATCTTGTTCGTAGGCACAAAGGAATGTGTTGTTTCCCAAATGTCTTATGGGAAACAATGGGCAGAGTTTTTTCTAAAAAGCAAGAGTTGGAGCTACCTGGTATTTGGGTATTTCTCTTGAAACAGTTCTTACCTCCTTGAGCTGTTAGATCATAATGCAGGAAATGAAAGTGCTGCATGCAAAAACAGGGTAATAAAATGTATACACCTTAGGAAGAGACTTAAAATGGAATAGTTTTTTTTTGAACACTGTCAGTTAGAGTTCTACATGAACAGAGTGAAAACAGCTTAGAGAAAGGTGTTGCTTGTTTTCACTTTTCCAAACAAGAAGTAACTGGAGTAAACTTCCCTCCTGTGTGGCACAAACATCGCACATTAGTTTTTGTCAGACTAGCTTTCAGTCTATGAAAAAGTTTCTCTACAGATCGTGCTTTTAAGTAGTTAGTTCCAACGTGCAGAACGATAAAAATGTGGAATGCAATGGTCATGACAAGGACTTCTGATTTGGTATTTAAAGAAAAATCAATTTGTTTCAGTGTGTCTCTTGTTTGTTTGTTTGTTTGTTTACGTTTTACCAGAGCAACGGTGAAATCAAGAGAACCCCATCTTTACTGTCTCAAAATATTGTCTATGTTTCTGCATTTCAGTCACCAGAACGCTGAGGACCAGAGCAGATGAGAAAGCTGAAAGATGAGTTCATGGAGAAAATGGGGATTTGGAGGTCCGCCGAAGCTGCAGACTTCGATGAAGTCGTTACCGTACTACAAATCCATCCCTTCTGCTTGACAAATATATAAGAAATTGTCCTGGTTTCAGTTAGGACAGCACTCTTCTCATCCTAAGCCAAAACATAGCATTCTACCAGCTACTAGGAAGAAAATTAACTCTGTCCTAACTGAAACCAGGACACAAAGTAAGTCTCCTTTTCCTGCAGGCCTACTCAAATGATCTTTCTGAGCAAGCCTTTGTGCTATGGCACGATGTTGGCCTTGACTCGCTCGCTCTTTTGACAACAGAGAGGTATTGTCACTCCTGGCATTGAGAGTTCAGTGTGTTTAGGGGTAGGCTGAGACCTCCTTACATGCCCCCCTGTGTATTATTCATTGCTACTGGTAACTACTGGCCACCAGTGACCGTTACTGGTCAGGTATCAGAGGCTTTGGGAGTGTTTGGTCTGAGCATTCTACTGCTTAGCAGTTTTCATGGCTGGTGAGCGTAGGTGGTGCTCTCTTCACCATTCTACTAACGGTCAGCTCTTTCCTTGGCCTACACTGGTATGTCCTGCTCTCCTTGGTAATAATTGATTCCTTGAAGTCGTGGTCCTTTGTAGCTTACTGCCAGACTGTTTAACCTGACTTTTGGGGGATTGGGCATTCGTGGCTGGTTAAGTCTGCCTGGACTGAGATGATGTGAGAGAGGATGAACTTGGCAGGAGCTTCATGTCTAAAGAACTTGGGCCCAATTGGTTTAATTTGCTGCTGAGGTTGTAGTTTTGGGATTGCTGTTTGATGAGAGATCTTCATCCTGAGCATGCTTTTTATATGGGCCTGGTGGGTTTCTGGGTTGTCTTCTGAACCAAAATGATTACTTTACCTGTGACTTTCATCAGATTTAACTTTCCCCATGGAACAATTTTCTTAGTATCAGAAGTGCCTTCATTTTGAATGCTCTTTTAGTTCCATAGTTATAAAAGGGAATGTAAGGCTTGGTTAAGAAACTGAGGACAGTTTGATACAGTCAAAGTGAAGTAGTTCTAATGATTCTGCATTTGTGTCTGCTGTTTATTTCTGTTTCTGAAGCTGAAATTGTTATCTGCTTCAGAATTGCCTTGCCTTGCCTTGCCTTGCCTTGCATGCCCTGCCCTTCCCTGCCCTTCCCTGCCTTGCCCTTATCTTCCCTGCCCTGTGCCTTCCTGTGCCCTGTGCCTTCCTGTGTTCCCTTATCTTCCTGTGCCCTGTGCCTTCCTGTGTTCCAGAGGCATTTGGGCAATGCCCTCAAGAACATGCTTTAACTTTTGTTTAGCCCTGAAGAGGTCAGACATTTGAACTCGATCTTTGAAGGTCCCTTCCAACCGAACTATCTTATTCTAGGAAAACTCACTTCCAGCTCTTTCAAGATAGTAGCAGCATCATTTCTAACTAAAAGCTTGGACAGATGATTGTAACTGAAGATTGAGTCCGAAGACTCAAACAGCTCATCTGGAGCAAAAATGTACAACATGTCTTCTGGAAGTGGCTCCTGTTTAATGTCATTTATCTCGTTGTCACTTGAGTTTCCATCTGCAGCCATTTCTGCGAGAGGCTCCTTTTGGTCCTGCCAGTGAGCAAGTGAGGCTCAATGGACTGTCTCGGGGTTCTGGTGGGGGAAGCTCAAACGTCACCATGACGACCCAGTGTCACCACGATGATATCACAGTGTGGCTCTGGCTGGAGCAGCCAGAGCAGGCATGTTGCTGGTCCTGCAACGTAGCTATGGGTGTTTTGACTCAAGAGCCAAGAAGCAAATAAAGTTATTTAAAGGGAATCACCCCTCACCTGGCTGTTGCTTCCCCTTCCCTGTGTGGTCCCCTGAATAACCCCCTTCTGGCCTCCTTGATGTCCCTCCTGGTTCTACCAGCTGGGGAGGGCAATCAGTCTCCCAGGCAGGCAAGGTTAACACAAGCAAACAGCAATCTCTTACCAGTTTGTCACTGTTACTTGGAAATGCTTCGTGTCTTCAATAGCACTGCTTCAGCAAGGTGATGCTCTGCAATGTCAGTGGTCTGCCAGAGGCTGCTCTGTAGGTCCAACTAGAACAAGACACTACGTACGTTTTGATAATGCCATAAACGGAAGACGTGCAACCCCTCTTTTCTTGATTCAGTTCCGATGCTTTGATTGGATATGTTAGCAATTCAGAAAGCAAGCCAACACACTCAGTGTGTTCTCTTAGCCTTTTAAATCACACCCCTCTCTGCAGAATTCTCTTCATGTATCCTCACAATGCCAAAAAAGTCTATGAAAAATGGTTTTCTGCTTGAAAGATAAAAGCGGTAAGCTATTTCTGTAAAGATTTAGTAGAAAGTACAGGTCTTTTCTGAGCCACAGTGTCAGCAAAGAGTTCAATGTCATACTAATTTCAGAGGCTGATGTATTCCATCAGTTTACCCTGATAAACCAACCACAAATTTGTCTTCTATGAAGAAGTTAGTCAAGCCACTGAAGTTTTTAGATGTGTGCACAGGTATGTTCTTATCCACTTACTACAGGCCTGAGCAATAAGCTTCTACAAAAGAAGCCTTCAGTGACATTCTTTCTGCATATCACTGAAATACGCAACACAGATGCCACTTCAAAATCTCCAAGGTTCATTGCGAACAGCACACCACGTCTGGAAGAATTTCTAGGGCCTCCTTGCTAACTTTTTCATATCTTTCACTCACCTGTGCAGCAAACAACAAATATTTCACCTGGCTGTGCATTCGTATTGCTTCTACCTCCTTGGAAAAGGGCCATAACAGATAAACAAATGGAAAAGCTTACAAGGGAAGCAATCAATCATAAGCAACAAAAACATACAGTGCTCTTCCCCATACACCTCTGACTAAAAATTCATATGGAAGGAAGCAGACTATTCACAGTTCTATGACCAATGGCAGTGTGACCTAAATCTCCAGAACGGCAGTAACAATAGAGCTTGCCTCTGAGACTGATAATCCCAGCCTCAGAAGGTCTTAGGCTAATTCCTGAAGGACTTGATCAAGAACAAGGACAAAGCTAGTTCCATCTCCAACTTCTTGCTCTTGCACGTGGGAAGCCTTCACAAGCATTTTTGCAGTAGGGTGCTGGACCTTTAAAAGAAGTCACACATCTTGGACACTAACATCTCACCTGGATTGCAGCTCCTGTTTTTTCCTGTGAGTCCAGTATAAGCTCCCTAATTTCAAGATATATCTAAAGATACACTGAATGCATGAAGTAGGAAAAGAAAGCAATACGGATTAACTTAACTCAGTAAGTTTTCTAAAAGCCAAAAGTACAACCATCTATGAAAAAAAAAAATCACAAAGAACCAAACGTCTTACCTGCAACATACATTGGACGTCCTTTTTATTGGTTCTGTGATGTTTTGACAGTGTGCAGAGGTTTCACTGTCATTTCTGCAACATGAGAGAAGCCTGAATTTAGACCTTTAAGCTGAGTTCACATATGTGTATCTTATGAACAAGATCTCTACATTACAGTTTAATTCTAGTGTTTTATCTACCTTGGGAATGCACTGTTTTCCTGCCTCTCGCACCACTTTTATTTATTTATTTATTATTTCCCAAAGTGTAATTAACAACTATTTAAACTAATACAAAGTTAGAGATAGCTACAAATGTCATTCAAGAGAAACTCTTGAAATATCAGTATATTCCTCTTATCACTCACATTCTGTGATTAAACAAATGATAACTGCAGTTATCTCAAAGCACGAAGCTATTCAAACTATGTTGGAACAACTATATTTTATGTAGTATACATGAATGTGCATGATGACATGCGACATGTGCAGCAATTTTACCATAGAATGGACTTTTATTAAAATTGCCAAAGTATTCATTGGAACATCTGAAAACCTGTTTTGTGGCAATAGAGATTACCCTTATTCTACATTCTAACTTTCTGAATAATGAATAATTCTAGCTAGAGAGCAAAACCAAATTATAAATGAATAAAAGTCATCAAAAAGAATAGTATAAGAACAAAACCATATTGTAACTTTAAGGCATTTCTCAAATCTTCAGACAATGGAAGTAAAAAAAAATAAAAAATTATTTTAACATAAGGTTTCCAGCAATCTTTGTGAGTGGGGTTGGGGCACAGAACATCTAGTATCTTTCTGTGATATCTAATACCATCTAATACCTCACCACAAAGCAGGATTGGCTATCCTTGAACTGTCTGACCTACTCTTATAAATGACCAACAATTTTTTTGTGTGTTTTTTGTTTGTTTGTGTTTTCCTTTTCTTTTTAAAATTTGACTTAAATATCCTTAAAGTTTCTTTGTTTCTCCAGCAGACATACTTGCATAGCAATTGTATAACCAAAAGCATAACCAAAATTGATGGTTAATATTTTGGTTTTGACTGTGAGGTATAAGAAGTATCATGTAAGACTTTGGGGGGACACACAGGGATGCATATAAAAAACATGCAAAGCCACAAGCTAGACTCCTAAAAATAATTCAAGATTCCAATTTATTTTCATCAATTAAAATGCACAGCTAGCTTGATAAACACTATCAGCATAGCTCAAAAAGGATAACTATTTTGCTATCATATTTCTTGTATGCAGAAATACTGTGGAATTCTATCACAACAAACTGATGAACACAGAACATGAAGTAAAATACTTTATTAAAAAAAATCTATAGTTGACAGCACAAAATGGGAAGATACAAATGAAATATAAATTTAAGGCAGGAATAAGTGAGAAAGGCAACTTCACAATATGGCCAGAGACTGAATTGGTCTAACAAAGTAAGACACAAATGCAACAAGCACTGAAAACATTAAAAAAAAAAGAAAGAAAGAAAGAAAGAAAGAAAAAACACCAAATAACAAATAAAACCAATAAAAAATAACAAATAATTTATCACTGACTTTTCTTGTCTACTGTCTAGTGAAATACCTATGCAAAATAACTAAGACATAAGAGTACCATGGAAACAAACATGCTATAGGTAGAAAAATGAAACAAAACCAAACAACTAAACTACAAACAATATAATAAAGGTTGTGACTTTAGTTATATTTATTTTCCAGTGATATCAAACCTTTCCCCAGGAATCTCTGTATAGAGACTAAAACTAACCTCCTGATGGACTGATATCTGTGGTATGTGCAACAAAAACTGGACTTGACAGTAACTGACAAGCCTGGACACCTGAACAAGCTTACAAAATGGGCCCGTGTGAACCTAAGTCCAAGTGCAAGGTGCTGCAACTGGGTCAGGGTAATCCCAGACATAAGTACACACTGGGAGAAGAACTCACTGAGAGCAGCCTTGCAGAGAAGGACCTGGGAGTAGATGAAAAGCTCAACATGAGCCAGCAGCATGTGCTTGCAGCCCAGAAGGCCAACCGTATCCTGGGCTGTATCAAAGCAGGCCGAGGGAGGTGATTGTCCCCCTCTACTCTGCCCTTGAGAGATGCTACCTGGAGCACTGTGTCCAAGTTTGGAGCCCCCAGCACAAGAAGGATGTGGGTCTGTGTGAATGGGTCCATAGGAGGGCCATGAAGTTTATCAGAGGGCTGGAGTGCCTCTCCTACGAAGAAAGGCTGAAAGAGCTCTGGGGTGACCTCATTGCAATTTTTCAATACTTAAAGGGGGCTTATAAAAAAGATGGAGAGCAATTTTTTGCTCAGTCAGACAATTCTTCACTCAGGGGGTGGTGAGGCACTGGAAAAGGCTGCCCAGAGAAGCTGTGGATGCCCCATCCCTGCATCTGTTCAAGGCCAGGTTGAATGAGGCCCTTGGCAACCTGATATGGTGGGTGGCTTCCTTGCCCATGGAAGAAATGTTGGAGTTAGCTGGTATTGCCTTCCAATCAGAGCTGTTCTATGATTCTTTATATTTTACTTTAACTGTGCTCCACATTAACACATATGACTCATCGATAAAACTGATTCACATTTTTCTTTACTGCAATTAATAATTTAACAATAGTTATTTTAGCTATTTCCTCTACCAGCATTTTTAACCATTTTCTTTAAAATATTGCTATCAAATTTAAAAAATATATTTCTTTCTGTTCTTAATGAAAGAGTAAAACAATTATGAAATGCTTAAAAAAGTGAAATACAGGAATTATCCCTCAAGTTCTTCATTAGTTTACTCTATATTATACTTTAAAATATAGAATAAGCAAAATTCAAAATTTGCAATAGCCTGCCAAATACATAAGTAAACCATAGGCTTGTGAACTGCTTCATCCATGTTGGAATCTAGACATCCTTGGGAAGGTAACACACAATATATAGAACACAGGGTTTGAATTTTTCAATCAACTTTTTTGCAACTTCTAATCTTTTATTTATTTATTTTGTAATTTTTACAGCTGTGGGAATTTTGATCTTGTATATACATACAGTTGTGAATAACTGTAACATGGTGTGGTTGATAAATACTGCAAAGGTGTATTCTTTCAAAAAAAAGAAGATACTTTCTAAGGTTATATTAGTTTTGAGATTGTCAGTGCAGAGAATCATGATAATTTTAAAGTGTACATCATATTTATAAACCAACACCTCTTGTCAATGAATGCCCTTCAATTTATGACTACATGGCACAGAAAACAACTGCAATTATTCTGATGCTTGAGTATTTTTAAACAGTCTTAAATAATCAGTTCTACTTTGCAGCTGGTCTTGTGAGACCAACAAGACCAAGAAAGCTACATGTAAAAGCAACAATAACTCCTGAACTAACAATTTAAAGTTAAGAACTCTGAAGGCATCACCACAGCCTCTTCTCAACTGGTATCTGACTTAACACTGTCTTCCAACAACAACAAAAGACCAAAGCCAGCCATGAGATGTAACTGTTGCAGCAGCTCATGGCAAGATTTTTAATGCATTAAAATTGAAAACTTGTGTTCCTTATGTATTTCTGCTAAACTTACCCGAGTGAAGAGGAGGGAAGATCTGAACTTGTTTCTCTCTCTGTATGATATACATACTGAGGCACAGTGTTAATTATATCAAGACACAGAGGTGGAACTCTAACAGAACAACACTGACACACTTGAAACTTCTTGCTCCTGTGCTAATTGTTCTACTACTTCATTCCAAAGGTATTAACAGATGATGAGAAAAATTTCTGAGTAGAAACTGAGTACAGACTGAAAAATTATTCCTCTTCATACATTACTGCTGAAGCAAATTACACAGTAAGTAAGGAATAATTTTGGTAAGTCTGAGGGAATGCATTTTCCATTAGTTTTGAAAGTTTAACCTTTAAGTTCAGTAAAAAAAATGTCTTCATGCTCTACATGCATAAATGGAAAAAATAAGAACTCAAGTAGCCAAAAAAAATCCTGCTTACTTCACATGGCTTTGAACCACTGATTTTATGGTTTACTGCATAACTGTCTTTCAGTTATTAACTCCTGATAGCACACACTAATTAAATCATTTGTAGTTCCTTTTCCTTTAGTATCAGACTATTGTTTTTAAAACAGTCCTCTTATCTCAGAAACACTGAGCATTTCATAAAATAAACAAAACATGCTACATATTCAAATACCTCTTTGCTGAATAAACCCAACATTAGTTTAGATCTAATGAAAAAAAAAATCAAGAATAGAGAATAAATTGGGACAAGCTAGGAGTAAGTCATACACATTTTTACTACTCATTCCTAATGATTTTGTTGGAAATAGAGACAAGGCAGCTGTGGAAAATCTGCCTGCTGGTCAAAGTACTATTTTTGAGTTCCCTAGGGGTTTTGAAAAATCACAGGCCTTTTAGATTTTCAATTCACATAAGACTGAGTAGCTCTACTAATGCTACTAGGCTGTGATTTACACCAGTTGATGTTCTGCCCTTTACAAAATCTCATACACAGAATAATCATCCTAACAGCTATTTCTTTCTCTCTTACCAGATAGCTTCAAACACAAGATCTTTTCCTTTGTTCTTATAGCACTTTTTTTCTTCCCCTGAACATTAAATGGTCATTTATATAGCAATCAATATGGTCATAACTTCAAAGAGCAAATATATAATTCATATAATCAGAGAAAAACTAAAACAGTGTCCTGGTTTCAGTTAGAACAGAATTTTCTTCCTAGTAGCTGGTGGAATGCTGTGTTTTGTCTTGGGATGATAAGAGTGCTGATAACACCCCGATGTTTTAATTGTTGCAGAGCAGTGCTTATACCAAGCCAAGGACATCTCAGCCTTTTGCTCTGTCCTGCCAACAGGCAGGCTGGGGGTGCAGTAAGAGCTGGGAGGGGACAGACCCAGGACAGGCGACCCAAACTAGCCAAAGGGGTATTCCATACCATCTGACGTCATACTAAACAATATATAGGGGTGGCTAGCCGGGGGGAGGGGGCCGGACTGTCGCGTTAAAGGGGTGTAGCTGATTAACCGTCACGGGCCCGTTTGGATTCAGAGTACTGAACCAGTCGGACATTCACCAAAACTGGGGGTCCGTTCGGACATTCACCAAAAACGTAATAACCGCCTGGGGGTCCACTCAGACATTCACCAAAAACGTATTAACCACCTGGGGGTCCACTCAGACATTCACCAACAATGCATTAACCGTCTGGGGGTCTGGTTAGATTCAGAACACTGAATTATCACGGATAATCACCCTCACCCAAGTCGCATTAATGAAAGCTATCACAATGCAATCAAGTATGGTTTATTACAGCAACAGATAATCAGGTTCTTTTGGATTGCCGGCGATAGTGACTGTCTGCAAAAGCAAGTTAGTATGTATGAAATACACAGGCGTTATAGGTGTTACAGATGTGACAGGTGTTATAGGTGTTGCAGATGTTATAGGTGTTATGGGTGCACAGCCTAGAAATAAACGCGTTAAAAGGATCGAAGACTCTATATAGAGATTTATAAGCAAATATTCAGATCTCACCCAAAGGCGTCCCAATGGGGGGGGAAGAGAGGTTCAGCCCGTCGACTGATCCCAGGAGTCAGGAGGTCCTAAGGATGCTGTATGTCCTCGGGATGGTATCTCCCCTGACGGTGGTATCTTCCCTAACATCCCCTCTCTCTTGGGCCAATTTATATTATTTTCTATCTTTTAGGTGGAGCTTGAGTGGCTCTAGTCAAGCATATCTTAGTTATGATTGGTGTAAAGTTTTCCCGTTTCCGTTTAAAGTAACAGGCTCCGAGAAATTCAGGGCGCATGCTCAGTGAGGGGTGGTCGCACCTTGGAGGCGGGTAGCTTTTGGGATGGAGGTGTGTTTTGGTATTATAATGATATTATAATGAGCAAAAAGTACACTAGGGTACAGCATTTGTCAAAACATGACAGGTCTTTGGCTTAGGGTGGCAAAAAGTGCAGCTTTGTGCACAAGAACAATCGAGGCCCCACCTGATTACAGAGCCTAGCCGTGGTGTCTCCACTCCACTCTACGCTCTGTGGTGTTCCTTAGGGCTAGCACACCAAGTTTCCCCAGCGCGATAGCATCTAAGGTTGGGAGCCTAGGGAATGCTCAGATAATGCAGTTATGCCCTACCCTGAAAGCCTCTTCAATGCTGTACCTTTTCCTTAAAAGTGTGAATGTTAGTTTTATTTTCCTAGTTACTTCAGGCATTTACACCACACGGACTGCTCGGGGTTAGGCTGGGCATCCGTCAGCGGGTGGTGAGCAATTGCATTGTGCATCACTTGTTTGTACATATTATTATTAGTAGTACTATTATCACCATTGTATTATTATTATTATTATTATTTTCCTGTCTTATTAAACTGTCTTTATCTCAACTCACGGGCTTCACTTTCCATTTCTCTCCCCTGTCCCAGAGAGGGAGGGGGAGGGTGAGCGAACGGCTGCATGGTGTTTAGCTGCCAGTCGGGTTAAACCACCACAAACAGTTCCTTAACTGAGACAAATTTTAAACTATCGCAGCTATACCAAGAAAAGTCAATGATGATGCTTTCTCATAAGCCTCTTCCCCTATTGCAATGGCTTGCTAAGCCTGCACAGCTGCCATGCTGCCTTCTCCAGCTGTGAGCTGCACTGTAAGGATGAAGACCAACAGCTTTATAGATTCACAAGCACTATTAGAAGTGTAAGATGGGGGACATTTTGCCAAGGACAAACAAACTTGTGCACTACAAAACAGTGCTTTTTAGCATACTAAGCTAGTGAAGGGCCTGGAACACAAGTCCTATGAGCAGTGGCTGAGGGAACTGGGGTTGTTTAGTCTGGAAAAAAGGAGGCTAAGGGTAGACCGTATTGCTCTCTGTAACTACCTGAAAGGAAGGTGTGGGGAGCTGGGAGTCGGCCTCTTCTCTCAGATGAGTAGTGATGGGATCAGAGGGAATGGCTTCAAATTGTGCCATGGGAGGTTCAGGTTGGAAATTATAAAACATTTCTTCTCAGAAAGAGCAGTCAGGCATTGGAATGGGTTGTCTAGGGAGGTGGTGGTGTCACCGTCCCTGGGGTGATCAAGGACATGTTGGACGTGGTGCTTAGGGAAATGGTTTAGTGGGTGACGTTGGTGGTAGGGGGATGGTCAGACCAGATGATCTTGGAGGTCTTTTTCAACCTTAACGATTGTGATTTGTGTTTGCCTTTTCTTTCCAGTTGCAAACAATTAAATATATCGGTTTGGAATGGCTACGATCATGGTATTATAAGCTGCCGGTATCACTGTATCAGTATGATACTGTCCTTAGGCTATATAATTGCATCTCCCAGTAAGGCTAATAAGTTCAGGTAAGCAAACAATTTCACATGAGTATACTGGTTTTAAACTTGACTCATCTGAAGATAGAAAGGATGGACAGAGTCTGTACAGCTCAGAGCTGTACATCATGTCTTATGTCTCCTATTCTTGGAGATCTTTTTTTATTTCTGTCCCACCTGGGGAAATTGACAGTGAAATTGACAGGAAATTGACAATCATGGAATATCTTGACTTGGAAGACACCCACAAGGATCATTGAATCTAATTCCTGACTCCACAAAGAACTATGTAAAAATCAGACCATGTGTCTGAGAGCATTATGCAAACACTTGAACTCCAGCAAGCTTGGTGCCATGACCACTGCCTTGGGGAGCCTGTCCCAGTGCCCGACCACCCTTTGGGTGCAGAAACTTTTCCCAACACCCAGCCTGATCCTCCCCTGTCCCAGCTCCATGCCGTTCCCTCAGGTCCTGTTACTGTCCCCAGAGAGCAGAGCTCAGCCACCATGGGCCCCCCCCCCCAAGCCTGCTCTGCTCGGAGCTGAATAAACCAAGGGACCTCAGCCGTTCCTCCTGTCTCGCCGTCTGGACCCTTCACCATCTTTGTAGCCTTCCTTTGGATACTCTCTAACAGTTGTATGACTCTTATTATATGGTGCCCAAAATGGCACACAGTATACTGAACATGATGCTGCATAAGTGCAGAGTAGAGCAGCACAATCACTTCCCTTGACTAGCTAGCAGTGCTGTGCTTGATGTACCTCAGGATGTGCTTGGCCCTCCCTGTCATTTACCAAATTCCTTTCTGAAGAGCTGCCCTTCAGCCTTTCGTCCCCCAGTCTGTACATACATCCAAGGTTGTCCCTTCCCAGGTGCAGAATTCGGCACTTCTCTTGTAAACTTCATATTTGAAGTCCATATGTAGATGCTGGATCTATTACTGTTTCATCCTCTTTACTCTCACTGAATAAGTCACTAGGCATAGATGCTATTGTTTTGCCCAAAGTATCATAAAAAGGACACAAAAATATCCACTGGAGAATGGCACGACATGAAGAGATGGCAAGGAAAAACCAGGTTGAATGAAAACAATCACTTCTCAGCTTTCTGAGAGAACAAAATACTGTTCTCTGTGTTTGTTCCTCAGAACGAGCTATGCAACTGATCAAAAAGAAAAAAATAAATCTGTAAACCATGCACAATAATGAATCTGCCCCTCTAAAAAGATATGAATGTTCAATACATCAGTTCAATACAGAACCACTTTCAGCAGCCAAGTTATTTTTTTCCCCCAACAGCCCATAATTTCAATAAAACCTTGTGGATTTTACTAGAACTAATACATCCTAAGATGATGCCAAACTCTTTAGACAGAAATGCAAGTCTTTTGAAAATTTTCAGCATTCAGAATTCAAATATCCTGCCTCATTTTACATACACAGTTTTGATGAAATATGCTTTTTATTAAGCAAAATCTGAAGCAGGAGAAGAAAGCCACAATTCATTTCCAAATGAAAACCTGAGAACAAGAAAAGACTTCACAAAGATCCATCAACTGTACTTTACCTTTTGTTTCTTGTTCTGGGCTTGATCCAGCCCATAAATTTTGGATTAGTTGTGTTGACAAAGTAATGGAAAACTCAGTATGCTTGAAGTTCCTTGTTGATAATTACATCAAGACAGTTTTTCCACTGGGAAAACAGAGTAAGATTACTTCGTCTATCCCTCCAGAAGCAACACATACAAATTGTTTAATATAAAAGACAAAATGTTCAGAGATTACATTTTGACTGTAATGACATACTTCCCTCAGCTTTTTTGCACTTTTTGTACCTCTCTTGAAACCTCATATGTAAAGTGTGCACTGTACAATGGATCAAAGTCTTCCATGTGTTCATTATGTATTCAACCTTAGGTTCATGAAATAATTTTTCTGAGGTTTTGATTGACTAATACTAAGAAACCATTCTATCAAACTGTTTAAAATTAACTCGGCATAGCTCATAGAATATTTGTGAACCTCTGAGATTTCCAAATACATTAGATGGGAGTCAGGTGTTATTTTTTTTTTCAGTCACAAGAAGTATATAGCTCAATGATCATCCAAGTATAAGAAACTATGATGACTACCTGGAGAAAGTATTTTCTCCACTTTTTGTCAAAGCAACAACAAAAACACACACACAAAATCAAACAAACAAACAAAAGCCTGGAACGTGCTTAAAGACATTTTTACCAAAGAATCACATAACGTTAGGGATTGGAAGGGACGTTGAAAGATCATCTAGTCCAATCCCCCAATATAAGCACACTATTCCTTTTCACTAATGAGATTCTCACTATTAGGTAATAATCCACATTTTAGGCTGTTTTCTGATCATTTTAAGAGCAAGCCCGATCCAGTAAAAACAGGAATTTTTACTTCTTCCTCAGTCTCAGTATACCCTTGATGAAATTCTTAGACTAAGTTCCAGTGGTGAAATTGGCATAAACAGCGCTAATAACTTCATTGCTAAACTGAAGCCGAAACTTCTCATTTGCATAGCATAAGCCCCAAATGGTCTTTAGTATTCTGTTGCATCAAAAATAAACCATTTATTGTAGCTTCATCTGGCCACACAGTTGTATCGCCTCTTGTATTAATACATCCTCTATGATCATTACACTCACAACTTGTCATATTTTTTTTTCAGATGTGTTACGTAATTGACATACTTTTGCAGTAGAAGCTTGTAACTGCAGGTCAGCACAGTTTGTGTTAGAAAGAAGTCCTAACGGTAGAAGAATCAGTTCTCCAAAGAATCTTTTTGTATGAAAAATAATTGCTATCTTAATAGTGTTATAAATGGCTTAGGATTCAAATTAGGATTAAATAAAAAATAGCATTTATTAAAAGAATATAAAGGAATAGAGGTAAGCAAACAGCGCTGGGTGCACCGGGAGTCTCCGCTCCACCAGGACGCACACCAGTTACATCAAGCAGCTAATTTTTATGCTCCTAGACTAATACATATTCATTACTACTTCTGAAAAAACAGGTTATTATAATTAGTTTCCGGGGTCCAGTCCCTCCTACTGGAGCAGGCGCATCAGTCTCCTCTGGGGGTCTCTAGGGGTCTTTCATGCTGAAGGCTCGTAGTCTTCCTCTCACCTCTGTACTCACTTGGCACAATTCCAAGTTTATAGAACACTTTCTGCAGGTCTTGTCTCCCAACCGTCCTTCAGCTTCTTTTTCTTCCTCTTAATCTCTTGGCCCCCCTGGCCAGATACCAAGGATCCTCATAGTATCCCATAACAGTCACTAGTTGTTATCAGTTGTTCTGAAACTCCCAGACATCAAACACAAACAGCTTTCTTATTTGATGCTTCACGAGTAATTAAAACATTCTTCCCCAGCCATTCACAGACACATCTATAGCAGTGTTAAGTTAATCTCGAAGAAGACAGGAAAAAAGGCTGTAACTGTTAGAAATAGAAGTCCAGAATAACAAAAGCAAACAGGTTCATAAATTTAAGGAGTGTTTTCTGAAGACGTGATAAATTGACTAGAATGAGGGGGAGACTGGGACACACTGCATCTGTGGTTCAAGAATTAAATTGCCAGTGCAGGACCCAGAGGCAGACAGGATTCAAACAGAATTGTTCTTTATGGACACGAATTGTTAACACATTCCTCACAATAGAAATATAAGTGTGGCATTTTAAATTTATTTGTAGGCACCCAGACAAATCTACTGTGTAATATATTCCGCTAAATTAGAAATACATGTTTTAAAGTTTAATTTGTATTGGTCACATAGCAGAAAAAAAAAAACTTGTTAGACCTGGGAAAAACAGTAACCCATCACAGAAATTCTATTTTGAAAAAAGAGCATTTTTTCAGAATAGAATAGAATAGTAGCACAGACTGTGCTACTGCATTGCCGCCTTTGCTTCTCTGGTTTTAATATTGATCATGCATTGACAGTAAACTACAAAATAACTGTCTCATCAGGTATATTCAAAATGATTATTTTAAGTGTTTTTTTTTTTTTTTTTGTAATCTTATTATAAATCAGTAATAAACAGCCTAATATAATTCTTCATTAGAATAAACTTGCTTATTTCAACTTCTATTTTTAAAAAAGTTTAAGTTCATAATGCATCAAAAATGCATTTGTGTGAAGTTGTAATGCTGAATATTTATCATATGTATTTATTTAACTGGAAGCAATGGGTTCCTATTGAGGAAAACAGCATATCCCATTGAGAATTCCTAGCGTTGGTCTGGAAGGAGTCCTAAATCAATGCGCAACAGTCTGAAAGCTAGTATAGACATGAAGTCTGCTCCAGAATGTATAAAAGAGCACCTTCAGCTAAAGACCAGATGATAAGAGACAGGAGACAAAAAGAGGTATGAAGGCTATGAACTATCACAGCTGTCACTTTTTCACAATTTTTGGCAAAAACACAAAAATTTGTTGGTCGTTAACACCCAATAATTAAAGCTTTTGTATTCATTACACAAGGAAAAAAACACTCATTCATGCCTTGAACCATGCTGAAATGAAGAGACTTGTCACTGATTTTAGCAGACAGTCCATCAGGCCCATTGTTAATCCAAAAAAAAAAAAAAGAGAGAGACACTAGACAGCTGAATTTAGAGCCTGTAGTACCAGGTTCTTCTATGTGTTTGATTATTTCCACTAATTAACCACTCCATTGTCTATACTGTTATTAATGACTCTACCTATTCTCTTTCTTCCGCGTGCTTACAGACAATTCTATAAATTTCTCAAATTAAAACAGACATACGTAATGAGTAAAGTAACTTTATATTCTGCTAAAAAAAGTTAAAAGATTAACTCACACCATCAAAGCTGCTTGTCTACAATATCATAAAACTGACAGATATTATATAAAATGGTAACTTTGGTTAAGGAGTGACACACATCAACTTACAAGCAAACAACGTTAACAATTTCTAGAAATATGTTGCTAGAAGTGCCAGCCAAGCTCTTTGCAACCATGTCAGTTATCCTACTTCCTGGCTGACAAGGCCATACAAGGTGATGGACCAAGCATGAAGGAAGGAAAAAATGGGAAGGTGCATGCATGAAGTAACATAGAACACCTTTTCTGAAATTGAAATACTTTTTATTTTTTAGTAATGTCCATTTTTACTTATATATAGCTTTACTCACTCTATTATTATTTGACCAAGAGTGACATCTGCAATTAATTTACTTTCTGTATGGCAAATATTGTCTTACTAATACATACTGCCAAACCACAAAGGAAAGCCAGTTCTTTTCCCCTTCATATTGAATACACAACTTTCAGAGGCATTATCATATTCCAAAGCACTAAAGAAGGAACCCTCACCCCTGATTTTTCAGCATTGATTAGCTTTGCTTGTTCTTGTCTGAAACCTCAACAAAACAAATTCAAATGAACATCTAATTAATATTAATATTTGGACTGGGGTATTGTTTCAAAGGCAAAATTTTGAAGAATAAGTACATACCCAAGTGACGTAGGAGTTACAAAGACAAGAATGCCTTACGAACAACAGAAATCTCTTAGACCTGACACCTCTTACATCACTGGTGAAAGAACACTACACTGAAAGAACAGGAAGCGAAGATGTATTTGAAGGAGTCATTCCCTTTCTTTTTATTTTAGACAACAAGTACTGGCCCATGGCCATGTTTTATATAACTGTCTGCAGCTACGTACAAAATTCAATATTCTTTCTTTAAATCTTCTACTGTACGAAATGGTTTCATTGCAACTTTCCTGTTCCGCAAGGAAAGAGACAAAGCATTAAATTTGCTCTCCAAATAGACAAGTCTAATAAACAATACCACATGATATTTTACAGGTCTCTATGTAAAGGAACCTTTTCCAACACAGTACTTCAAATTCACCTGTAGAATATTTTTAGACCATGTTTTAGACCACAAATAAACCTCTACTTACTTTTTGTCAATTTGGCTGTTACATAAATACTTTTAAATCAAAATATAATATAGCTGATAATTAGTTATGCCCACTTTAAAGATATAAAGGTATATTCAATACACTGATCTTTGCTAGAGATGATGGGTCTGCCAGAGTTTAGTGTTCTGCATCATACTGTACATTAGGAAAAGTGAAGCACAAGCTCAGTGAAAGATTAGACTTCACTAGAGACTAAAGAAATATTCAATATCAGCTCAGTTACCCTTACCTTATATTCATTCTTGTCCTGCAGGTCTGAAGTAAATAGCCTTAACTTCCTATCAGAAGCTGCTGTACAAAACCTACACTCAACAGAAAAAGAAAAGTCCTTCTGTCAGGTAGCACTGCAATTTATTTTTTTTTTAAGTGTTAAAAAATAAAAATAAACATATAAAAGAACAAACCAAACCAGATCAATCAAGAGTTTCACCCCATTTTAAACCTGCAAAATGACATGCAAAAGGAAATTTAGATTTTCAATCAAACGTATATTCTAATTTTTCTGCTTTGGCATCAAGAATTTAGAGTTATAATTGGAACTTGCCTATAAAATATGGTGTATTAAGTGCCAAGAATACTTTTTAATGGAAAGTAATACAAAGCATTTGACAAAGCTAAATCTGAATCAACTGTGAATTACCTGAAATCTCTCTTATAACTGCCACAGAATTTACCTTGGAGGAAGTGGCTGATAGAGAAAACAGAACCCTCATCATCAGTGTTTTAAATTACCTATGGAATAATTTATTAACCAGTCTCCAACTTATTTTAAACAAAAGACTGTAAAAATATGCAGCAGTAAGCAACCAGTATAGTTTTGAAGAGGCTTACAAGCAATTGAGAACATCTGAATTCCTGTTAAGTGCATATTTAATAATTGACCATTTTTCTAGACTTACAGCTTGACAGGTCTCACAAATAGCATCCAACTTACTCCTAAACATAGCCCATACTATGGAGAACATCGCATCCAACTTACTCCTAAACATAGCCCATACTATGGAGAACATCACATGTAATTTTACAAAGCAGGCCATGATACTAGTATCATTCTTACAATGATACATACACATTATACAGATACATACAACAAAAAGACTAACTAGATTACAGGTCAATTAAAATTAAAAAATCTAGTGTCTACTGTGAATCTACTGTGGGGAGGAAAGAGTAAGGGGCTCAGGAAGCAGAACAAAATATATAAGGATGACTAAGAATTAAACTGTTGTTCCAATGGTGTTCACAGACTTCCAACAGCAATTTCTTCAGAGTTAGATTTCAGCTGTAAGCATTAAAGTTAGTTCAATACTAAGAACTTAGAGAAAACAGATATGAGAAAACAGATATGAGACAAGGACTCATTATAGTAATTTATTCAAAATACCTTATCTGGGGAGGTAAAGCATCAAGTCTAGTTTCTGGACTCCTTGCTATGGCATCAACTCTGATTCCATGACAAAATGTTCGTAGTGTCTTATATTGCATGCCTTCCACTTCTGCATCCTCTTCCTACAGAAATACTGTAGTAAGCTAATTCAGAATAACAGGTTGATGACTTCTAACAAGTCAGATTGATATGAAGTTGAAAGTTAGATGTGTCTGCTGCGATAAAGAAAGTATTTACTTGAAATATGTAAGTAAGTAAAAATCCATGAAATGATTGCAGTTTCAAACCAAAGTCAACATAGCACAAAACCAAACCTACATTGCACAAAAAGAAGATTTGCCAGAGGAACATGCTGAGCCCATTCTTTGTGCTCAATATCAGCATAGATACAACCAGAACCACTGACAACAGCATGATAAGCACACACTGCAATGCGAAATAATGGGAACAAAAGCAAGGAGGCCATGTAGGCTATCTTCTCTCCCAGTTGGTTTTACTTTATGGAAAAATGCTAGAACAACCTGGTTGTTCTGGAAGAACAACAGGAGGTAAAAAGGCACCCTTCATCATTTAAAATGACCAAAATTACTACCTTGGCTATTCTTCCCAATGGTGAGGAAACTGGATGCTGACAAAGATGAAACAATTGCTGGGATTGTGGACTTAATGAATCAACTTATCTCCAAAAAGCTCTCAAAGCATCCTGAGTAGTACCTCAAAATGTATGAAGGCTATTTTGATGAAATGTTCTCTATGGCACAATTCTGCTTTAAGGAAAAAAATCTCTCTGTATACACTCTGCATAATGTAGAAGCTAGGAAGGACCTAGGTGATTTTCAGAAAATTTCCAACAGTAAGACTTTGGGGAATAATAAAGACCAGTTATACTGTTTTCTATATTAGATAGTAAAGTATAAAAATAGTACCATGTAACGGAGAAGTGAGCTCAAGAAAAAAAAAAAAAGTAAAAATAGATTCCAAAGATGAGAGTGTTCTACTATCAATTTTCAAGCACCCAGGGGAAAAAAAAAAAAAAAAAAAAAAAAGTGCCTCAATAATAATAAAAAAAAGTATTACATATAAATATACACAGTATGCTATCTTTTTAAAAATTTTCACGATATGGTGACTGGAAATAATGTCAAGGTAAAAAAACACATTTTACTGTTTCTAACAGTCTGTAAGAGAGATGTAAAAAAAATAACCTAGAAAGCAGATGTATATTAAGTTATTATTTGCCACTGTCCTTCCTTAAAATAAATGTCTCTAAACTTACTTTGGAAATTTTAATTATTCCTTTCTATTCCGGGTATTTGAAATCTTTGCTGCTTTGATAGCCACCTGAAAGCCTTAAAAAAATAAAACACCATACAGCAAATATTAAGTTACATATTTCCAAAGCTACTTGCTTAAGTTCCCAGGTAGTAGTCACAAACATTTGCAAGAAATACTGAACTGGGATTACTCTTCCAGTAGAGCACTCCTGTTTTCATTGCAGCCTACTCAAAAAGAACTTTACACAAGCAGGATGCTAATACCAATATGTATTTATATATACATTTTTTTCTCTTTAAGACCAAATATCCCAAAGTCATAATGTAATAAAGGAGTAAAACACTTCCCGGCAAAATGGGGAAGGAAAGAAGCAGGAAAGTGACTTTGTCAGAAGACATGCTGTCAGTTTCATGAAGCAACTCATAAAAGCAATAAACAAAAACTAACCTGAAATCTACATGTCCCTACAACTACATAGTTATTGCCACCATATGCAGTGAGGGAACATGCATCTCCACTATCAAATGGATTGAATTTTATCACTGTGGTGGTTTTACCGTGCTGGGCAGCTAAACCCCACAACCGCTCTCTCACTCCCCCTCCTTTAGATGAGGAGGGGGAGAAGTAAAGCAAAGAACAACTCACGGGTTGAGATAAGGATAATTTAATTAAAGGGAAAAAATTATAATAATTAAATAAAGACTACCACGAACTAAACAATTTAACTAAGGGGAAATAAAAAGGGAAAGGGGAAAAGGGAGGGGAAAAGGGAAAATAAAAAGAAGGGAGGAAAAACAAACAAACAAAATAAATGAAAGCTATATGGAAGTGCAGAGGAAAGAAATTACTCTCTACTTCCCACAAATGAGCGATGACTGAACACGTCCTTGAAGCAAGGCCTCAACGCAAGCAGCCGGTGTTGAGAGGAGGACCGAAGTCTTCTCAACGAGAGCCCACCCCTCCCCTCTTCTTCCTGTTTCCACCTTTTATTGCTGAGTGTGACATCACATGGTATGGAATATCCCTTTGATTGGTTTAGGTCAGCCGCCCTAGTGATGTTTCTCTCCTCACTTTTTGCCCATCCCCTAGGAGGGTTAGAGAAAGGCCCAATACTGTGCCACTGCTGCTCAGCAGTAGACACAACACTGGTGTGATAACACTGCTGTTCCAGCTACAAGTACAGAGTACGGCACTGTATGGGCTGCTGCCGGGAAAGTTAACATTCCAGCCAGACCCAGTACAATCACATGCACATAATCTTCACAGTCCACTGTGTAAGCAGCATTTCTAGTAGAATCTTGCTTCATTTTCAGGGGACTATGTCAAAGTATCATGGAAGTGATGTCTTCTTCAGGATGAAGGTCAATGTTCCTATCTGGAAAGTATTAAAAAGCATGCATTATGTATTTGCATAAAGAAAAAAAAGTATTTGTGGAGCAACAAATCAAGATTTCTTGTAACACCATATTTATGGACACAAAAGGTCAACTTAAGCTCATTATATCCAGATTTAACACGTAATTCCAACAATCAAGAGATTAACTGACCTAACTGACCTAATTCACTAACAGACATTCAAAACTTTTTCTACAGACATCAGTAACAACTGCAGATTTTGTGCTACTGATGGCAACCTATTAAGACATGGGATTAAGTAACTCTACGTACCAGAAAAGTCACATACATAATTTTAAAAATTTCAAGCAAATGACAACAAAATATGTATTATTACGTTCAAATTCTCTTCCCTGGTGTACCTTTTTAAAGGACAATAGGTATCTAACTAAAAGCAGAATTAAAACCACCAAACTCTAAGTGCAAACACTATTCTGCAGAATACTTATTTCATGACATAAGCCAACCCAACTGCAGATAGTGCCTCTATGTCTCTGTACTTGCACAGAAAAAGTTAATTTTCAACTGGATCAAAAGTATACCTAAACATTAATGCTTTACTCTATTCAAGCACTTTTCAAGAAAATTTGATGCCTGTGCTTGCACACAGGAGGCTGAGATACACAACTGATTAGGGGATGTCCTGGTTTCAGTTAGAACAGAATTAGTTTTCTTCCTAGTAGCTGGTGGAATGCTGTGTTTTGGCTTAGGATGAGAAGAGTGCTGATAACACCCCGATGCTTTAATTGTTGCAGAGCAGTGCTTATACTAAGCCAAGGACATCTCAGCCTTTTGCTCTGTCCTGCCAACAGGCAGGCTGGGGGTGCAGTAAGAGCTGGGAGTGGACAGACCCAGGACAGGTGACCCAAACTAGCCAAAGGGGTATTCCATACCATCTGACGTCATGCTAAACAATATATAGGGGTGGCTAGCCGGGGGGAGGGGGCCGGACTGCTCGGGGTTAGGCTGGGCATCGGTCAGCGGGTGGTGAGCAATTGCATTGTGCATCACTTGTTTGTACATATTATTATTACTTTCCTATTATCACCATTGTATTATTATTATTATTATTGTTATTATTATTATTATTTTGTTATTATTATTTTCCTGTCTTATTAAACTGTCTTTATCTCAACTCACGGGCTTCACTTTCCATTTCTCTCCCCCGTCCCAGAGAGGGAGGGGGGAGGGTGAGCGAACGGCTGCGTGGTGTTTAGCTGCCGGCTGGGTTAAACCACGACAGGGGATCATCCCAGATTTGATATTAGTGTACACCTTTTGAGAAATGACCATTTTCTCCATGTGCAGCATGGAAAGATAGCTTTAAACTTCAGACCCTTGTCATATTTTGTTGCGCTAATGACCTGAAGGGCTCAGCACCGAGGCTGAACATCATGCCTGGGAGCCACCACAGTTTGACAGGGATATCACCGGGATTCAAAGAGGCTCTCCACATTTGTAGTGTGTATTTATTAACCAACACAACAAACCACCACGTTGACAGAAGTACGTTAGCCACATAACTCGCATTGCCACGCTCCTAAGGCCAAACACAACTCCTTGCCACCTCGAAGGCTCCCCACCACGGCAGACCCCATGCCTTGGGGCAGCACCAGGGGGACAACCCGGCTGTGTGGCCTTCCCGCTCCCTCCTTTTCCCTTGGGGGCCCAGCGGCTGCCCCAAAGGAGCCCACCCCACACCATGCGGCCCCACAACGCTACCAGCAAGGGCTCGGGCCCAACCCCTGGTGCAGCCCCGCTCGGGTCTGGGGGAAAGCACTGAGCCCCCTGCGGCTCCCCCGGGCCCTCCCCATGCACCTCTCCGGCCCCGCACGGCTGCGGTTCCCAGCAGCACCTTCCAGCCCCGGGCCACCTCCTGTTCGTCCGGGGCAGTGGCTCTGCACTCCCTAATTGGGCGGCAGCAGAGGATTTAAATTAAAACCGGCGGAAAGGGCCGCCAACCGCCTTGCACCGGAGCCCTGCCGGCAGCCCCGGCCTCCTGAGGGCCGGAGGTCAGTGAGTGGGGGCAGCCTAAGCCCACTGGGGCCTTGCTGCATGCCCAGGGAGCCGGGCGGTGGAGAAGCGGGGGGACCCTCAGAGCTCGGGGTGGGTCCTAGGTGGTGGTGGCGATGCCGGCTCGTAATGCCAGGAATAGGGTCCAGGGCTTGTCCTGCAGGCTTTTTGGGGTTGTTAGGGTGGGTGCTGGCTCCCAGTGACTTGTATTGTTCCTCAGAAGCATCTCCCGCTGAGGAAAGTGAGGGGGTAGCAACCCCTTATCAAGAGTTTGTTATGCCTGCCCTAGGCTTATTTGTACCTATCCAACAGTTTTGTTTGCTATGGTTCCTGGTTTTTGTTCATGTCAAAGTAAAATAGGATAAAATAAAGCAACTTAACTCCCTTGGAGGGGGCCTGCAAGAAAGATAAGGAGGGACTGATCATCAAGGAGTGTAATGATAAGACAAGGGAGAGTACGTTAAAAGTTAAATAACTTATAACTTTCATAACTTAAATGAAACTTGTGGCTTTACTTTAGATATTGGGAAGAAATTGATTGCTTAGGCAATGGTGAGGTGCTGGCACAGGTTGCCCAGAGAAGCTGTGGATGCCCCATCCCTGGAGATGTTCAAGGCCAGGCTGCATGGGGCCCTGGGCAACCTGATCTGGTGGGAGGTGTCCCTGCCCATGGCTTTCCATGGTTGGAAACTGATGGTCTTTAAGGGCCCTTCCAACCCAAACCATACTGTGATTTGAACTCTTCCCCTGCAAACATCTTGGTAAGTAAGCTGTTGCTTTGTGTTGCTTGTTGCAAGATGTCTCTTTGTTTTCCCCACCCCTCTCCTGTTCCTGATCATACCACTTACCAATAAATAAATAAGTGCAGTGACCTACATGTTAACAAGATGAAATAAGGGGATGTCGCGTTAAGGGGTGTAGCTGATTAACCGTTACGGGCCCGGTCAGATTCAGGGTACTGAACCAGTCGGACATTCACCATAAATACGTTAACTGTCTGGGGGTCCATTCAGACATTCACCAAAAACGCATTAACTGTCTGGGGGTCTGTTCAGACATTCACCAAAAACGCATTAACCATCTGGGGGTCCGTTCGGACATTCACCAAAAATGCATTAACCGCCTGGGGGTCTGGTAAGATTCAGAACACTGAACTATCACGGATAACCACCCTCACCCTCGTTGCACTTAATGAGAGTTATCACAATGCAATCAAGTATGGTTTATTACAGCAACAGATAATCAGGTTCTTTTGGATTGCCGGCAATAGTGACTGTCTGCAAAAGCAAGCTAGTATGCTCGTTTCCAAAGGAAATAGGGAGAATGATGACTTATGGGAGGAAAGGAAAAAAGGCTTTGTGCATAGGTAACAACAACAAAAAATCAGATGTTTTTATTAATAACTTGGAAACAATAGTGAATGTCATCTTTCCAGTTTTAAACTGTTTTAATAGATATGGACTGGACAAGCAGTGAAAGCAGGTAGTATTGAAGATACACTTTAGGGTATTCAGATTGGGTCCTTGCTGAGACAAAAGAGTGTCCTTTGTAATAACTTTCATTCTTTCAAGTTAGTAAAATATACAAGGAGAATAAGGGGGCTTTGTGAAGATATCATGCATAAGCACTTTTTACCCTGCCTTTTCATTGTTGCTCTGTCATTAGTGAGGTGAGTCTTAATGCACTATGTGTTTAGTGGAAAGAACTTATTCTCTGGACTTGATGTAAAAAAAAAAAAAAGAAAACAACAGCAGATATGTAGCTTAATGGAGGTGAAAACATGCGTGGGCCTTTCATTTATTTTTCACATTTATTTCTCTTAATTTTGTGTTCTACTCTAGACAATGGTTGATTTCTAGCAGAAGATTTTAAACTTGATCAAACGTTTCAGAAGACAATGGCACTTATTTTCAAACTCAGAAAGAACTACTGTATGTGGAGCAGATTGCATGCTGATGGTGTTACAACTGTCAATGGCTGAAGTCAATAAACAGGTCAGCATTCTTTCAGAACATTCTTGGTACTGTGCAAAAAATCTCAAGTTTCTCAGACAGGGTCTTCTGTGAAGCTATTTTATTCGCAGTTGCGGTGGTGAGTGTCCTCCAAGCAGGAGCTCACAGTAAAAGTTTTTCATAACCTTATATTCCCTATTACTCGACACCTGATTTCTCCCATTCCCTCATTGGCTGAGTGCTACAGGTTCATACACTGTTTGATGCACTTCTACACCATATATGTACAATTTTATTTGAGCAACTGTTAATTTCTCATTTTCCTTTTTCCTTCTTTTGTGACTAGAGGGCCTGTGATTTTTGTTTTTACGGATTTTGCACTGCTCATCCTGGTTTTCTTAGCTATCTTCATTATTTTGGGACAGTGGGACCTTCCCCTTATCTGCTTAACATACTCCCCACCGCTATGTTATTGTCATGCCTGCACAATCACTTTTGAATATTCAAGGTTAGTGGATTTTCCACTGCAAAAACAACTTTCATGCAAAAACACAACTTTGTTTCTCACAGTATTTAGTGCATCTTAAACCAAGTTCACTTACTGGACTTTTTGTTTGGGCACCTATTTGAAACAACCATTTTGGTCAATTCAGTGTTTCATCTGAATGTTTGATGCCATGAGATGCTCTAAAAGTAATGATTAAGCACTTTGTCAAATTAGGGCTTAGAAAAAGAACACCAAGACAGATGAGAGGATAGAAGTGTTTTAAGTATCTATCTGAGTCTTCAGCTTTAAATACTAGTGTATTTTGTTTGCTTGTGCAACTTCGGTTTATTTCTACTGAGGGTTTCTCATTCTCTTTAGAGCAGAGTGAGGTAACTAGCATTTGGGATGTTCTTATCCCATCAAGGCAATTCATTTGGTCCACTGCTCAGCTCAAGGTTCTCCTTTTATCTTTTTGCTAAGGGCTCTGGAAATGCTTTGGAATGTTATGAGAAGAATGAGCATAAGATGGATTGGGTATAGGCTGCACAAGTTGCTTGCAACATTGCATTCTTGGCTGCTGTTTTTCCTAAGGCTCCTCAGTTGAAGTCCTATGTATCTGAGCTGTGAGTGTACCCAGTACTTCTAGGAAGTGTACAGTGTTCCTTGCATGTGATACGTCAAGGGATGAAGAAGAGATTGCTCCCTACCCAGCTGAACAGCATGTCTTGTCACAGCTCTTTGGAAAACTACAGAAACATTTAAGTCTCATACTTGTAGACTTGAATTGCTCTAAGTATAATGGTAGCAAACAGCCTGAGAAAAGTTAACTGAATAGTTGTGATGAAAGGGGAAAAATGTGTAATTTGAGTTCCTCTGAATATATCTTCTGTTGTAGCTATAAGCTGATCGCCTCGGCAAATGGCTCCAGGGCAGACGTGTTCTGTAGCGGAGCGGGGGATCGGGCCAGGCAGGGCTGATTTCCCAGCATCGAGCCGACTTCAGGGAGCCGCCAGGACCTGGCAGCCCTCGTGAGGGAGGCTGACGAGGCGAAGGCGGAGCCAGCAGCGCCCCCTCCCCGGCCGTTCAAAAGCAGCCCCTAGGGAGCGCGAGCGACCAGGAGCGCGGCGAACAGGGCGGGCAAACAGGGCGTGGCGTGTCAGAGGGGAGTGGCGCGGCAGTTAGTGCGGCAGTTGGCGCAGGCAGGGTGAGCAGGAAGGGCGGAAAGCAACCCCCTGCCCACACGAACACCTCTTAACGACAGTCGTTAGCTAGGCGATAATGGTCTCTACCAGGCACGGTGCGCTCTCCAGGACCGGTACACACCCAGACCAACTACCCGTTAAAGAATGCAGCGGTTCAGGTCACCGGATGCAGGGAGTGTCAGAGCCTGCTGCTGCCATCGGCGGGAGGCAGAGACGCTGCGTGCGTGAGGTGCGAGCAGGTGGATGACCTGATCCGCATGGTGGCGGAGCTCAAGGAGGAGGTGGAGAGGTTGAGGGCCATCAGGGAGTGTGAACGGGAGATAGACTTGTGGAGTAACTCCCTGCAGGGCCTCAAGGAGAGGTACCGGGCTGAGACACCCCAAATGGGGGTGGAGCCCCTGCCTTGTCGCCGTCGGGCAGAGGGAGGGGATCTGGGAGTTGAGGAGGAATGGAGACAGGTCCCTGCTCGACATTGCAGGCGATGCCCTCCCCTTCCGGCCCCACCTTCCCAGGTGCCCTTACGCAACAGGTTTGAGGCCCTGGAGACTGAGAGATCAACAGCAACTGAGGAAGAGGTAGAAAGTGTTCCCAGGAGGATGCCTAGGGTGAGGAGGTCGACTCCACACCTCAGGACTGCCTCCATCAAGAAAGAAAGAAGGGTGATTGTTGTGGGAGACTCTATCCTTAGGGGAACAGAGAGCCCTATTTGTTGGCCTGACCCTACCCGTAGGGAAGTCTGCTGCCTCCCTGGGGCCAGGGTCAGGGACGTTGCCAGGAAGCTTCCCAACCTGGTACGCCCCTCTGATTATTATCCTCTTCTGATAGTCCAGGCGGGCAGTGACGACATTGAAGACAGAAGCCTGAAGGCAATCAAAAGAGACTTTAGGGGGCTGGGACGGTTAGTGGACGGAGCGGGAGTGCAGGTAGTGTTTTCGTCCATCCCTACGGTGACAGGGAGGGGTACAGAGAGGACCAGGAAAGCCCACCTGTTAAACACGGGGCTCCGGGGCTGGTGCCAACGCAGAGATCTTGGGTTTTTCAACCATGGGGCAGTTTATTCAGCACCTGGTCTGATGGCCGTAGACGGGTCCCTATCCTTTAGGGGAAAAAGGATCCTTGGCCAGGAGCTGGCGGGGCTCATTGATAGGGCTTTAAACTAGGTAAGAAGGGGGATGGGGGTGAAACAAGGATTGTTGGAACTGTGCCAGGGGGAACAATGGCAAGGCCGGGGAATAAGGTAATGGCCCAGCTGAAGTGCATCTACACCAATGCACGCAGCATGGGTAACAAACAGGAGGAGCTAGAAGCCATCGTGCAGCGGGCAGGCTACGACTTGGTTGCCATCAAGGAAACGTGGTGGGACCAGTCTCATGACTGGAGTGCTGCTATGCCTGGCTATAGGCTCTTCAGAAGGGACAGGCAGCACAGAAGGGGTGGCGGTGTGGCTCTCTATATTAGAGAGTCTTTCGATGTTGTAGAACTCGAGGCTAGGAATGACAAGATCGAGTCCCTTTGGGTTAGGATCGGCAGGGACAACAAGGCTAGTGTCCTGGTCGGGGTCTGCTATAGACCGCCGAACCAGGATGAGGAGACGGATGAGGAGTTCTACAGGCAGCTGACAGAAGTTGCGAAATCTTCAGCGCTTGTACTCGTGGGGGACTTCAACTTCCCTGACATATCCTGGAAGCACAACACAGCCCAGAGAAAGCAGTCTAGGAGGTTTCTGGAGAAAGTGGAAGATAGCTTCCTGACGCAGCTGATTAGTGAACCTACCAGGGGTGGTGCCCCGCTAGACCTTCTGTTCACAAACAGAGAAGGACTGGTGGAGGATGTGATTGTCGGGAGCTGTCTTGGGCAGAGTGACCACGAAATGGTGGAGTTCACTATTCTTGGCGAGGCCAGGAAGGGAACCAGTAAAACCACTGTATTGGACTTTCGGAGGGCTGACTTTGGGCTGCTCAGGACACTAGTTGGTGGAATCCCTTGGGAGACGGTTCTGAAGGGCAGAGGGGTCCAGGAAGGCTGGGCACTCTTCAAGAGGCAAATCCTAATGGCGCAGGAGTGGTCTGTTCCCATGTGCCCAAAGATGAGCCAGTGGGGAAGAAGACCAGCCTGGCTGAACAGAGAACTGTGGCTTGAACTTAGTAGAAAAAAGAGGGTTTATAATCTTTGGAAAAGTGGGCAGGCCACTAGGGAGGACTATAAGGATGTAGCGAGGCTGTGCAGGGACAAAATTAGGAAGGCCAAAGCTCATCTGGAGCTCAATCTGGCTACTGCCGTTAAAGATAACAAAAAACGTTTTTATAAATACATCAACACAAAAAGGAGGACTAAGGAGAATCTCCATCCTTTACTGGATGCAGGGGGAAACTTAGTTACAAGAGATGAGGAAAAGGCGGAGGTGCTCAATGCCTTCTTTGCCTCAGTCTTTAGCGGCAATACCGGTTGTTCTCTGGATACCCAGTACCCTGAGCTGGTGGAAGGGGATGGGGAGCAGGATGTGGCCCTCACCATCCATGAAGAACTGGTTGGTGACCTGCTACGGCACTTGGATGTGCACAAGTCGATGGGGCCGGATGGGATCCACCCAAGGGTACTGAGAGAACTGGCAGAGGTGCTGGCCAAGCCCCTATCCATCATTTATCAGCAGTCCTGGCTATCGGGGGAGGTCCCAGCTGACTGGCGGCTAGCGAATGTGACGCCCATCTACAAGAAGGGCCGGAGGGCTGACCCGGGAAACTACAGGCCTGTCAGTTTGACCTCAGTACCAGGGAAGCTCATGGAGCAGATCCTCTTGAGAGTCATCATGCGGCACTTGAAGGGCAAGCAGGCGATCAGGCCCAGTCAGCATGAGTTTATGGAAGGCAGATCCTGCTTGACGAACCTGATCTCCTTCTATGACAAAGTGACGTGCTGGGTGGACGAGGGAAAGGCTGTGGATGTGGTCTACCTTGACTTCAGCAAGGCTTTTGACACCGTCTCCCACAGCATTCTCCTCAAGAAACTGGCTGCTCTTGACTTGGACTGGCGCACGCTTCGTTGGGTTAGAAACTGGCTGGATAGCCGGGCCCAAAGAGTCGTGGTGAATGGAGTCAAGTCCAGTTGGAGGCCAGTCACTAGTGGCGTCCCCCAGGGCTCGGTGCTGGGGCCGGTCCTCTTCAACATCTTCATCAATGATCTGGATGAGGGCATTGAGTGCACCCTCAATAAGTTTGCAGATGACACCAAGTTAGGTGCGTGTGTCGATCTGCTTGAGGGTAGGAAGGCTCTGCAGGAGGATCTGGATAGGCTGCACCGATGGGCTGAGGTCAACTGCATGAAGTTCAACAAGGCCAAGTGCCGGGTCCTGCACCTGGGGCGCAATAACCCCAAGCAGAGCTACAGGCTGGGAGATGAGTGGTTGGAGAGCTGCCAGGCAGAGAAGGACCTGGGAGTGATGGTGGACAGTCGGCTGAATATGAGCCAGCAGTGTGCTCAGGTGGCCAAGAAGGCCAAGGGCATCCTGGCTTGTATCAGAAACAGTGTGACCAGCAGGGCTAGGGAGGTGATTGTCCCCCTGTACTCGGCTCTGGTGAGGCCGCACCTCGAGTACTGTGTTCAGTTTTGGGCCCCTCGCTACAAGAAGGACATCAAGGTGCTTGAGCGGGTCCAAAGAAGGGCGACGAAGCTGGTGAGGGGCCTGGAGAACAAGTCCTACGAGGAGCGGCTGAAGGAGCTGGGCTTGTTCAGCCTGGAGAAGAGGAAGCTCAGGGGCGACCTTATTGCTCTCTACAGATACCTTAAAGGAGGCTGTAGAGAGGTGGGGGTTGGCCTGTTCTCCCATGTGCCTGGTGACAGGATGAGGGGGAATGGGCTAAAGTTGCGCCAGGGGAGTTTTAGGTTAGATGTTAGGAAGAGCTTCTTTACTGAAAGGGTTGTGAGGCATTGGAACAGGCTGCCCAGGGAAGTGGTGGAGTCACCATCCCTGGAAGTCTTCAAAAGACGTTTAGATGTAGAGCTTAGGGATATGGTTTAGTGGGGACTGTTAGTGTTAGGTTAGAGGTTGGACTCGATGATCTTGAGGTCTCTTCCAACCTAGAAATTCTGTGATCTGTGATCTTCTGTGATCTATAAGGCATAAAGCCGTTGGTGGCATATAGTTTGTAGTGAAAGTTACTAATCAATCTAGGTAAAAGCTAAAAAAACGTAGATAAACTTTCAAGAAGAGCCACCTTTCTTGAGGTTTGGAATAGAAGTAAATTTTCAAGGTGAAGTTCAATTGAGAGTAATTGTCTTGTTGATTATGTTTGTATCTGTGGACCTCCCTTTATTAAAGCAGGGCCACCTAGAAACTGTTCCTAGGATTGGTCCAGACAGCCTTTGAGTATCAAGGAGGGAGAATTCTCCCTCCCAGGGAGTGAGATTTCGTAGCCTTTATAGGCAACCTGTGCCAGAGCTCAGTGACCCTCACAGACTTTCCTGATGATCAGATGGACCCTCCTGTGTTTGTGCCTGTTATATCTTCTCATGTCAGTGGGGCACTACTGCAAGGAGCCTGGCTCCCTTCCTTGCACCCTCTGTTCTGCTGTTTGTACTCATTGACACATTCCCTGCTGAGCCTTCTCTTCTCAGGGCTGAACAGCCCTGGCTCTCTCAGCCCCTCTTCAGAGGAGGGGTGCTTTGATCATCTTTGTGGCTCATCACTGGGGTCTCTTCAGTATGTCAGTGTGCCTCTTGTACTGAGGACTACCCTCCAAAACATTGTGCAGTCCCAAACAATTAGCTCTGCAAGTTATACTGGCTTTTCTAAGCCTGGGATCTTGGCCTGAAAGTTCATTACCTTTGCTTCTGCCAGACTTCAGTGACACAGCTATCAGATGCTTATGTCTCTATATTTGCTCTTACATGGATGGGTTTCTAAATCTGCATGCAGCCCTATCGACATTTCCTGGAATAGGAAACCCATCTGAAGTGTTGCTTTATATTGCATAATGTGCTGTATAGGCCACAGTTTGGGAGCCTCCCTCTTAGAAGAGAGCACATGCAAGCACTAAAAGCTCAGTGTAGGGTTGGAGACTGCAAGATGCAGAATCTCACAAATCAGGAAGAGTGCCGAACAGGAATACTGCAATTTAGGAGTATGTCTGAAAAACTAGAATTAGAGTCAACACCGGGATGATGGTTAAACACAGCAATGTTGAAAGCACATGTTTCAAAAGTGGTTAGTGGCCATTAATTTAGGGAAGGTAGGAGAGACCATAATATTGCTGGAATATGCATCATGTTTGTGTTTTTCTTAACAACTCTATGGCAAAATAGAAATGGCTTTGCTATGTAGTTAGCCCTATTAAGTTCACAATACCTAGAAAATACTAAAAAGGTGTATTTAGGCATGAAATGTTGCTACTGGATTTCAAACATGCTAAAATAAGAATCCAAGGAGATATAATATGCTACATTATCAAGAAGCACAGGAAGTGAAGATGCTTTATAACATGTTTTTTTCTATGCCCATGAAACACAATATTTGCAATGTCTATGATGGAATGAAAGTCCAGAACTTTTTGAACTTCCTTTAGACATTAGGCAGCTGTCATACGCTTGTTGGAAATCATCACACACTTATTTTTTCATTTAACATTAGACTTGCGACAATTGACTGTGTAAGTAATAGAATACACTGCCACAGTGAGCACCTGATCATGAAAGTTAATATCTGGAGTGCAATTTTACTTATATTAGTGCTGCAAAAATATTTTAAATTTAAACTTCTCTCATCTCTGCATGTACTTTGTCTTGCAAGGAATGGCTTTGGTTTACTAGATACTATATTGAAATTCTACTTTGTTCTGAAACAAATTCTTCCACAAGTACCAAGCTAAAATGAGACTCCTTTTTTCTCTGACCAACTGCTAATCTCTGAGTTGTGTTTATAATATTATATATTTAATTTTTGGAGAGGCTGAAGTGGAAAGAGTTCGTATCATAGAATGGTTTGGGTTGGAAGAGACCTTAACGGCCATTTATTTCCAACTTCCCCTGGCAGCAGGCAGGGATACCTCCCACCAGCCCAGTTGTCCAAAGCCCCATCCAACCCAGCCTTGAACATTTCCAGGGATGGGGCATCCACAGCTTCTCTGACAGCCTGTTCCAGTGCCTCACCACCCTCACAGAAAAGAATGTCTTCCTAAGGTCTTTCTAAATCGACCCTCTTTTGGTGTAAAGCCATACCCCCTTGTCTTATCCCTACATTCTCTGATAGAGTCCCTCCCCAGCTTTGCTGTAGAACCCCTTAAGGTCTCTGGAGCCTTCTCTTCTGAACAGTCTCAACTCCCCCACCCTGTCTCTGTAGGTGAGGTGTTCCAACACCTTGATTGTCCTTGTGGCCTTCCTCTGGACTCATTCTAATAGGTCTATGCCCTTCTTGTGATGGGGGGCCCCAGATGAGTAGCAGAAGTCTTTGCTATGTATTTTAACTTACGGTCAGATTCTGACTGTAATTCTTTGTGAATGTAGTTTTGCTTAAAGGGATGGAATTTATTTTATGGGTTTCTCATTATTGAGAATTTCTCATTATTGAGAAGAAGAAGAAGAAGAAGACGAAGAAGAAGAAGACGAAGAAGAAGAAGAAGTAGATAAGAAGAAGAGAAAATGCAGACAATGAAGAAGAAGAAGAAGATGATAATGACGAAGAAGAAATGAAGAAGAAGAAGAAAACAAAGAAGAAGAAGAACAAGAAGAAGAAGAAGAAGGAGAAGAAGAAGAAGAAGAAGAAGAAGAAGAACAAGAACAAGAACAAGAAGAACAAGAACAAGAAGAACAAGAAGAACAAGAAGAACAAGAAGAAGAACAAGAACAAGAAGAACAAGAACAAGAACAAGAAGATAAGAAGAAGATGATGACGACGAAAAGGAAACGAAGAAGAGTAAGAAAACGAAGATGAAGAAGAAGAAGAAGAAATGAAGACGACTAAGGTAACATAGTTGAAGAAGAAGAAGAAGAAGAAGAAGAAGAAGAAGAAGAAGAAGAAGAAGAAGAAGTAGACGATAACTATGAAGACGTAACGAAGAAGAAGAAAACGAAGACGAAGATGAAGAAGAAGATGATGAAGATGAAGATGGTAACGATGAGAAAGAAATGAAGAAGTTTAAGAAAACCAAGTAGAAGAAGAAGAAGAAGAAGAAGAAGAAGAAGAAGAAGTAGAAGAAGAAGAAGAAGAAGAAGAATGTAGGATAACCCGACCGAAAGCCCCGGGACAAGCGGATACAATGACCAGCAATCTGTGCCTAAGCCAATTTATTACTGCATGACATTTTCTTATATAGTGTCAAAGCGTCCCACCCAGGAACCCAGGACCCCTCCCACTATGCTCGCAGGCACCCCAGACCCCTCCTTTCGTGCACGCAGGCACAACCCAGAATAATCCCACATCTCCCCCCTCTTTATGCAGTAATGTACCCCCTTTAACCTGTTACGCTAAGCGTGATTTAATATTAACTGTTTAGGGACGAGTATTCGTCCCAGGAGCAAGCAGTGACAATGGGAACCCTTCATGATTTTTGGTGAGAATGGTCAGCATGCTGCGATTCATTATACTGCTTCTAGCTATTTTTGTTTTAATACATGCATATACTAGCCCTATCACAATGAATACTATTACCAGTAGCAATATTGTTTGTAAGAGCGATTTAAGCCATCCTTCTAGCTGAAAGCCTAACCCCTCGAGTGTTGCCCCCAGCCAATTCTGTTCTGCGTCACGCTGCTCTTCTTTTATTTTGTCTTCTACCTGGGCTATTTGGGATATGTCACGTTCTACATCGGCAGTTACATTCGGAATGTGTATACAACAATGGTCAACCTTATCTTTAAGGTATCCACAGATGCCATGTTCCTTTAACAGAAGCATATCCAGGGCCAATCTATTCTGCAGGGTCATTCTTGTTGTGGCTTGTAACTGCATATTTAATTCCTTAAACCCCCTTTTGGTTATGTTGGCCAGTCTATGTACTTGCCCCATCAAATTGTATATCAGCTCCCTGTTGTGGTAGGAGGCTATTGGGGCAAACAACGATTATACACCCATCCTATCTTTATCCCAGTGGACGGTTCCTGCCACTCATCATCTTCTTCACTTACTTCTCTTTTTGTCCTTCTCTCTATGAGAGATTTTTTCCAAAGCGGGCAAAGGGTGGGCAATCCTAAAGTTATTTCTTTTATTGGGCCATCCAAACTTAAATGAGTCGTCCAAGTTCCATCACTGGCAGCCCACACAAAATGTCCCATGCTTCGTATAGTCAAAGATTTACAATTCACTAAGGTCTTTTCCCTACCAGTCTGGCTGGCTATATTCCGATTGGTTATACTCATGTTAACTTGTAGACCTCTGCATGCACATCCGGTGGCTAAGGCTATCTTTACCGGGAGCAGAGATATTTTTTCTAAAGCAGTGTCACAATTGAATATTTATGTACAATTCCACCACAGGAATGCCTTTACCCTCTCCCGACTACTAGTTTCCCTCTGAGCCGTCTCATATAGTAAACTCTGGTCATTATTCGTCCTTCCTACCCACTGCAAACACCAAGGAGTATTCCCCCTATATTGGTATATCTGCAGTATATTTAATGCCCATGCTGACTCCCAACCCTCTAATCCTCCTATCTCGTTACCTTCTTTACACTTCCATATAACCTTTTCCTTTTGTCGTGTGCGTGGTGCATCATACTCACACATCTCTGGTCATCCATCCTCGTTGTCTAGGTCCGTAAATATGTAATTTCTTTCCTTTTGACACCCAGAATAAAGGCGAATCTGACACTCTCTATAAAACCCTTCCAGCCTTTCTGTCTCTATGACTGTTTCCGATTCACATTGGATTGTTTTGTTTTTCTCAATCTGGGGTATCGGTGATGTGATTATACCCCAGGGTATAGGATCACCTGTGGATTTAGGTATAGGTAAACAAGCGGTCACTTGACTCACATTCTGCATTTTTTCGAAATCTCTAATTAACCCTATCATTAAATTTTCCTCTTGATTGCTCCTTGCTTGCTGTGTGTACTGAGCTGACCTTTTATCTCTCATTTTTAACAACACCGGAATTTTACAGACTCCTCGGGTTGCTCAAGGGCTGCGAGCAGTGCGATGCGGCCACAATAGCAGACCCACAGAGCACAAACCAAGTGTCGTGTTAGCTGGAATCACCTTCTAAGCACGTTCCTGAGAACAGAGCAACCAATAGGGGTTAGGTAAACGCCAATGAACAGAGTTCGAAACATGCGCGACGCGGACTGATTGATAAAGGGCCGTCGCACGGCTATTTACAGTCCAAGCATCCCCAGGGAAAAAGTCCACCGGTGCAGGAGCTTGGCCCGGTGGCCCCACCCACAACCAGGCCACCGACTGATTGCGCACCGTGGTCTTAACTGTCCATGGCGGAATGGTCACATCCACTATTGTCCCATTATCCCAAACGTCAATGGAGCCGCACAATTGCGCCACCGGCAGAATGGTTTCTTTTCCGTCCTCCGTCGCATGTGTGGTGCCGTCCGATGACAAGTGTATTTCATGTGTCAGATTGATACCTGCCTGCACGTTGGCATTGATACGGATGGTAGTCATCTTCCTTCCCCGGCAAGTAACAGGCGGGAACAACCCACGAAATGTCCCGTTGAGTACTGGCTCAGCAGACCGTAGGTTGTAAGCATATGGCGTTGGAAACAGCGGAGTGGTCCAGTAGCCCACAGCATACTTTTGCCAGTAGCCCTCGTACACTGCAGGGCACAAGGCGAGGACAAGCAGGAGTCGCTGTAAAGAGGAGAAAATTACTTACTCATTTCCTGTTCCTTTGAGTCCACCTGCTCAGGGAATGGCTGTTCCTTTGAGTCCACCTGCTCAGGGAACGGATGTACCCATCGGTCTGGAACCCATCGAACCCGCGATGGTAGTTGTACACAGGCGTAACCCCGACCCATAACTAACAGGGGTACCGGATCCCGATTCCATGGCCCACCATCCAGGCGTACCTGAACAACCCCTAAATGTACGCGTTCTGTCATAGCATGGTCTGCGGATCGACCTTCCAAATGATTTAAACTAAAAAGGGCCTTTAATAACAAAGTGTGCGGACAGGAATCTCCATAGCCAGTCACCTCCGTTCCCCCCTCTTTAAGGGCATCGAGGCGAGCTTTCAAAGTCAGATGAGTACACTCAATAATGGCTTGCCCAGTAGAATTATGCGGAATACCCAAGATATGAGTGATGCCCCAGGTGCAACACCATTGGCCAAAGAGCCGACTAGTGTAGCCTGGACCATTATCTGTTTTTAGAGTGTGCGGGATGCCCATGACTGCAACTGCAATGCGCAGGGCACAAATGCACTCTCGAGCTTTCTGTGCTGTGCGAGCAGTAGCCCACATCATACCACTACAGGTATCCACCATGATGTGGAGAAACTGGAAACGTTGGAAAGGCGCATATTCTGTAACGTCCATCTGCCACAGCTCGTTGGGGCACAGTCCTCTCGGATTTACCCCAGACGGCAGAGGAGCAGGATGACTACAGGCTGGACATGCGGCTATTATAGACCGTGCGTCAGCTAGCGGAATTTTAAATAGACGATGCAACGACAAAGCTGATTGGTGAAATTGGCAGTGCGACTGGGCAGCAGCTATGTGGGTATCGACAAGAGCGGGGTAGCATGCCAAGTCTGCTGCCGCGTTACCCGCTGTAATGAAACCAGGTAACTGGGTATGGCTGTTGACATGCATTAAAAAAACAGGCTGGTTGCGCCAAGAAATAGCATTATACAGGAGGACTGCGGTTTCAGTCCTTGGTGCACTGCAGAAACGGCAGAGGGTGGCAGAGCGAAAACAGTATTGGCTATCTGTTACAATATTCAAAGGCTCTGTGGGAAAAAGAGAGAGCGCGAGACAAATAGCAAGCATTTCAAGATGCTGTAAAGAAACAGAAGTGTTGCAGCGCACTTGGCCTTCCCATTCCGAGCCAGTCCACCACACCACAGCAAACTTGTGAGTGGAGCCAGCTGCATCAGTGAAAACAGTTCGAGCCTGCAATGGCTCTGGAGAGATCGGCAAAGCAGGAATTACATCAAGTACGGAAAATAGATTCGCATAAGGCGACTTTGGATATGCCTGCAAAGCATAAGGGTAAGCTTCTAGGGCAGTCTGCAACCACATAGATTGTTGTAAAAGAGACACCAGGGCATTCGGCCGTGGTTCCACTGACAACAGGCGCGGTTCACTGCCATCTATTGCACGTACCTTTGTTCGAGCCCACTCTATAGCGAGGGCAAGGAGTTCATCCCATTGTGGAAATGCAACGCGGGGCACAGACACATAGCCAAAAAGCAGTGGGCGCTGCAGCTGGCCCTGATGTAGAATAATAATAGCTCCCTGTACCTGCAGAAGGATGTGTGCAAGTAAGGGCCGTGCGGCATCGCGACGCCATAAGCCTTGCTTTTGGAGGCGTTGCATAAAGCGCTCTAATATGTGCTGATGTTGGGAAGACAGCTGGCACGGGGCTGTCAGGTCAGTGTCGCCCCGTAACTGATCAGTAAATAATTGTATCTTGTCAGGGAGCAGCGGAACAAATTGACGGAGCCACTGCAGGGCGCCAACCAACACTTGTAACTGATGCAAGTTAGTAACTGAATTCATAGAATCATAGAATCATAGAATATCCTGAGTTGGAAGGGACCCTTAAGGATCATCAAGTCCAACTCTTGACACCGCACAGGTCTACCCAAGTTCAGACCATGTGACTAAGTGCACAGTCCAATCTCTTCTTAAATTCAGTCAGGCTTGGTGCAGTGACCACTTCCCTGGGGAGCCTGTTCCAGTGTGCAACCACTCTCTCTGTGAAGAACCCCCTCCTGATGTCAAGCCTAAACTTCCCCTGCCTCAGCTTAACCCCGTTCCCGCGGGTCCTGTCGCTGGTGTTAATGGAGAAAAGGTCTCCTGCCTCTCGACACCCCCTTACAAGGAAGTTGTAGACTGCGATGAGGTCTCCCCTCAGCCTCCTCTTCTCCAGGCTGAACAGGCCCAGTGCCCTCAGCCGTTCCTCGTACGTCTTCCCCTCCAGGCCTTTCACCATCTTCGTAGCCCTCCTCTGGACACTCCAACAGTTTCATGTCCTTTTTATACTGTGGTGCCCAGAACTGCACACAGTACTCGAGGTGAGGCTGCACCAGCGCGGAGTAGAGCGGGACAATCACCTCCCTCGACCTACTAGCGATGTCGTGCTTGATGCACCCCAGGACACGGTTGGCCCTCCTGGCTGCCAGGGCACACTGCTGGCTCATATTCAACTTGCTGTCTACCACGACCCCCAGATCCCTCTCTTCTAGGCTGCTCTCCAGCGTCTCATCGCCCAGTCTGTACGTGCAGCCAGGGTTTCCCCGTCCCAGGTGCAGGACCCGGCACTTGCTCTTATTGAACTTCATGCGGTTGGCGATCGCCCAGCTCTCCAACCTATCCAGATCCCTCTGCAAGGCCTTTCCACCCTCATTCGAGTCCACAACTCCTCCAAGTTTGGTGTCATCAGCAAACTTGCTCAAAATACCTTCTATTCCTACATCCAGATCGTTTATAAAAATATTGAAAAGTACCGGCCCTAAAATGGAGCCTTGAGGGACCCCACTAGTGACCGCCCGCCAGCCTGACGCAGCCCCATTCACCATAACCCTTTGGGCCCTGCCCATTAGCCAATTGCTCACCCATCGTATGATGTTTTTGTTAAGTTGTATGCTGGACATTTTGTCCAGTAGGATCCTATGGGAAACCATGTCAAAAGCCTTGCTGAAGTCCAAAAAAATCACATCAGCTGGTTTCCCTTGGTCCACCATACGGGTGATCTTATCATAAAAGGAAATCAGGTTAGTTAGGCAGGACCTACCCTTCACAAACCCATGCTGGCTGGGACCAATGACTGCATTGTCCCCCAGGTGCGCCTCAATATGTTTGAGAACTATCTTCTCCATGATTTTACCAGGCACTGACGTGAGACTGACAGGCCTGTAATTGCTAGGGTCTTCTTTCTGACCCTTCTTGAAAATCGGCACAACATTTGCCAGCTTCCAGTCTACCGGGACCTCTCCAGACTCCCAGGATCGTTGAAAAATAATTGAGAGAGGTTCCGCGATGACGTCTGCCAGCTCCTTCAGCACCTGGGGATGAATCCCATCCGGACCCATGGACTTGTAGGGATCCAGGTGGAGTAGCAAATCCCGCACACGTTCAGGGTCGGTTGGGAGTTTGTCATCCCCACCGTCCCGGTCCTCCAGCTCAGGGCACCCTGGGTCCCGAAGCCCATCATCGGCATTGAAGACAGAGGCAAAGAAGGCGTTAAGCGTCTCTGCTTTGCCTATGTCATTGTCTGTGAGGAGACCTTCCCTATCAAGGAGCGGGCCTATGTATTCTTTAGTTCTCCTTTTTCCATTCACATATCTAAAAAAACCCTTTTTATTTTCTCTCACAGACACAGCCAGCTTCAACTCTAGGTGTGCTTTAGCCACACGAATTTTCTTCCTACAAACACGAACAGCATCCCTGTATTCTTTCCATGACACCTGGCCCTCCTTCCAGTAGCGAAACACTCTCTGTTTCCGCCTAATCTCCATAAGAATGTTCCTGGTCAGCCACGCCGGCCTCCTGCCGCGCCTGCCTGACTTGCGATATTTAGGAATTGCCTGATCTTGTGCTTCTAGGAGGCATCGCTTAAAGAATGACCAGCACTAGTGGACATCAAGGCCTTCAAGAGCAGCTTCCCAGGGGACCTTGCTGACTAGTTCCCCTAGCAGCCTGAAGTCCGCCTTCCCCATATCTAGGGATGAGGTTTTGGTGGCACTTTTCCTTCTGTCACCGTAAATTTTGAACTCAACCACTTCATGGTCGCTATGACCGAGGTGGCCACCAATCACCACATCTCCCACCAGACCCTCTCTGTTTTCTAGCAACAGGTCTAGTAGGGCACCTTTCCTAGTTGGCTCCGTTAGCACCTGCACCAAGAAGTTATCATCTAGGTGCTTCATGAACCTCCTGGACTTGCTCGTGTCAGCCGTGTGGCATTCCCAGTTAACGTCTGGCAAGTTGAAGTCCCCCATAAGGACAAGGGGAGTTAATCTCGAGGCCTCTCTTAGTTCTGTAAAGAATAAGTTATCGGCGCTATCGTCCTGGCCAGGCGGCCTGTAATAGACTCCCACAACGACATCCCCTTTACTCGTTCGTCCCTTGATCCTTACCCAGAGGCTCTCAACTTTGCCATCGCCGACCTGGAGTTCCACACAGTCCAGCCCCTGCTTCACATACATCGCCACCCCACCACCTCGCCTACCCTGCCTGTCCCTCCTGAAGAGCCTGTAACCATCTATCGCAACACCCCAGTCACAGGAATTCTCTGTGACTAACAATTTTTGAGGCTGCACAAGGTGTTCTGTAAGCTGAGTCCCCAGATATTTGTATGGAGCCACTAGCTGAGTTTTATCTTTCCCGATGGTCAGACCAAATCTCAATAGAGCGGCCTCTATTTGATCATACAGACCTGAAGGCAGAACGGGGGCAGCAAGCAGCAGGTCATCCATATAATGGACTACCAAAATAGTGGGGTGCTGCTGACGAACTGCCTCGAGGGCTTTGGACACATACATCTGACAAATTGTAGGGGAATTCTTCATACCTTGAGGGAGGACAACCCATTCATACCGGGCTGCTGGCTGCATATTGTTCAACGATGGAATGGTTAGAGCAAAATGCTTGGTGTCATCGGGATGCAAAGGTATGCTGAAAAAACAGTCCTTCAAATCTATAATCATACATTGCCAATCTCTAAGGATCATAGTAGGTAATGGCAACCTGGGCTGTAAGGGCCCCATGTCCTCCATTGAGGCGTTAACCGCATGTAAATCATGTAAAAAGCGCCATTTCCCAGATTTTTTCTTAATTACAAATACAGGGGAATTCCAAGGGCTAGTTGACAGAACGAGATGTCCTTGTTGCACTTCTTGTTTGACGAGTTCATGCAGAGCGATAAGCTTTTCTTTTGTGATGGGCCACTGGGCAACCCATATGGGGTCATCCGACCGCCATGTTAAATGCCAACAGGGGTGCGGCTCCCCAGTGGCCCCTTGTATAGAACCTGCTGTGAAGGTTCAATATGCAAACGAGCTCCTGCTAACACTAATGCATCACGACCTAACAGAGATATAGGAATGGCTAGAACGTAGGGTCTGAGGGGCCCCACCTCCCGCCGGACACCAGCGTCATCCCAGCGAATCAATACTTGATGATGGCTGCGATGACCTTCCACCAAACCACCCACCCCACTGACCACTCGGGGCAGCAGATCTAGCGGCCATTGTTGAGGCCAGTGTGCGGCGGAAATGGAGGTGACATCTGCACCGGAGTCCACTAAAAAGGTTATAGTGGCTACCGGTGGAAATGGATCTTTAACACCTTGAATAGCTACTCGGGCAGGCAAAGAACCCATGTCAAAGCTAACTTGTATCAGGGGATAATTCGCGCTAGAGAGTCCATTATCACTTTTGGTTACCAGAGGGAATACAGTGGGCTCAGCTGTGGCAGTCTGCAGCTGCACGGGAATCTCCACTCCTTGCTCCACCACTCGTGCACCTGCAAGCCAAGCTTCTGTATTTACCAATCGTTTTCTGGCCCGAGACTGGACGGCGGACTTGTCCACCCCTGCTCGATGGGGGTTGGGACCCACGCTTGCGGCCGAGACGGTGGGTCCCTTTTCGTCCCAGCACTGGCGTTTCCCGACAGCCCCCCCTCTTTTCCTCTTTTACCTCCCCTTTTCGTTGTGAACACTCGCGAGCGCAGTGGCCAGATCGCCCACACACCCAACAACGGACACGGCTGTTTTTGATCACAGGTTCCCTTTTCTTGGAACAATCATGAGCTACGTGACCACGCTGTCCACAACAAAAACAACCTCCAGGATGAATCTGGAGAGCAAACGCCTGGAGGGCGGATGTGACCCCAACCATCTGCTCACTGAGAGCAGCAGCAAGAGGCTGCATCTCCTGAGCCTTGCCAAACACACATCTGCGAGCAATCAGCTCGCCCGCGCTTGCAGAAGCTGGAAGCGCTGCAAGAGCGGCCTTGAACTCAGGTAGAGCTCCCATTCTTAAGCATTCTCTCAAAACAACATCTTGCACTTCCGGTGGTAAATTACTGCTCGCCACAGCTGTCTGCACTCTATCTGCAAAGCGCCCAAAAGTGTTCCTCAGGTTTTTGCCGAATACGGAGATAACTGGGAGTCGGGCTGACTACAGCATTCATCCACTCTAATGTTCTACGGCCCAAATCAGCAGCGGCAATCATCACGGGTTGCGGCGGAATATTCCACCGCCCCCGTCCCAACAACGCTTCCCCAGGCATACCATGTAAAGGGTCCTGGGGATTCGCCCATGCACGCGCCATTAACGTTTCACCTTCCTCTTCTAGCAAAGACTCAAACATGGGTACCTTCGCTGCCATCAGGCAAGCCCGGGCAACCTGCCGCCAATCAAACATAAGGGGCCCTTGCAAGGCCACCGCATCCAACAAAACCTGTGTCTGTGGGCTAGAGAATCCCCCCTCCTGTACAGCCTTTTTTAACTGTAGCAGCATCTTATAATCCACCGTCTGCCACTGATGTCCTTGAGACCCCGCGAAAACAGGATAGCACCCTATCCGCACAGGACTTGGCGTTATTTCACAACCCGAGAGAAGACATTCTCTCACACTAATAGTCCATTTTTCTCTTGCCTTTTGCACCTCCTCGCGGATGTGCATCGGCTGCCGCGGGGTAGCCTGTCTAGGATCCCAAGACTCCTCATCGGTTGAACTCTCACTATCCACTCGTTCTCTCTCTCGGGACGCAGCACCTGATGGAATGGGAATGCGACACACGGACGATGGTAGGGGCTTCTCCGAAAAAAGCTCCACCCGCGCTTCCCCCCCTCCCGCTCTCCAGGGTCAAACGCGGGGGGGGGGGGCTGCATACAGCGGCGGCTGGAGGGAGCCCGAAAACGCTGGCACCTGCCCGGATGCCATCCATGCCCCTTCAGGACCCCTGGCAAGGAAGAGAATAAGGGAGCCCTTCTTATTTACTCCCCAAAAGGACACGTCCGCTGAAGTATGTACGGTGCTCCCTTCCGCCGGAGGAGCACTAGGTGTTGCTATTCTTTCACGATGCAACCGAACTCGCAGGGGGGCCACAAAAGGTTTCCCACCCTCTTCTTTCTCTTGCTCCACATTATTTTCATCCCCCGATCGAGCCTTCTCCTTCGCCTGTCCTGACCCCTACTTTAGATTGTTTTTTTATCTTTCATAAAGTTATTCCTACTTCCTTGGCCAAAGATTTTAAAGTACTCACCACCTCATCGACTCCAGGCCCCATGGCCACCTGAGCACCTACCACGTACGCACCGCGCCTAACTTGCGCCACGCCTAACTCGCGCCAACCGGTTGCACATCGGGTTTCGTATCACATGGGGGTCACCATATGTAGGATAACCCGACCGAAAGCCCCGGGACAAACGGACACAACGACCAGCGTTCTGTGCCGTAAGCCAATTTATTACTGCATGACATTATCTTATATAGTGTCAAAGCGTCCCAGGAACCCAGGACCGCTCCTACTGTGCTCGCAGGCACCCCAGACAATACCTTAAATGAACGCAGGCACAACCCAGAATAATCCCACAGAAGAAGAAGACGAAGACAAGTATAACAATGAAGAAGAAACAATGAAGATTAAGAAAAAGAAGAAGTACTCAAAGATGATAACAACGAATAAGAAACAAAGAAGATTCAGAAAAAGAAGAAGAAGAAAAAGAATACCATAAAAATGAAGAAGAAGATTAAGAAAATGAAGAAGAGGAAGAAAAAGAAGAAGATGATAACGGCGATGAAGAAAGGAAGTACCTAAAGAAAATAAAGAAGAAGAAGAAGACAATAAAGATGAAGAAGAAACAAAGAAGATTAAATAAACGAAGAAGAAGAAGAAGAGGATGACGATGAAGAAGAAACGAAGAAGAAGAAGACTTTAAAGACTAAGAAGAAATGAAAAAGATTAAAAGAAGAAGAAGAAGAAGAAGAAGAAGAAGAAGAAGAAGAAGAAGAAGAAGAAGAAGAAGAAGAAGAAGAAGACGATAACAATGAAGAAACGAAGAAGATGAAGAAAACAAAGAAGAAGGAGAAGAAGAAGAACAAGGAAAAGAAGAAGAAGAAAAAGAAGGGGAAGAAGAAGAAGAAGAAGAATTAGAAAAAGAAGAAATAATAGAAAAAGAAGAAGAAATAGTAGAAAAAGAAGAAGAAAAATTAGAACTAGAATTAGAATTAGAATTAGAGTTAGAATTATAAATATAATTAGAATTAGAATTAGAAGAAAAACCAGAAGTAGAAGAAAAAGAAGAAGACGATAATGACGAACAAGTAAAGAAAAAGAAGAAGAAGAAGAAGAAGAAGAAGACGAAGAAGAAGAAGAAGAAGAAGAAGAAGAAGAAGAAGAAGAAGAAGAAGAAGAAGAAGAAGAAGAAGCAGAAGAAGCAGAAGAAGAAGTAGTAGAAGAAGACTAACGACGAAGAAGAAATGAAAAAGATTAAGAAACTGAAGAAGAAAAAGACGAAGAAGTAGAAGAAGAAGAAGAAGAAGAAAAGGAAGAAGAAGCTGAAAAAGAAGACGATAACAATGAAGAAGAATCGAAGAAGATGAGGAAGATGAAGAAGAAGAAGAAGAAGAAGAAACGAAAAAGATTAAGAAAATGAAGAAGAAATTGACGAAGAAGTAGAAGAAGAAGAAGAAGAAGAAGAAGAAGAAGAAGAAGAGAAGAACAAGAAGGAGAAGAAGAAGAAGAAGTATTAGAAAATGTAGATGATGACGACAAAGAAGAAGAATAAAAATTAGAATATTTTCATGAGAAAGGAGGAGATGAAGAATTTGAAAATACAGATGAAGAAGAAGAAGAAGAAGATGAACAAGAAGAAGAATTTGATAATGACGACGAAGAAATGAAAAACTTTAAGAAAAAAAAAAGAAGAAGAAGATGAAGAAGAAGTAGAAGAAGAAGAAGAAGAAGAAGAAGTCAATAAGGACAAAGAAGGAAAGAAGATTAAGAAAAAGAAGAAGAAGGAGAAGGAGAAGGAGAAGGAGAAAAAGAAGAAGAAGAAGAAATGAAATAGTTTAAGAAAATGAAGATGAAAAAGACGAAGAAGTAGAAGAAGTAGAAGAAGAAAAAGAATAAGAAGAAGA